>NC_088921.1:71880000-72200000 GCF_038396675.1 Hydra vulgaris | reverse complement strand
CCTTAAACAAAGCTTGCCACGGCAATGAACATCAATATGCCTAGCAAATAACAAGATAAAACATTTTTTGAAAACTTTGGAAACAAATTATCATCGTTGCTAGTAACTATTACTATCACTCAATATACTAGAATCAGTCACCTATTATATTTTGATGGGACTTCTGGTGTTAATATAATACAAAGCTTTTATCTTTTAAAAAAGAAAAAAAGCTTGTATTATATTAACATCGGAAGCTAATTAACACTAAGCTTTTTTTATCTTTTTGCAAAAAATAATATATATATATATACTTTATTGATGACTATCGCTCAAACAGCAGTCTCAATATATACATATATATATATATATATATATATATATATATATATATATATATATATATATATATATATATATATTGCTCTGTTCTTTAAGAACATTGAGCACTCTATTTGTAAAATACACTAACATAATTTACATATATATATATATATATATATATATATATATATATATATATATATATATATATATATATATATGTATTTATATATATATGCATTTATATATATATATATATATATATATATATATATATATATAAATATATATATATTTATGTATATATATATATGTAGTTATATATATATATATATATATATATATATATATATATATATATATATATATATATATATATATATTCTTATATTTGAAAAGTATGTAGTATAATACTTTTTGTGTATAAAAACATTGAAAAATTTAAGCCTGAATTTTTGATATAACCATACTTGTTGTTTAGATGCTTATGGAGAAAACGTTTGGAATGTTACCTTAGACCCGCAAGATTCCGAACAACCATTTTTAATTCAGGGATTTTCAACAGTTAAAAATAATTTAGTGACTATTGATTTAAAAGACGTGTTATTTGGAAATGTATGGATTTGTGGAGGACAAAGTAACATGCAGTTTTCAACAAACCAGGTATAAAAAGCAAATTTTTATATGTTGATATATATACTTAAACGAATTCTAATATATCTAATTCTTATTAGCAAAAATAAAAACTGATTAGTTTTAAGAAAAAAAAGTTAGTTCTCTTTATATTACTGCCTAACTTAATAATAGTAGTAGCAGTAGCAGTAGTAGTAGTAGTAGTAGTAGTAGTAGTAGTAGTAGTAGTAGTAGTAGTAGTAGTAGTAGTAGTAGTAGTAGTAGTAGTAGTAGTAGTAGTAGTAGTAGTAGTAGTAGTAGTACTAGTAGTAAACTCTAGACAGCCATTAAAGCCAAGTTATGGCTAGAAAGAATCTTTCAATTTGCTTTTATAAGAAAGAGAATAATTTATATAGAAAATAGAATAATTTTATAAGAAAGTTAAGCCAAATTTATTTACAGATATGTAAATAAATACGTAACAGCATTGTATGTCCTTTAAAGTTATGCAAATGTAAAAATTCAATTTTTATAACCTTACGTGAAAACGTCTGTAAGTGTAAACTTCCTTAGCATAAGTTGGTTTTGCTGGTAGTATAATGAAGGATCGTTTATAATATATGTACCTCATATTAATTGCTTAAAAAATAGAAATGAGGCAAACCTAAATGTTACAAACAGTATAAAAACTTATACTGTTTTTAACAAAAAAAAAAAAAAAATAGTATAACGAACTGCAAAATAAATAGCTTACATGCTTAAATTGACATAGATTACAAAGAGCATGAAAATCATTATTTAATTTCAGAAAAACTCAAGAGTTCTTTTTTCAACATAGGCCTAAATCTTGCTTCAAAAGTCCATTGTCCGAACAACTCGTTTGAAACTTTTCTAACTAGTGTAAATACTGAAATAATATTTAAAGTACTAAAAGTTGATGAACTCGAAAATGCATTAAATTCGTTTAAAATAAACAGGTCTTCAGATATAGATGATATTAGCAGTAATGTTATTGTTAATTTCTTTTCGGAGATACGCAAACCTATTTTCCAAATAATTAAATCATCAATAAAAACTGCAACTGCACCAGATAAGTTAAAAGTACCTAAAATTGTACCTAAGTAAAACCGGTACAACATTTTTAATAAATAATTACAGCCAATCTCAATACTTCTAACCTTTTCAAAAATTCTTTAACGAATAATCTACATTAGACTATATGAATTCCAAATTCAAAACAAATTCTTAAATAAAAAAACAGTTCGGTTTTCAAGCACAGCACTCAACAGAGCATGCAACTTTACATTTAGTTAGTAGCATAAGTGATACTTTTAATAAAAAAACAATTTGTATTAATAACTTTTATAGACCTATCCAAATCATGTGACACAATTAATCATGATATCTTACTAAAAAAAATTGAAAAATACGGAAAAAAAAATACTAGCCGAGATTGATTTAAAAGTTTTCTGTGCGTCAGACAACAATGTGTTTTTTTGAAAAATTAAAAAAATTCAAGTTCACAAAATATAAAATGCGGAGTTCCACAAGGTTCTTAATCCTCTTTTATGTTTAACTTATATTAACAATTTTCCAAACTCCCTAAAAAAAATTAATGCAATAATGTTTGCTGATGACACAAATTCGTTTTATTCAACAGCATCAATTGAAAATCTTTTTGAATTTGTGAACAATTACCTTGAGAATCTAAACATTTGGTTTAAAGTAAAAGTAAAATAAATCTATTAAAATATTTTATTTTATCTATTAAAATATTTTATTTATGCTCAAATATATGCTCGGACTTGTCCCAACTCGTGTAACTTATACTTTTTCTCAAACAAACGCCAACATATCACACGAGAAACAGGAAACAGAAACTTCACATTGCCACTAAAGAAAATATAATTTTTGAGATTTTTAATTGTATACGGTGACCCCTAATTAAACAATAACATAATACCTCAAAATATAGAACTTACTAAATTGGATAATCTTATTGCCCTGAGGAAAAAACTAAAAGATCTCATAATTAACAAAACCAGTTTTATCGAAATGTATTAAATGTAAAAGAACAATTAATATAATAAAATGCAGTAAGAGAAATTTAAATTATAACAATAAATAAATAAAAAATAAATAAAAAAAAAAAAGCATAAAAAAAAAAGAATAAATTAGTTAGCCACTATACATAGCAAAATATTACTGAACAGTAGACCTTAATAAGTTAATGTGTGTTTTATAAATTAACTTTTAAAATTAATATTCTATTTTGTATTTTAAAGGTTCTCAATGAATAGACTTCACTTCGTCTTCTGCGAGTTTCTTTACAACTCCATAGTATTATCAAACATATTTTCAACGACAACCGCAAGCAAGTCTATAGGACCCGCACGATACGGGTGGGTCCTATGGACTAGCTGGCAATGGATTTAAAAAATATATTTTTAAATCCATTGCTAGCACTTTATATTATAAATCACGGATTTTTAAATTAATTATTATATGTCACTGTTAAACACGCATGTCTAAAACAGCATTGTTAATGCTCCTTATATATTGTATATACGTGTGATGGACATTTATATAAACTAGAGACACGTAAATATTATTTATTTTCGAAATATATAATAATGATAGTCGTAAAAAAAAACGATTATTTTAAGAAAACTTTAAAATCTAATTTAATAATTCGAAATCTCTTTTGCTTTATATTTTTGCAATAAATAATTACAGTAATACAAAAAAAAAATTTTTTATGTTATTTGCCTATGAGTATATATGAACCCTCAGAAACGACACTTAGGACAGTGCACTAATCTACTGACATATCGAAGATATACAAAATATAATAAAAATTTAGGCAATTTTTATAGCTAAGGTAAATTTTATTTACTTTTAATGGCAAGTTCATTTTTAAAAGGATTTTAATGACCTCTTGAGCTTATTTATTTCCGAAAAAATGGATGTTCTTATATTTGTAACACTTAATCCTTTTAGTATTGCGTTAAGTTTTTAAACGAAAAGTATAATAAATTTTTTTTTTTTTTTTGCGTAAAGTTAATATAACAACTTTTTACTAAAATTCAATTAGAAAAAGACAATAAATCCATATTATTCGTATTACAATTTATTAATGTAAACTTATTTTGGTGCTTTGCAAACACGAATCAGTCACATATATATTAGTAAATTAAGTATATATATATATATATATATATTTTAGTAAAAAACATTTGTCTAACTTTTATCTTCTACTTAAAGTTTCACCATTGCTGGATCATCAGAAAGAGTTCTTTCTGATGATCCAGCAATGGTGAAACTTCAAGTAGAAGATAAAAGTTAGATAAGTGTTTTTTACTAATTTATTATTGCTCTGTTCTTTAAAACATTGAGCACTCTATTTGTAAAATGCACTAACATAATTTATATATATATATATATATATATATATATATATATATATATATATATATATATATATATATATATATATATATATATATATTTATATATATATATATATATATATATATATATATATATATATATATATATATATATATATATATATATAATATATGAACATCATTAAATACGAATTCTCTCAATACTAATTTTTTTATTTTTCTAAGAAATTTTCGCTAAATTATTGATACTAGCATCTTCAGCTTTAATTACAAATTATTAATTAAATTAAATTACAATCAAACGGTAACGTCACATTTAAATGGCTTCTTTAAATTTCGCTTTAATTGGGCTTCTTTAATATTACGTTAGTGTAAAAAAAATGGCGTCCAGAATTGCGTCTTTACATATTTTTGTTCACACTCGCATTCTAATAGGTATACTCCGGGATGGCTATTTGATGGTAGTTTTGTTTTGTTGCGTGAACTCTTAATTTTGCTGCTATAAAACTAGAGTATAGCAACAAAATTGAGAGTTCACAAGACTTACGCAGAAACGTTTTGAGGCAACTTAAATTGCTTAAACCCCAAAAAAACAGTAATTTAAATTATAAACAGAGGGAAACATTAAAACAAATAAAAGAGGACAAAATATTGATATATACTTTTTTGATAAAGGAGCAGGCTTTGTTAGAATAGAACACAGCAAAGCCATTGACAAAATTCGTCAAGGGATTGGCAAAAAAAAGATAATTAAAGAGGACCCATCCATTACATCTGCTACTAAAATTAGAACTTACCTATCAAAATTGAATAAAAAAGGGCAAATTACCACCAAAAAAGAATAAGTCCTTACCCAACAATTCAGTACCGCCACGTATGTATGGTGTAATTAAAGCGCACAAACCGGAAAAATCATACCCTATGCGATTAGTAGTTTCAACCATCGGGACACCAAGTTATGGAATATCACAATATCTAGTAAATATATTTCAACCAATTTTAGATAAAAACATAACAAAGTTAAAAAATTCGTCAACTTTTGTAAAAACAGCTAAACTTAGGAATATATCAAACGAGGAAATACAGGTATCTTATGACTTTGTCAGTTTAAGTCCATCAATTCCTCTGGGAGAGGCTACAAAAATTCTTCTTGAGATGTTAGAGCACTTTTCAAATTTAAATAAACTAACAAAACTAAGCGTTTCAGAAATAAAATCACTAATAGAACTGTTTTTATATAAATGTTATTTTTTATGGAATGAAGAAATTCACGAGCTCGTAGATTTAGGTCCAATAGGACTGAATTCACTCATAGTAGTACTTGCAGAAAACAAAGCAATCGACATAGCGCTTTATTCTAATCCACCGTTCGAAATAAAATCGTTTTTCAGGTACGTAGATGATAGCCATGCAAGATTTACAAATAAAGATAATGCCATCCGTATATCCGTAAATAAAGATAATGCCATCAACAAATATTAAACAGTCAACATCATGCCATCAAATACACAATCCAAATAACCAATAATTAAAAAGGTAAATATGATTTTAACATTCATCATAAAAAAAGCAATAACAAATATTCAGTTAAGCCCAATTCAAACCACGATCCAAAAATCTTAGAAGGAATATTTAAAGGATTTATTCATAGAGCTTTATCAATTTGCTCTGAAAAATTTTTAAATAAAGAAATCGATTTCCTAATAAATGTGTTTGCTGTAAATGGATATGAAAAGAAAAAATTAAAAAACCTTGCAAATATTGTTATAAAAAAAACGACTCTCAAATAATGAAATAATTTTATCCAGGGCCGTACCAAGCCAATTTTGCGTTTCGGGCAAGAAAAGAAAATTGCGCCCCCACCCCACCTAAAAAAAAAAAAGAAGAAAATTAAACGAAAAAAATGATTTATTGATCACAAAACTTATCACATCATGTTAGAAGTAAATATTGTCATTAAGGTTGCACAAACTTAGTTTAATGTCACTTTTCTGGCTTTTCTTGAAAAAAATCGATGTTGTTTGCCACTTCATTTTCAATAGAAATTATAGCCAAACTAGACAAACGTTCTTGGCCCATTGTTGACCTCATATAGTTTTTTATGAGCTTAAGTTAACTGAAACTTCTCTCACACGTAGCAACTGTGACTGGTATGGTGAGGAAGTTGCGAATAGCAATTGCCGTGTTGGGATAAGCATCGGTCAAAGAATATTTATGAATGAGCTGCATAATGTCGATCGGGCTAGATTTTTGCGTCATTTCATCATTGCGGCAGCTTGATATTTAAAGATTGCCATTTCTGACTTGAAATTGGAAGAATCTAAATCTGCTTTGTAAATTTGAGATAAATGTGCAAATTTATCTCAAATTTACAAAACAAAGCCTCAAACCGCCACTCAATTTCTGTAATAATGCTTTCAAACACAAAGTTGCACTGAGATCCGAATTCTGTTTCTGCTGTAAGAAGGTTAGAGTCATCTTTAGCTTCATAAAGTGCCAACCGTTTCACTTTGCGCTTCCTCTTGATTGGAAAGCCACCATCAATTCCGCTCTGGTTAGCTTTTTCTGTGGCATCTTTGATAATGTTGTCCACCCCAACATCTCAAAGATTCTGAATGGAAGCCTTCAATTCTTTCATTTTTTTTGCGGCAATGTCAATTGAAATGTTTTTGACTGAACCAGTTTGTTTTCCCGGTCAATTAGAGAAAGAATTTGACACCAGAAATCCAACAAACACAAAAAACTGAAATCAATTTGAATAAGAAGTTCTTTTACACTGCTAACTGTGACAGCATTTGTCATGGGATTGTGGATAATTGATTCCAAAACTTGAAGAACGTCTTTGATTTGTCTGTGCAATGGTGTGATTGCTTCTTTTTTGGCAGACCATCTTGTGTCACTGTTTCCCTTTAATGATCAACGTTTTCATCAGTTTTTCCCATATTGACGTGGAAATTGAAAAAAAGATAAAGATGGCTTGAACCTTTCCAAAAAACGAAATCATGAGTGGGGAAACCTCAGAAGCATGAAAACCAACAAGATTTAAAGTGTGAGCTGCGCATGGAACAAATCTTGCTGACTCATTAAGAGAATAGATGTGAACTTTGACGCCATTGTATTTTCCAGACATTTTGGCTCCATTGTCATAGCCTTGGCCCCGGCAATTGGAAATGTTTTGACCATCCTACTCCAATTCTTCAGTTATCTCCGTTGCAAAACCTTTTCCAGTTTTTTTGTAAGATTCAAGGAAATCCACAAAGCTTTTCCTAATTGTGCTGGTTTCATCACTGATGTGGACATGCCTGATAATTGAGTCATCTGCTCTTTGTGGGAGCTATCTGGAGTCCAGTCAAACAGAACAGAATAGTATTTAGCTTTTTTGATGTTTGACAAAATTTCGTTCCTAACTTTCTGCCCAAGTAACTCAATCAGCTCATTTTGAATTTGAGGAGAAAAGTAGGATGTTGTGGTTTTTTTTGCTTTAACGTACGCAATGTGTTCAGCCACTAAAGGATAATAATGGCTGATCAACTCAATTTAGCTCAGAAAAATACCAGTTTTGTTGACCGATGTCTTCCATTGTTACCTGAAGAGCGAGATTCTTGGCACAGAACAAAATTGCATCAACAACCACTTTTTCATCTCTCCACTGATAACTCTCTGCAGATCAGAATCCAGGGTCTTTCCTTCCTTGAGGTTTTTTTCAAGAGTTTTCCAATCAGAATAGCTTCTTTGGTGTTCATTGCTGTTTTCATGCTCAGGAATTCTTGGGTTTAGTTTTTTCCAGTCACAAAACCCTTTGGAAATTTCTGAGAAATTGTTGTTTTTTGTTGTTTAAAATAACAAGCAGCAAAAACGAAATAAAGAATCTTTTTTGTTGCTGTGCTGCAGCCAAATGCTAACAAATATTTCACCATTGGGATGAATTTTTTTATACCATTTTGAGGTAAAGTGTCGCATTCTGTTGTCAAAATTACAAAGCGTGTTTGGGAAAAATTCTCTCCTGTCTTGCTCTGGCCCGTGATCAATCAAAAAGCATCTTGTTTTGCCCGTTGTTATAGGCCGTGTCGCTGGATCCCTGTGTTGAAAATTTTCTTCCGAGGCCACTGGAACTTCTTAGATTGATGAATGAAGTTCATCCTCGTCCATTTCAGCTGATAGTGTTAGAGGGCGCTCTTTCGTTCAGTAAATGAGCTTTAATATATAGGAGTTTGTGTCAAGAGGGGGATTTTTATCTAATTTTCTTACCAACAGCAGCCATGCCGTGAAAATTTGTTCCATAAACTGATTATTGTTTTTAATTTACTAAAATTTGCGCCCTCCCAATTTTGGCGCCTTAGGCCGCGGCCTGGCCGGCCCCGCCCTTGGTACGGCTCTGATTTTATCTAACAACGAAGCAACCATGCCAACTATATCACTACCGTGGATCCCAATATTATCATTAAAACTTCGAAAACACTTTGGGAAAGCAGGTTACAGGGCACTCTTTAAATCTAATGCAAATCTTAAATCTTTGCTAACTTCACGCAACAAACAAAACTACCATCAAATAGCCATCCCGGAGTATACCTAACAGAATGCGAGTGTAAACAAAAATACATCGGCGAAACAAAAATGAAAATAGCAACAAGAACAAAACATCACCTAAAAAATGTTTTTGAAAAAAAAATTAGAACAATCTGCAATTGGGCATCATAAAATTAAATGTTTAGGTAGTATAAAATGGGATCAAGTAAAGACGTTAAAAGTAGAATCCAAAAAATTTGAAAGAAAAGTTCGAGATGCAAACGAAATTCAGTTCAACAAATGCCGACCTAAAAATGGAGGTATGAATTTAAATGATGGTCAATATGTAAAGACGCAATTCTGGACGTCATATTTTTTATACCTATGTAATATTAAAGAAGCACAATTGAAGCGAAATTTAAAGAAGCCAATAAAATGTGACGTTACCGTTTGATTGTAATATAATTTAATTAATAATTTGTAATTAAAGCTGAAGATGCTAGTATCAATAATCTAGCAAAAGTTTCTTAGAAAAATAAAAAAATTAGTATTGAGAGAATTCGTATTTATTGATGTTCATATATTAAATTTATTCAACTCTCATACAAGATGTTGTTATTTAAAACATATATATATATATATATATATATATATATATATATATATATATATATATATATATATATATATATATATATATATATATATATATATATATATGTATATATATATTAGTTTAAAACACTTATCTAACTTTTATCTTCTACTTGAAGTTTTACCATTGCTGGATCATCAGGAAGAGTTCTTTTGTAATTGTCAATGTTTTGTATACAAAAGCTATTGGAGTTAAAATTTCTGAAGATGCTATATCTTGAATGGGTTTATCGAGTATATTTTGATGTAATTCTGTGATAATTTTTTTTTCTATTTTTATATGACAAGATTTTATTTTTTTATAAAAATATTTATAAAGCACATGTAAATATTTTTTAAAAATCTTTTATTTTTTTGATTTTTCAGAATTTAATATTTCAATCTTAAGTCTATTATCAACTTTTCCATCACATAATTCAAGTTGTCTCCATCCATGCTAAGTTTCATGCATAGCACTGTATAATGATTTATACATTTCAATTTCTTCAGTTTTTATGTTTGCTAATTTAACAGTTACTGGTTTTTTCTTTATTGTTTTTAATTTTTCATATTTTGGATCTATTTTTTCTTTTTCTTTTTCGCTTGTTTTACAAATTTTTCTAGGTCTACCAATTGGTCTTTTCTCATTTACTACTTTAAATGGATGTATTCTAGGTCTACCAAATGATCCTTTCTCACTTACTTCTTTCACTTCAGTCATAATAGATTATTTATAGAATAACCCATTATCTTTTTTAAAAAATTTTAATAAACAATATTCATTTTATTTCTGTCTGATTGAAATTGTAATAATCAGATATTACAACAGCAAATGTTTCAATATCTGTTGGAACAGCCGAATTAAATGTTGCTTTAACTTGTACATCTACTACTGATAATTTTAATCTTTCTAATTGTCTACTAACATCAAAAACCATAAGTGGGTATAAATCTTTATAGTCAGAAGGAGTTATGTTGCTTTGTGAGATCAGTTCATTCATTCCATAAATTTTTTAACTAAACAAAGGTGCATCTCTTTAAGCTCTTGAAAATTGATAATTTGGTAATGATAAATTATAATAAACAGGATATTTTTCCTGATTAAGCATAATATACATATGTTTCAATTCGCAATGATTGAATAATGAAGAATTAAGTTCTAAACTTCCATCTTTACTTGTTTGAAATCCAACAATAATGTATCTTGGTTTTTCAGGAGATGATTTTATGTTCAATCTCCAAGAAAATGTAGTAATTGTGGAACAGATATAGTATCACACTGCCGTGCGTGAAAATATACTCAAAGTGTCACTACTGATTCAATAGTTTTATAAAGATTAACCCTTTCTACATCTGATGGGATCACACGTGGTTTAAACAATGATATTTTATCAAGATTAACTTTTCTTGCAGCTGCAGCAGCAAATCTAAAAATTGCATCATCATCACCTTTTCTTACAAGAGTTAGTGTATGTTTAAATCCATAAATGCATTTCTAGCAGCAGTTAATGCTGATGTTGAAAGTTCTTTTCCTGCTGATTTAGCAGCAGTTATTGCAGTTTTTCCTAAATCGCTACCAGCCAACTTCTTTAACATAGCTGATGATACTCTTTTTGCTTTTGATGCTGCTATACGTTTAAATAAATTTTTCATAGAATCAAATATTCCATTTCCTCCAATAACATGTTTCTTTACATATCTCTTATTACGAACAACTATCATTTTTTATGCACTATATATTTTTTTTATATGCATTGAGATATAATTATAAGTTATATTATATTGCTTTAAACTGTTCACGATTCATAACACCTTGCCATAATAATTCATCACAAATTGCAACAGCTTCAATTCTTGATCCAGTGTTACCTGCTTTTAATGCAGCTATACGTAATTTAAGCATTTCAATTAGTGCGTTAGGATCGCTAGGAAGAATTATAGCTTGTAATCTTTTTTCTTTTGATTCATGATTCCAATTTTTCTTTACATCTCTCCAAATTGGAGCTATTGATTCTCTGTATTTTCCACTCCTAGATGACATTAATTTGTATGGGTTTTCAGTAGTAATTGCATTTTTTTGTATTAATATATTTTTATAATTTTTAAGTTCATCTTCAGTATATATTGTCTTACTTGGATTAAACTTTGTTTTCAACTCACTTAAAACCAGGAGTACCATAATATGTTTTACAATCAATAGTTATATCATCATCATTAATAAGTATTGGTTCTTTTCCAATGTACTACTTATCATCCTTAAAATGTATTCCAAATGTAGTATCTGTAGACTTACTATTTGTATACATTTTTAGATAATATGTTGAATTTTTCTGAGCCTCAAGTCCTTAATTTCTTCATAAGAAGGAGTTAGTTCTTTATATGCATGCTCAGCCATTATCTTCGCCCATCTTTTCATATAAGTTATTTTGCTGTATTCTTTTTTTACCATCTAACAATTTTTTAACAATTTGATCTCTTTTTTCAGAATCTTCAATTTTTAGATATGAAATTTTGCTTTTTTTGAAAAAATGATAAAAAAAATAACATAAAGATTTATGTTGTTACTTATGTTTTATTTTAATAAATTTGTTTGTGTTTTTACGCTTACATTTTTATTAAATCTACTTTGGAGTATATTAAATGCTTCATCTCTTCCTTGTTTAATTAATGATGCCTTAGTTTGTTCATCAATTTCAGTTTTTAATTTTGTTCTAATTTGTTCAAGCATTACTTAAAATTTTTCAAGTTCACCAAGTAATAATTCATATTCATTGTCACTTTTATGTCCGTCTACTAAACCTATAGAAATATAATCACTTATTATATTTAGTTTTGAATTAGCAAGTACCTTAATCTTTTCACGTTTTTCTCCTTTTAAATTTAATTTTTTACTAATTTGTTCACCTATTATTTATAAAACACCTGCTCCTAATGCTGCACCCTCACATGCAATAACTACTGGTGCTGCAATTATTGTTGCTAAAAACCAATTCCAATAGTTCCAAGTGTCATAGTGCTTGCTAGTAATGCATTATCAATTGCTGAAATTATTTTTACAGCTCTATGATACTTTTTACTTAACATAGTTCTCTTTTCTCTCTCACTCACTATTTCTTTGAGAATCTCATTAATTTTTTTTAGATGATATATATATCCACTAATCAACTGATTTTCAGTAGGTGCAACTAGAAGAGTTGGGTATATTTTATATTCAATTTTTAATACGGAAAAAAAAAATGTTTTTAAAAAAGCTATTACAATAGATTAGTAAAGCATAAACTCCTTTTTTAATTAATACATCAGAATTAGATTTATTAACAACATTTACTACAATATCATCAACAGTCTCTGATATCACAGAATTTTGTAAAGTCAACATTTTTAATTTAAGTTCTTGTTTTAGTGAAACTAACGCAAAACCTTCATTTATTGTTGCGTCAAACTTTAAAAGAGTATTTTGATGTAATAGAGATTTCATTGTAATGTCAAGTTGTGCAAATATCTCATATATATTCTCATTTATTAATACTGAAGGGTGTTCTAAATCTTTGTGTAGCTTAAAAAGCATTTGAGGAAGCTCATTTTTTTTATTTTTGTTTATAAATTTTTTTACTGGCGGATTATATCCTAACATTTTATATAATCAAAAAAAGATTTTCAAGAAAAATTTCAGAAAATATTTAAAAATAGATTTTTTTATATAATTTCATACTTAAAAATATATAAAAAATATATAAAAAGATATATTAAAAGATAATTTCATATTTAAAATAGAATATTAGCAAATGGTGAATTTGGTCCTAATAATAAACCTGATCCTGTTGATATATATATCCATTTCCAGTACGTAAGTACAATCAATCACCTACAGAACCTCCCTTACTCCATGGTCTCAAATATAAACCAGATCCTGCAGCTGTCATTTTACCTCCTTTTCCATTCTTTTTCAAGTACACAACAACCCTTCCAGCAATTTTATCAACCATAGCTGATCTGGCTTCTTAACCTACTTCTGTTAATAGACCTGTTGCAAGTGCTGGAGCAACGCTTAATAATTAAAATCTTCCAGCTGTACCAAGTAAAGATAAAAGTACAGCCATAAATCCTCCCTCTATTTGAGAATTGTGAGCTAGTTGTGTTTTACTTAAATTAATTATTACATCCTTACCTTTTTCATATGCCCTTTTAACTCTATTCAATTGCGCATTTGTTACAGCTAATACATGTTCACCGTTATGATCTGAATGTGATAATTTAATACTAGCTCCATAACCATCTTCAATGGCTTTTTTAAGTTTTTCTAATTGTCCCTGCGAAACATTTACTTTAATATAAGTATATTTAACTCATTTACTCATTTTATATTATTTAAATTTTTCTTTCTCTTATAGGAAATCTAATAGAAAATTCTTTTCCTCGCAAATTCAAAAGATTTCCACTTTGATCAAGCAATTTAGTATCCATTTTTGAAATTGTTTTTATTGTTATTGGTTAATAAATTAAGTTTAACGGCTCTTGAATAAATTTAAATCCAGGACCAACACTTGGGAAAAATAAATATACAATGTTTTCTGTTTCTCCATTTACGTATTTTGATCCTATTATATCATTTGTTACTCGTATAATGTTAACTCTCAATATGTTTACAATATTAGTTGATTGATAGGAATCTGATTAAAATAATTGACTTTCAAAACCTAAAACAGTTCTAATTGAGTTAGGAGCTGTAAAATTAACTTTATAACCAGATGCAATATTTAAAACCAATTTTAATATATTATTATTTGCTTTGATTAAAATACCTGCAACTCCTGAGATAGTACTACCCTTTTGAGACAAATTAAATTGAATATCATCATTTATATCAGTAATCTCATAACATTTTTTGGTATGTTTATATCATACCAAGTTGCTGTATTATCATTGCTATATCTAAAATTGTCGTTTGAAAAATCAATATTTAGAAAATAGTAGTCTGTAAAATAACTAGAGCCATTTCATATTCTTTATCTTTACTAAGTTGAATAATAGGAGCAAACAAAGTTTTTATGTTATTGCTATTTTCACTTATTATTATAGAAGGCATTTTGTTTTTTTATATATACAAGATTATGTTTTAAAGTTCACAAGTTGATATATAAAAACAATTTAATCCACTTCTATATTTTCTATAATCTCATTTAGAAGATAGATCTATAATAACAAATCTATGAGGCTCTTACCACACATCCTTACAAAATCTTATCTTAACTCGTCTTTTGTCATATCACTTGAAACATGATCTTTATAAATATTTTTTAAATTCTTTGAGTTTAGTGGAAAAAAGCAATAAAAATTTTTATTTTCTCTAATAGTTTGTCTTGGTAACATAAATTAATTTTATGCAAGATAAAAACAATCTACATTACTTTGCCTTCCTCTTACATAATATTTTTCACACTTATTTTGCTTTGTTAATTGTAAATCATCAAATATCATTAAATTATTCTTAGAAATATTAAGATCTTTAGGATCTGGTACATCTTCGGATGTTTTAAAAAACTTACACTCCATTTCTGTTTTCTCATTTAAATTTTTTGAAATCTCCTCAATTACAAAACTCAGGGTTTGCATTTTGTTTTTCTATTTTGTCTTGTAACTTAAATAGTTCAAGAATAACTTCTTCTTGTAATTTTTTTTTCAAAAGGTCGTTTTAATATTTTTTTATTTTGGTTGAAAAAGAGATTTTCCAAAAATTTGTAAATTATTATAATCTAACCAACGAGGTCTTAAAAGTAAACTCAATAAAAAAGTAGTTTTTCGGCAACCTGACTTTCCAACAATAATTCCTCTTATACATTTAGGTAATAACTTTTTATTACGATTACTTTTGTTTACATTCCATGATAAATTTATAATATGCATTTTATATATTTAAGAATTTTTCTATCTATATAAAAATGTACTGAGTTAAATGCAAAAACAAAACAAATACAGTAACCCGCGAAGCTTCGTGAGTAAAAACAATAGAATTACGCTGCGTGGAACTTGCGCTATTTGTGGAAAAACAAAAACTAAATTTGTTGCTGCGAAAACAGGTGGTGATTTAGTTAGTTCAAGGTTAAACATAAACGAAAATGCACGATCAGAGTCCGTAAAACCAAAGTTTTTAATTGGTGATAGAGTTACGATAACTAAAAAGAAGGTAATGTTTGAAAAAGGATGCAGTCAGAGATGGACTGAGGAGATTTTTATTGTTTCAAAAATTCAGTTCACAGATCCGCCGACGTTTAAAGTATATGACAATAATTGTGAAGAAATACAAGGTATTTTTTATGAACAAGAACTGCAAAATACTGATCAAAAAATATTTAGAATTGAAAAAGTTTTTCGTAAACTCAAAAACAAATCATAAGTAAAGTGGTATGGATATCCTGAGTCGTTTAAATCATGGGTTGATAATAAAGAATTGATAATTGTGGAAAGTTAGTTATTTAATAGGTGTAGTTTACTATTATGCGTAGCAATATCACATTTACGCTTAGGCTATATTATATTTACGCGTAGCTATATTACATTTACTCTTGAGTTCACCTTACAATTATAATTTCTTTGTTGAAATAATAATTAAATTAAAACCATGTCATGCTGGTTGAAGTAATCTCATAATATACATGTTAAAAAATGGTTGAGATGTATCATACTTTCTAGCTCAAAGTTTTTGTTAAAAAATGGATGAAATAATTCTATACTTTCTAACACACACACTCTTTTTGATAATGCACTTTTTTATGAGCTAGAATCGGCAGTTTATACTACTTATATATATATGTATATATATATATATATATATATATATATATATATATATATATATATATATATAGAGAGAGTGGCGCAAGACTACAGATATGTTTTGAATGTGTATAACTTTTTTGTTTAATGGTTAATTGTTATTATAAATATTGAGGGTAGTTGAAATAACTTCTAAGCAAAACAATACTTCCGCCAAAGAGATTGCGTAACAGAGCCATTGTTTCGCTTGCGGTGTAGGCTCTGGCTCCATTTTGTTTGAACCACAATTGTAGATGGTTTTCTGCGGCTGGCTTCAAAAATTGTCCAGCATCTTTAATATTCAGCACCATTAACCGCAACTGTGGTGCCATATGCATTTTCAAAAAAATATCGACTAATGATCCTTTCAGACAATACACCGCACCAAATAGTACACTTGTTGGTTGTAATTGTTTCTGAATAACTGTTCTTGGATTTTCTGTAGTCCGTATTCTGTAATTTGATTTGTAACCATTTGATTGGAAATGTGCTTTATCGCTTATTGTCAAATTGTTAATGAAATTGCAATTTTCTTCTGATTTTTGTCGTAATGAAATGGCATAATCAAGCCGTTGTTGATACTCTGAACGGACTTCCGCGATAACACCAGTTGTGCCAAATGTCTATTTGTTGGTGTTTCTGAAATCTCCAGAATCATCAAAAAGTAGAGGTTTAGCACAACTCTCCATCCGCAACAGGTTAGATATTTACTTCCGTGTGGACCATACGTGGTCTTCCGGTACATGGAAGGTGTGTTACTGTGCCATGATGTCGAAGATTTGCAACCAGGCGGTTTATTGTTGGTGTGAAGGTTCAGTGCGCATATTAAAAAAACGGCGAGAAACACAACTGACAATGTTCAAAATAATTGACCGTATTTTTTCAAAATAAAGTTCAACAATTGTTGATCGCTGTTCTGTAGTGTAGTGTTCCATTTCAAATTCCCCAAGTGTTTTCACAAAATTCTAAAATAAAATTAAAAAATTTAAATGAATTTAAAAAGTTATTAAACATTTAAGCCATAACGGTAGTTTTGTGCCACCCCATTTTAATTTGAACTACTTGTTTACATTCCGAAAACACTTTAAAAGCATATTTTTTTCTAAAACGATGTTGAATAGAAATAACTACAAAATCGGATTAAGTGTTGGCAAACTTTGACAAGGAATATTTTTTTTTTTTTTGCTCTATTAGTTTGTTTAGTCTTGCATTGTGAAGTTTTTTCATCGATTCTTTGTTTTGTTTTTCAACAGCTGCACCACGTAATACATGAGGCTTTGAATTATTATTCAAGATAGTTTGTTTGGTATCAAATTTACTTGAGTGACAATAATAAGATTTTTATATAAAAAACTCACAATAAAATCCATGCACTCATATCTAATCTTATTTAGGTATTACAAACTTTATATTTTTTTTTGGTGTAATTTAATTTCTTCTCTTTATTTTTATTCTTGCTTTGCTATTAGACGGATAACTTTATCTTAATTGAGATTTTTGATTTTGTACCTTGATTGATTTTATGGGGATTGAGCTTTTCAATCCCAATAAAAATTCTTTCGTCATATATTTTTTTCATCATCGGTACTTTGGTTTTGGAATAATCAAGCAGTTCTTTTTTTTATTCATCTGTGTTACTATTTAGCCATTCTAAAGTTTGATTTTGAGATTACATTGTCAAAGCGTGGAAAGCATTTTAATACTTTGTTAGTAAAAAGGAAAATTAGAAGCTCTTTCAACAACTGAATTAGATGGGCTGATTGATAATTTATCAGCACATTGGCGTTCCAAAATAATAACGTTAACTTGTTATATAATAAAACTCATTATTGTGTGCGTTTTCAAATGGTTTTGCATTAAACCATATTCTGATAAAGACGATGAGAATCATTCAAATAGTTTTCATCCATAAAAAGGTATAAATGTCTTTTTTTATGCGGAGTAGGTAAGGGTTTAAAAGCAAAATGCCATCAAGGAATTCATTAATTTCCCACAAAGGACCTGTGAGTAGTTTTTTATTATTTTATAAAGCACGGATTTTAGCAATACACACAAGACTTGTGATATCTTTCTGAACAGCTTTTATTAAATTATTTAGGTAAGATATGTATTGAGAAACTCTATAATAGTATCTTTGTGATAATATAGTGCAGCTGCATTATTATAAAAAATATAAAAACAATTTCCAATTAGTTAAAAAATGATACTTTTTCGTTTTCAGCAGGAAAAAAAGAGATATCATATGAAGCAACACCAGCTCCCATTTTACCCTTTGGATGAAATGCTCTACATGTGGTACAAACTAATCTTGAAGCATTACTTTCCTTACTAATTAAAGTAAAAACATTCTCATAATTATCTTAAACAGAATTTTATCAAAATAGTTTAAAACATTATCAGTTTCAGATTGAAAATGAACAAGCAGATGGAGTTTGCAGAAAATTTTACTCAAACCTTCAAATAGTCTTTGACATTATAAGTTTAATTGCATTATGAGGTAGTGTTGCTAACAACATTGCAAATGTTATCTATTATATTAGTAAAAATCTTTTGGTTTGTCATAAGTGGTTATGATTCAACAGTAGCTGAATCATAACCACTTATGACAAATCAAAAATTAATAATGTCGCACTTTTTGTTGTTGTTTGAAAGTTTTAAAAAATGGTATGATACTTCTGAATAGCATTGCCATGCAAACAATTTCCAACGTTAGAGTTTTTTGTATTTCAAAGTATTTTCAAAGGTTTTTTCAGCAATTTAAAACTGACATATAACTGAAGCATTAATCTTCTTTTTAGAGTGGCTAGCGACATTTTTGATATGCTCTTTTTTGCTAGATTGTTTAATACCGCTGTAATGATTTTGTTGACGATATTCATACTCACGTTTATTGGAAGAAGTTTCATAATGGTTTATCAAACTTCATTACAATTTCTATCATCTTTTACCGATAGGCCGATAGAAATCTATCGTGAAGAAAAAAAATGCAAGCAGAATTAGATTTAGCATTAACAGTCTATTAACTAATAATGTTTGTAAACTTAATATATTCCGGGTTTTGCTGTTTATATTTAAAACAAAACAGGGTATACCTCCAAAATATTTATTTTAATCTAGCAAAACCTTTCATAAATACGACAAAAATTTTAGGAGATAATTTTATTGCACCAAAACTTTATTCAAAAATAATTTCCAAATACAAAATCGTAGATCATTGGTTTAGAAAAAAAAAATTTTAATAAATTAAAAAAAAAGCTGTTTTAAAATACTTTTCGGAATAATTAAAAAAAATCTAAATATTAGTAAAAAGAGTTTAATTTTACTTCTTTTAAAAGAAGTGATCAAAATAATTAAACTAGAAATTCATCAGTACCTCCTTATTTTTGTTTTTGAATTATTTATTTTATAATTATATAAAATTCTTACACCATTGTTTATTCATTTCCTACTTATTTTACATTTGTAATATCGGTATTTATGAATAACGATTTTCGCTCTTTTCTTTTTTTTTTTTTTTGTTATAGGCTGATGGTAATAATGTAAACGAGACTCGATATTAAAACTCTTTTATCACCTTCTTTTTCCATTAACTTATTATATATGTAAAAAATTTTATTGCAATTAGTATTGTTTAACAAAAAGGAAATTAAAATACGACAGAGGTCCGAGCATAGCACAAACATATATATAATAACTTATGGGTGAGCTAAAGTCGCGTCTGAAGCACAGACAGAACACAAACATACGTGCGCCCAGTAGAACTCTTTTTTTTATAATGGTTAACAACTTCTAATTCTGAAATCTACAGACAACTTTCAAATATTCCATTTTCTCTAAAATCTTAGAGCATTTTATAAATAATCAGATTTTTACTTTTCTGAACATAAAAAGTATACAGTATAATTAACAATTTAGACTAAACCCAGGTAGTTTAATTAACCATTATTAATATTGTTCTCAATATATTTAAAGCATTTGACAAAAATAAGTTTGCCTTTGGTGCTTTTATAGATCTTAACAAAGGTTGCGATAGAGTAGACAATAATAACTGATAAAAAAAAGTTCAAAAGTTATCTAAAAAATAGCAATTAATAATTATCGTAAGTAAAGTCTGAATATATGACAACGGGTTGAATTTTTTTTTTTATGTAAATTTTTTTCATAACTTTTTAAAAAGTTAGAACTCAGTTTTGTTAGCAGATGCTGAGACGTATTTGAATTTTTGGTGCTTTGTTCCTTTAAACGCCCTTATTTAAGAATAACTGTCAACTTTGATATGGGGTGATTATTAAATAACAAAAACATTTTCTATACAAACATATACTAAGCTATATTAATCACTATAGAAAATTATAATTTTCTAGGTGAGTTTTGTTTTGCAAATATATTTATAATGTCATCAAAGTTCATATCTATGATAAGTGCATATTCTATAGATAGAATTGCGAACCTATTAAGACGATCACTTGTCATTCGCGACCTCCAATAAGGTTTAACCCTCTTTAATGCTGAAAATGATCTTTCGGCTGAACAATTGGACGTTGGGAAGCATAGATATATTCTTAATGCTATATCAACGGAAATAACATAATATATAAAAAAATATATTCTCAATGCTATGTCTGAGGAAACAGCTCTTGAATTTTTTCATTTTATAAATATCTGTTATAGTTTTAGGTCTTACGTTTTCAGCTTAACTAAAAAATAACTTCTGAATTGTATACACTCGTTAGCAAATGAAGGCGAAATATCATTTTTATATATATATTTTGAAGTATTTCTTATTTATTTGTAAACTTCTGCTGGCAACAGTTTTATTATTTAAAATGAAAAAATAAATTTTTATTTGCTTCATCATAGCACAGTTTTCTTCTTTCTAGTTCAGGATGAAATTTATCAATAATAGCATAATATGTATTAATTCTTAAAGAATCTCGAATTTTAAAATATGTTTCTCCTTCTCTTTTTTCATTTTCAGTTAGTTTTCTTTTTTTTTTGCGTATTTTTTGATATGCTTTGTGTTCCGACTTATTAATTGCTCTCTCTTTATAGATACCAAACATACTCCTTAAATCTAATACATATCGAATTAAAGATTTGTATAAACTTACAACTGTTTTTAAATCAATCTCAACTGACTGCAATTGTTTACTAGTTTTGTTGAATCTTTCTAGTATATTGCCCCATAATGTGGCCATTTTAGCTGTTTAAAGACTGTCTAGTTTTAAATACAGCCCGTTAGCTTCTGATCTTGAAATAAATTTTTCTGTTTTATCATCTTTGATTAAAGACAGTGCATTAATTATTTCAATCTGATTTTTATTTAAACTAATACTTACATCAGATCTTGCTGAACACCTGGTATCTGATTTAAGTTTTATAAGTGATACATTTTCTTTTTTTAATCAAATTCAACTGAAATATTTCCCATCTATATGTAGAGGCACTGAAAAATTATAAATTATAAATATTTTCAAGCAGAATAAAAAATTCAGAAGCATAAATACAACAGTCCATAGCGCATTCACCAACAAGATTTAAAGAGTGTGCCGAGCATGGCACAAATGTAGCTAAAGGATTAACTTCTTTAGCTTGAAGTCCAGTATATCTACCAGACATATTAGACGCATTTTCGTAACTTTGACCACGACAATTGTTAATATCTAATCCATGCAATTCTAAAACTAAAAATACAGCATTTGCTAATTCTTCAGATTTATGACCAGAACTGGGTAAAAACCCCAAAACTTTTTCTTCCGAACAGCCATTCCCTGGAGCATACCGAAAAATGAATGAAAGTTGATCTACATGACTAATGTCAGGAGTAGAACCAATACTGATGAAAAAGTATTTAGCTTCCTTTGTTTCTTTCACCATTTTGTTTAATAACATTATCTGTTATTATACTTATAAACTGCTTATATATATATATATTAAATGATAGGTACAATGTTGAACCTTTTCTCAATGTGTTGTGCTAAAAAAGGATCAAACTGAGCAATAATCTCTATGCTTATCATGAATTTCCCATTATGAACAGATCTAAAACGGTCATCATCACCTCTATAAAACTTTCGACGAGAAAAAAGAGGTGTCACAACAGCTACAACTCTTGTCAATACAATATTTTCTCTTGTCAATATAATATTTTACCAATAATTTATTTTCGTTTTTACTTGATACTTTACCCTTTGATACACTTGATTTAATTGATTATTTTCTTGATTATTTTCATGACGCTTATTTTTTTCTTCTCATTTTTTCCAATCTAAAAATCCAACTGTGGCAAACAATGTAGTGCCACCAAATAATTAGTAGGGCGCACAAAATAATGATCCTTTACTTTCGGAGTAAATCGAAAATGTTCAGTTATTTTTTTTACCATTAACAACAGTAGATATAAAAATACTTTTTGACAAATATCGAAAACAAGTACGTCTTACCCCACCAATTATTTGAGTGTAAATACTTTTTGACTTTTGGAGATTATTTTTTTCTAAATTTTGGTTAAATCCATTGATTGATAAATAATCTATCGTTTCTCTATTTTTTATCCAATTGGTTGGGTCATTTCTAAAGAGAAAATATATTTATTTAATATACAAAAACAAAAAATTTTATTCACAGTTTCTATCAAAATATATAAACAAAGTTCTACAAAAAACATTCAAGCATTAGATAATAGATATAAATGCATAATATAATATAACTAGATGATATAGGTATTGTTTCAAATGTACAGAGTGTACTATACTTAACAATAATTTATTTTCAAACAAAATTTAACATAACAAGCGACTAAAAAAATAGTCTACCTATGTGCATGTTTATAATTGTAACCTTCCATGAAAAAAATTAAACAATTAAAAAAACCTTACTCAGGAACTATACATTGTTTAGAAAGACTGTTATGTTCATTGATTGGCAAACGTAGTGTATCATTTATTTCTTCCAATTCTGTAAACAATAGAGTTTTACTCATTTCTGTACTGCTGTTATTTAATAATATTACATTTTCTGGGTTTGATAGATTATCTTCATTAACAGTGAATCTGTGATCGTAAACGTTCGGGCTTGCTATGTTCATGCATTGACAAACAAGGTGTATAATTTAGTTTTGGGGATTCTGTAGTCAATAGAGTTTTACTAATTTCAGTACTTCTCTTAATTGATAATAATAATATTAGACCGTCTGGATTTGATAGGTTATTCTCATTAACAATAAAGCTGTGATCATTTTAATTGCTTGTATTATTAATACATTTTCAACTGAAAGCATAAATAACGATTACTACACATAACTACATTTTAGATATACAGTGTCGGACAAAACGAGTGCAACCAAATAATGCTAATTTAGTTTCTTTATATCTAAGTCTGCATTTTTTCAATTTAGAGAAATAATTATTTAACTGTTTAGAGACAAAGTTCTTCAAGTTTTATTCATCACAAAGTTCATTATTTGTACACGAAAATTAATAAATTAATCAAAAGTATTAAAAAAAGTTGATTTCCTTCTGGACAAAACAAGTGCAACTCGACAAAATGTTGACCAAGCTGTATTTCGCTATCAATATTTCGTGGCGAATCCTTTGTTGTCAATCAGAGCTTTGCACCTTCGAGGCATAGTTTCGATCAGGTGATCAATGAAACTTTGTGGAGTCGCTGCCCAGGCCTTTTGGACTTGTTCAAACAGTTGATCCTTATTACGAACACCTTCACGATTAATTCTGCGGTTGACAATCTCCCACAGGTTCTCAATGGGGTTGAGATCCGGAGATTGAGGCGGCCAATCCATCACCTATAGGTGGTTGTCTTGGAGCCACTGCTTGACTTTCTTTTGCAGTGTGTTTCGGATCGTTGTCTTGCTGAAAAACCCATTTTATTGGCATATTCCATTCAGCATGAGGTAACATAATATCTTTAGGATATTTTTATACATGAAACGGTCCATTATTCCATCGTTTCGATGTATTGAACCTTGACCGTTAGCAGAAAAACACCCCTAGACCATTACATTGCCTCCACAATGCTTCACGGTCTTATGGCAGTAACGTAAATCGAGGCGTTTTCCGGCCGGTTGACGTACACGGCAAATGCCATCGTTCCCAATGATGTTGAACTTCGATTCATCACTGAACAGGACAGTTCGCCATTTCTGCACATTCCAGTCAATATGAGATGTAGCAAACAGGAGTCTTTTCTTCTGGTTTCTTAGTGAAATCAGCGGTTTCTTTGCAGGGCGTCGAGAAAACAATTCGGCTTCAACAGCACGTCGTCTGATTGTTCGGTCCGATACAGGCAGCTCTAATTGCTTTTGTATCTTGACTGATAATATCCAGGATCCTTCTTAACGGACCTTACGATCATAGAATCCTCTCTAGAAGTGGTGGAACGCGGTCTTCCACCTTTGTTATCTGCTGCCAACTTCCCCGTAGAACGATATTTGGAACATAGTCTTGATACGGTCCATTTTTTCACGCGATATTTATCACAAATACTTTATTGTGACATTCCACTTACGTAATCGCCAATAATTTTCTTTCTTAGTTCCATTCCAAGACTGTCGGGAGCCATTTTTGCACTTGAAGTCATAAAAATAGTAAAAATAAATAATCACGCTTCTCAAGGCTTACCGTGTTACATTTACCTTGTGACGATACAATAATGCTCTGTGGAACACAACGTCTTGGTTGGATGTGGACTGTATTGATGTAATGAAACACTTGTTGTATTTCACTTCTTGTATTGATGTTCTTCGATAAAACACTTTGATAAAACTCACTTCGATAAACTGTCTTAATAATTCTGACTGATTGACTTTATATTCTGACTGAATTACATGTCGATTTACATGTCTCTTATATAGTAAAATAAACCTGTGTGAACCTTTTCTTGAAGATTCTAGATGCTTCTTTTTGATACTTCTGGAAGCTTCTGGATGCGTCTGGATGCTTATGAATGTTTCTGGATATTTCTGGATGCTACTGGATGCTTCCTGATGCTTCTTCTGGAAACTTCTGGAAGCTTCTGCATGCTTCTGGAAACTTCTGGAAACTTCTGGATACTTCCTTTAACTATTATAAAACTTCCGTTACGTCGACACGGACCAGATTAAAGAAAATGAAACAAACCAAAAAAGTTGCACTTGTTTTGTCCGCTGCAAAATGGGACTTGTCAAAAAAATTCTGCCTGTGTGCTATCACCTGTCAGCTGATTGCTCATGTCATGGCATGCTATGACTCCAGACTCCTGAACTGTTTGCTGTGGTAGTATAGTTCGTTTCGTTTTTAAGACATGTAAAATTAGGAACACTTTTTTGCATTGTTCGATGTTGGTTGCAAATGTTTTTTCCAATACTGTAAACAATTTACATTAATTATTAAATAACATAAAAATATGTAGTATAAATAACAATATGAGGAATAAACAATAAAGAACATAGCAAGATGTACCTATTTGTTTAATATATTTGTAAAATTTATAAAAGGTATGGTTTTCTACCTAAATAAACTTACTTGGCGGTATGTGAGGCTGTTTATCTGTAAAGCTAAAATAAGTTTCTAACTTAGCAGTCTTTAAAAGTATTTTACCTTGAGCTTCATTTTTTGCAAGGGATTGTTTTCGATTTTCTGCGCCACTAAGCTTTTTACTATAAACCATCATCGTTTTTTAAATTAAGAATCCTAAAAGGTATGTATTATTATAAGTTTACATCAGTATGCAATAAGCATAATATTGAATATTATTAGAGATTATATAAAAAGCTCACTAGGCTCAGTTGGCAGAATACAAATTATATATGATAACAATAATGTTAATACTAGAACTAAAACCAATAATTGAAATACAAATGATTACATTTTTCAAGACTGTATACAAGGCATTAAGCAGACAACATACTGAAGAGCAAAATACTTAGGCCAACAATAAAAAAAATTGACTACAATCTTAAAAGTTCCAAATTATATTGTGCACACGCGGTATATACAAGATGGTTACCAAGAGAAAGTATCCCTCAAAGGCGATCAAAGTCTAATTGCTAATTTAATATAATTAATGCGTAGTTTATTCTGCTAATCACTTTAAATTATATAAAAATAAAATAAAAAACAAACTGATTGGGGCATTTTATTACAATGTTTATTTAAAGTTTAAAGTATTTTTAAAGAGTTTTTTTTTTCTTTCAAAAAAAATCTTGAAGAATTATTTCATTTTTTAAAACTAAATAGCTGTGTCTATACCTAATTATTTTCGTTAATAGTTAATTAAGCGTAAATGGAAAATAATTGGTAAACCCACCATTTATTTATTTCTAGTATATCATTTACTAATTAATAGATAAGGATCAAATATTTAAATAATAAAAACTATAAATCATTTATTCAAAAATAATCTATATCTGGATTACTCCGGCGCACGAGCGTTGAGCTTATCCACTACGCAATCGGTTCATGCTATACATTGTTTATTTATAATAGATAAATAATTTGTTTTGACACGTGACTTTCAGCATCAAATCTACGTTTTTGGATGAATAAATGGCGCAACATTATGTATAATTTGCAAGTTTAATTTAATTGCCATTTGAGTGATATTTTCTTCTGCTGACCAAATTTTGCAGAAAAAGCTGGAGATAATTAGTAAACCTATAAATAGGCCTATGATTTGGACATAAAAACAATATAAAATGAATATTTTAGGATTTTTTTACAACTCTAGCATTCTGAAAGCTGGCGTCCTGTCAAAACTTGGTGCCCGGGGGCCAAAGCCCCCCTGGCCCCCCTTAAATACGTCTCTGAGCAGATGACACGAACTTATTTTACTTTAAAAATTTTAAAATTAAATTAAAACTACCTAAAAAGCCTTTATTTTTCCTTCATATATTTTTGTATAAAATTTGCTAATATTGCATGGTATAAGTAAAATTAGAAAACTGCTTAGTTGAGAAAAACGCTATGTAAAAATAACTTTAACTTTATTTATTTACTTATTTCGTCATTAAAAAAAGAATACTATGCCGTTTTATCTAAATAAAATCTACATGACTGGTGCTAAAAGAAGACAATATTTGCCTTATCACTACACCCCGAAAATTGCAGATCGATTTATAAATTCTAAAGAACTATTTGAAAATCATCACATACTCAATTTTTTTCAGTTAAATGTTTATCAAACTTATATTTTTATTTACAAATATTGTAATAAACTTTAATAATATTTATTACACTTTAATAAAATTAATTTTTCAATGATATTAATTTTCAAATGGCAGTTGTGAGCGACCTAAAATGCACAATTAGCAACCCAACTGTCTATAACCATCAGAGGTTCTAAGTTATGGAACACTTTAGAGGGCTAAAAAATCTTTTTTGCCGAGGTAAACTGTTTATGATGCAGGAAGGCTTTGCTTATAGATGTTTGTTTAGAGAGCGATGTTGATGGAGTTGAAGTTGAAGACAGGAAGAGGTTAAAAGATATCCTAATCGTGCCTTAAGTAAACAAATTCAAATTGAAACAATATTAAATTAGAGTGCCAGGATTTACATTCACAGAGTACATGCAACTTATTATTGTCTGTATTATTTCAATAAAATTTAAAGAAATATAAGTATTACGTTCCACATAAGTTCATCCCTCAACATGGCTTCTTCCCCAAAGAACTCTTTGAAATATTGCTTGCAATTTTTCTTTGTAATTAAACAACTTTTCTCTAATGAAAAAACACAATTATTTTAAAAGAGAGCACAAAATGACAGAATTATTGCATCTAAACGAAGCTCCAAAAATAATGTTTTAATGGCTACTGATTTATATATTAAAAAGCACTTATTCAATAAGATTAGTAAATTATTTATCAGGTAAGGTTTGAGTCATAGCAATAAGCTTATGAATGAAAACCAACTTGCTTGCTTCGATCCGCCTTTTCAAAATACCTTCTTACAAAAATGCCTTGCTTGAATGCTAAACTTCTTTTGTTAAATTTTTTTATCTCAGGCTTCTGGGTTAAAGAGATAGAGGCTTTGTTTGCCTAATGATTTTTCGATTTTTGATTTTTGAAAACAATAAACGGGAAAAAAACTATAGGAAATGTTTCTACAGCAACGTACTTTTTGCTGTTATTTGCACTAAATTTTTTAACAAACAAGTCCCTTTTTTTTTTAATTGGGCAAACATCATAATATTGATAGGTTGCAGAAAATTAGTAGTATTTGGAGGAAAAAAGATAAATATGTATTTTTAAATCTGCCAGCTCTTTTACAAGATGATAAATCATTTTGATATATGTTTGTCTGACCAGAAAAAAAAAATCAAAAACTGAGTTAGTTGTCATTTATTAAAATAAAGTATTCAAAAATATCAAAAGAAAATAAAGTGTAAAAAAAAAATATTTTAAACAAATAAACACTTAAAGAGTAAATACTTAAAATTAACACTTAAAAAACTAAAAAAAAATTCGAACGTCGATAATAAGTCGCTACTAACTTTTATACTCCTTTTTTTCGTCAAAAATAACGAAAAAAATTTTTTTTTTTTCTTGTAGACGTTTTTGTGTTCGCATATAAAGAAAAGATAAAGGCTATCATTTTACAGAGTACTTTGGCAATTTAGTGTTAGTTCAGCATATTTCTCAGTGAAAAAACGTCGGCGACTGGAGTGGCCGTCGAGTACTGGGTGGTTTACCATAAATTGCTTTAAAATGTTATGAAGTAATTGTATTTTTTTAATGGTTGTAAGACACACTTGCTAATGAAAGCACGTCAAAATTTAGAGTTGGGTTTAGGGTTTGTATATGGTGGTAAGACAAACATTGTCTTTTTTTTCCCCGATCAAATATATATATTTTATTATATATAAGACGGCATTCTGTTTTTACTGAGGAAATAAATAGTTAAATAAAAAAAACAGCGACAGTAGAGTGAGAAGTTTGAGTTTCGTATTAATTGAAAAATAAGCTAGCAACTGACCGGGTAAAAAAACCAATTACTTTTAACTCAGTAATTTCTCAGCTTTACGCAAATAAGTTTTATAGCAATTTTGATCAAATTTTTATTAACGTAAATTAAATCACGTAATTAGAAAGCTGAGCATTTACTCCAAAAATGCTGAGTAGAAGCAATTGTTTTTTTTTTAGTAAATCTGTCTAATAGAATGAAAAGTTTGAAACCTGTATTGATTGGAATAAATTTAGCTATACCAAGGCCTACTTTATTTATATGGACGGATATTTCGCATTTTGAAAAAAAGGCCAGTTTACTCCAAAAGTGCTTTTTAAGAAGCAGCTTTGGAAGTTTAAAAAGATGGTTAACAAATGTTGCGTTGTAAAATGTCGTTCAAAAATCATAATTATGGTGAAGTATCTACAGTAGTATTTTCTTTTCCAAAAAATGAAGGGTGAAAAAAAAATGCATTAAGTTTTTAAATAGAAAAGATTTGATACCTACTAACTCTTCCGTTATATGCGTAAAACATTTTAAAAAAAAATATTATTAGAAAGGTAACATGAATCAACGTTTTAGATTAATAAAAAAAACTAAATATTTATTTTGTAAAAGCATGCTTTATAATTTTTCAACCTACATTAAATCACAAGCCGAACAATTTTCATCGGTATTGACTGAATTATTTTAACTTAATTATATGAAAAAACCTTTTTATTTAGCTAATATAATAAAGTGTTTACTAATATTATAATATACTTCTATGCAGTCATACCAACCTTTGTGTAAAGAATTGCGTTTACGATCATTATCATTATTTAAAAAAATAACTCCTGGTCATATTGATGGTCTTAGTTTTGTAAATTTTTAAAATTAGAAGGTAAGATATCTCAAGACGTTTGCTTGTTTTTTGATAAAATGTACTTGCAAAAATGTGAGGAGTATTTTGCTGGAGAGATGGTTGGTATAAATAAGTCTGGAGAATGTATAAGGAAATAGTTTGTTTTATGATAGTTTGCCTGAAACAAAAATTCCATACATAAACGTCTCCTCAAAAAACAATCAATGCTAAATGGTTGAAAGAAGAAAGTTTTTAATGTTTTCGTATTTTAACCTAATTTGAATTTAATGTTAGAGTTATTGTGTTTGACAACCATTCCTCTAATGTTTCTTATTTTAAAAAAATCCTTTGTGCATTGAATCAACAAGCCGAAGGTTTGTTTTTTATTTACAATCTTAAAAAATATACCTTTGTTTTAATGTTGTACATCTTAATAAAAACATCAGAAATAATAATATATCAAATTGCAAAAGATTTTTATTTTCAGATTTTAAACTTAATGGATTTAATGATCCTATAACACTACTAGACATTTTTTTACTTTTCACTTTATATAAGAGGTTTGGAATGAAAATAATGTTCTTTGGATGGCCCTGAAGACCAAATGCATAGCCAAATTTGTCAGGGTCAAACTTTTTTTTGGTAAACTAGACATACCGGTTTTCTCATTTTTGTAATAAAACTACGCAATGTTGTTAGGGCATATAAGTGTATAATTGACAAAAGACAAACTAAACAGGATTGTAAATCAGCCAGCAGAAGTCAGCCATCATTCTCTCATCGTCGCGCTCCTGGTAGCGATGCTCAATAGTTGAAATCGTTTGGTGGAAACGTTTTCCATACTCGTCTGTAATGTTTCTCTCAAAATGCTTGGGGAAAAATTCCAAATGCTATGCAAAAAGTGAATCTTTGGGGACATGTGCACATTCATTTCGTTGAAGGCTGATAACAGTTCTGAGATGATGTCTTTATAGCCGTCCGACCGGTGCTTGCCTGAATAAATCAGTGCAAAGAAGCAATTCTTTAATAGAATACAAGTATTACGTACTTAATTCCTAAAACTTTTAGATACTTACCCAGAAAGTTCTCCACACAGTCTTTCAAAGCCTTCCATGCTCTGAGTTCAATCGGGGACAATGTATTTTACGTAACCTCCTTGCATACCTGTCAGCAGACATAAAACTTTCAAATCCGAGCAAACTCTCCACTGAAATGTGTCATAAGAACAAGCTGCAAAATAGATTTCATAGTTTTATAAGATTCTTTTTCTGTAATTGATATTGGATATGCGTTTTCATTATGCAAAAGGACCGTCTTTACACTTCTTGTGCTACCATCGAAAAACAACCACCAGTCACTCTCCACTTGTGTATAGATACCCATCTTCATCAACAAATCAGAAATATCACAACAAAATACAAAGTTATTGTATTCACTTCTCTTAAAAATTGGCACGTAAGCTGTGTCTCTTGTCTTATAAACAGACGTTCTCATTTACTTAGCAAGGACACCGAACTCTCTTAGCATTTAACCAGCCAAACACGCATCCTGTTTGGACAGGCCAAGTCTCCTAACAAACAAGTCCAACTGTCTCTCGCTGATAGACTTCGGCTCGTCTTTAGGCAGCCAATCATCATCATCTTCAATGCTCTTCTTCATGTTCGGCACATCATCATCACTCAAAACAACATTTAGAAGATCAGAAGAAAACACTCATTTTGTTTTAAATGTCAGATTTCAAAGGGACCTTATAAAAAGGAGATTTGGACAATATAGACAAATGAGCGGTTGAAGATTTTTAATGGGTTTAAAAGTCACTTTTTCTGAAAAAATATTAAAAACCAAAGTATAGTTGAAGAAAGAATAAACTTTGATGATTTGAAAAACTATCTTCTTGATATTGATAAAGCTCATTGTACTCCAGAAATCATTACACTTGCACCAGAGAGTAGGTTAGTAGGTACTTATATTGCTGAGTATATAGCGAAGAAACTTAAAAAACGTTTTGGTACAAGTTGTAAAGATTTTTTATGTTGTGTCAATATTAATGAAAGCAATCCTCATTATACTTATTTAAAAATAATTTCTAGGGCTGGTCTCACTATTCCTTTACAATCACTTTTGGATTATGTTTGCATATCCTTTGCTACGATTGGATTATGTTTGCATATCCTTGGCAACGATTGATAACTCTTATAACAAAATAAAGAAATTTAATTTACATGCACGACAAGCTCCAGAATATTTGTTAAATCACTTTTATGACTATTTTCAGACTTTTTCCTGTCCCATGCATGAAAAAACTGGGATAAAACTTGCTAGAAGAATTGTTACCGACATTTTTCTTAATAACAAAAAAATTATCTGTACCAGCGAAGTAGCTGTTGCTCATGTAAAATCTTTTTAAATAAGAAAATTTGAGAAAATTTAATAAACTATATATAATATATTTATTTTATTTTTTGATGAAAAAAGAAATATATTGAAATATTTTTTATGACTGTTCTTGTTTCTTACATTGTTTTTACTAATTCTATATTTTAAAATAAAGACTCTTTTTATTTATTTATTTTTTAATAAATGCTCCTTTAATATCTAAATTTACGAATATGTATACTACTATTGTGGGCTTTTTAAATTTAGAAAGTAAAGCAATATAAATAGAAGTAGTTGAGACAAAAAAAGACGTAAATTTGTCTTTTTTTACTAAATCCCTTGTTTTATGCCAAAAATTTAAAGCACAAAAAATTTAGGAAAATTTATCACTATTCGTTATAAAACCACTTTATAAAGACTTGAGTATAGCCTTACGAAATCATTCATTATCATCTTAAATAATTTTGCTGTGCCAAGCCTAGGTTTGTAAAAAGTTCCACATTTAGCAAGGGCCAGGGCCCCGGTCACCTAATACAGTTGAGTCAAGATAATCCAATGTTAATCATCCCGGAAATAACGTAACAGGTTTACATTTGCGTGAGCCAATTAGATAAAAGAGGTAGTGCTTGGCTTATTAACATATATTTTGTTTTTACCCTAAAAACTTTGTTGTGCGGCCTCTCATAGGAAAGATCCAGCATCTTTCTTGTTAGCAAATAACATCTGCTATTCCTAGGACATGGGATATTATGGATCAGAATTTAATTTTCCTAGCCTTTACTTAGAGAAATGAAACCTACAATGCTTCATGAAATTGGGAAGGTTGTTCTAGAATTCAGAAAAATCTTCCCTAGGTTAAATAAACCAGTTACCAGTGTAATGGATAATTAGAATGATGCTAATTCTAACCTATTTTATAACTTGACCCGGCCAATGTATTACTGGAGCCTGTTACATATTACTGGAACAAATAATTTGGAAACACTATTTTAGTCTATAATTGAATTGTTTAAAAAATAATTCTTTTTTTTATTACGAAAACTTATCATTTCTTTATCTTTTTTACATATGCTTACATTAAGAACAATTCCCTTTAGAATAATTCTGAATATTTTTAATCGATTTTAAACCTTCGGAGCTTCGCACATTAGTAATCTAGCAGCTACACCTATTAATACACACACGACAAGAACCAATAACATTTTTACATAGTTGTAAAACAGCAATACATCAAGTGCCTCAAATTTAATTTTTTTGTAACACTTCTCATTTATTTTTAAATAAAAAATTTTTAAATGAAAAGTTCTTAAAAAAAACATTCATAGACAAAAAAATGTCACAAAAGTTCTTTTTTCACAATAACAGCTAAATTTATACATTCTTTTGCAAAATTAATCACATTATTACTTGCTAACATAGCAGCAAAAACTGCCTCAGTTATACATTTGTTTTCTGACTTTAATTTTAATTCCAATACAAATACAATAAGTTATTATAAAACAATTTATACTATTATAGGCGTTTACTTCAACTGAGGAACTGAATATCTCTTCAAAGTACACAAGTATTCGTTTGTTCACAGCAGGAAGGTATTACACAAACGTAGCAACAAGAGAGATTTCAACATCTAATATTTTGCAACAATGGACTCTACCATCAAGAGGTAAAAACTCATGTGTTTCAACTTATAAAATAAATTTTTTTTAAATAAAATGAGACACAATAGGCCGGGTGAATAAAAAAAACCAATTGCTTTTACTCAGTAATTGGTTAGTTTTACGTGATTAAAAACTTCAGGATTTTTTCACAAATTTTCATTCACGTAAAGTTAAGCAACTTACTCAGTAATTGCTCAGTAAATGCTGAATAAAAACTTAAGCAAAAATGCTGAAATTTTATTCACGTAAAGCTGACCAATTACTAAATAAAGCAAATGCTTTTTTTGATCACCCGGCCTAATATATAAGTTAAATTTTTTCACGAAAAACTTTTTTGTTTTAAACAAAACGTTTTTTCAATGATTTATTTAAGATTATTTTAAGATTAGTTTTTTTTTATTTTTTTTTTATTTTTACCTGTTATGTTTACCTGTTACTTTTAAATGATAGCATGTGAATTGTTTTTTGTTTGTTAGGTTGTTTTTGAACCAAAGTAAATTTTTGTTTCTAATGTCATAGTTTTCAAGTTTAGTTAGCAGTATATCATGGTTTACTATATTAAAGGCTTTAGACTGATCAATAAAAACTCCTAATGTAAAATAATCGTTGTTTAGAGCTTCAGATATTTCGTTGACTAGATCGACTACGGCGTGTTCAGTTGAATGCATTTTTTTGAAACCGGATTGTTTTTTATACAGCATATCTTTCTTTGTTAAATAGTCGTAGAGTCTATTGTACATTATGCTCTGAAGTATTTTAGAGAAACAAGGCAAGATAAAAATTGGTCTATAGTTTGAAATCAAATCAAATATATTTTTTAAATCAAATATATTTCGAAATAAGTTATAACATTTCAAGGAAATTTACAATAGTACAACTACTAATACAAGTATCTCCTCCTTTAAAATTAGGTGTAGTTCGGCTAGTTTTTAAATTATCAGAAACATTACCCAATTTTAAAGTAAGTATAAAGATATGAAATAACGGTGGCTCAACGACATCAAATACAGATTTTACAATATTGACGCTAATTTTATTAAAACCTGCGCTTTTAGTTTGTTTAAGGCTGTTAAAAGCATCTCGCAATTTGCAAAGATTAATTTTCATAGATTAATTTTCCATTTATTAGAAGTTTTTCTGATAGAATATTTTTTATAATTTTGTTTTTTCGTATTATTTCATAAATAACATGCCATGTTTTTTGGTTGTTTTTGTTTGTATTTTCTAATAATTTCTAATAATAACTTTTTTTTTTTTATAAAAAGATTTTTATAATTTTTGTATACTTTCTCATTTTTATACGTTTTCTTTTTTAGAAATTTATCATACATTTTTTGCTTAGTTTTGAGGATCTAAGTAGATTTACGGACATCCACGGAGTTATAAGAGACTTAGTTTTAAAGACAAACTTTTTTTTCGGAAATACTTATTCGTATAACTTGCAAAACTATTTAAGAAATAAATCGTATGTACTATTAACCTCTTGCGACTCTTGAATAAGATCCTAAATGACGTTATTTTTTAAAAGATTTTTAACTTTTTGTAAGGAGTTTTTATTGATCAGTTGCCAATAGATAACCGTTTTAGACGGGTATCTGCTTAGATTATGGAATTAGAAACTAAGAAAGGGGGAAAATGACCAGAGAGGTCACTCTTGATTATACCAATATGAAGTTGGTCGTCAGAAAAGTTATTCGTTATAATTTTATCAAAAATGTTTATGGAGGAGTTTTTGGTTACTCTTATCGGCATGTTTATTGTTGGAATAAGGTTGATTAATTAAGGTTAAGTAGAGAAATTTAATAAATGTTTAACATTTTTGTTTGATGTATGATTTAATAATTTAATGTTTATTCCCCCGCAATGCAAACATGCTTCCGCGTTTTGTTTACTCTGGTTAAGAATGTTTTAAAATGATTTTTAAACTTTTTAAAATTACGAGATGGTTTTCTATATATGTTATTAATTAACTATGCCTTTTTTTGTTTTGCTAATTAATTCAATGCATTACGACTTACAATCTGTTTCATTCACGCAAAGATCATTAAGTAAAACAATGTTAATAGAATTGTAAACATAAATACTCACGCCTCCACCTGTTTTAAATTCTCGCGGTTGAAAAATTGAAACCTAGTTTTATAGTTGAAATTGTGAATTTGTTTCATCACTTTTGCACGAAGTTTTCGTAATTCAAATTATTTTAAAAGCGTATTTAAGTTCATCTAATAATATTTTAAAATTTTTGAAAATTTTTAAGACTTCTTATATTAATGTTCAGAATTTAGAACTTAATTTTATCTAATTAAAGAAGTTGTGCACATTCTGCAATTGTGTAGTGTTATTTTCTAAATTTTTTGATTTAATTAATTAGTTTTTTAATTAATTGGTTTTATTAACTAAATAATTAGTTATTAATTATTTTAATTAATGTTCGTTTCATTATCAAAAAAGCCATAGCTTTGATCAAAAAGTATAGTAATGAAGTTTCCCTCCATTTTGGATAAATATGATAAAATAAGAAAATAAAAGTTGAAAAAAAGAAAAAGGTAAATAACCTGAAGTTAGGTAAATAACCTGAAGTTAGGTAAATAACCTGAAGTTAGGTAAATAACCTGAAGTTAGGTAAATAAGCTGAAGTTAAAATGCTTAGAAAATTTTTTGTATTTTTGTATTGCTTGCTTTAGGTTTCCAGTCCCAGATAATCAATTTGTCGTAAAAGATTACCGCATATTTACCTGACTCTCGTTCTTGTTTTATTTATTCTTTAAATCTTAATCTATGAAAATGTTTTTGCCTTTTAGTTGGTAAAATTTTTTTATAATTTCTACTTTATCTTTTTAGTCTAGTAATTTTAACACGGTTGTTCGATTCTTTCTACCATTTTTTTACCAACTCAATTAGCTCGTTCAGTGTTAATTTTTTTTATCAAAGCCAAAACGCCAAAGATTTCGTTCTCACTTTCCTTTATACCATCTATTCTTAAATTATTTCTGCGGGTTAGGGGTTAGAGTTAGGGTTAGGGTTAACCGTGACCATTACCATAACCTTAACCCTGACAGATTTAGAAGGTCAAATCTTTTATTAACTGCACCGGTAATCTTTTCCGCATCAAGTATTGAGTCTGACACAACTATCTGCAGGTAAATTGTTTGTAACAAAATCGTTAGTTCAAAATGCTAGTAACTTACTTAATCCAATTACTTTTCTTCAAAATTCATTTTTTATCAAAAAATTACAAAACTATGATACTAATTAGCTAGTCGACAATTTATTTTTTCGACAAATTATTATAGTTTATTTTTCACATTTTATGGCCTTTTGTTACTGTCTGTAACTTTTTCACCTTATTTCCAGTATGAGATAAAGCAGATGTTAAAAATATAATAGTGAACTTTATTGCTTCTACAACATATTAAATCAAAGCTTAAAAGGTTCTTATGTGCAAAAAAGCTTAACATTGTTTTTCCAATTTATACATAACTTTAAGTTCATATAAAAGAAAACCTTCATACGTAAAAATAAAAAATTGAATGTAAACAAAAAAATAAAAAAATAAAAACAACAACCTTGTAGTTCTAAGATTTTTCTGACATTCGTTTGGCAACATTTGCCACCAACTTCAATAAACACTCTTCTCAGGAATGAAAAACGATTTAAATATTATTATTTTGTCTAAAATTTATATACTGGCATAACTTCAGTTTCAAATTTAGTTAATTATTTCCTTGTCGTACTTTGATAAGAAACCTGATGTCATACTGAAAAAATAAGCTGTGAAAGCTTTAGTATATACATTGACTGAATAGCTAAGGAGAATATGAAAGGGATTACGGCTTTTTTATCTTCTCTTTTTTTAGTAAAAACCTTTTGGATTTAAATTAGCATTTTGAACCATATTTTACTCACTTTTTAGGTTTATTAGGTTTTACATAGTAAGTGTATATATATTAGAGTGATAAAAAAAATCAAAGTGCTTGAAATTGGACTTTCAAACCCTTATTGCGTTCCTTTTATCTAAAAATAAACTGTGCAAAATATTATAAAGATAATTTTATATCTAGAAGTTATTTAGTGCAATTGCTACCATCAGATTCTTAAATCTGATAAATTAAAGTTCAAAATTAAATCTCAACGGAGAATAAAAACAAATGATTTTTTTCTTTGTTTTAATTTTTTTCTAAAACAAAGTTTTAAATATTTTCTTTAAATTTGCGTTATTATGTAATTTTAATCAATTTTATTCAGGTTGTTCACTTGTTTTTACTTGTTGATTTTTACTTGTTTTAAGTAATGAGTTCACAATTGGGGACTTTCGCTTATCTGGAATTCGACATTGATGCTCTACTACGGTTTGTAAAACATATTGCAATTAGATTTTATTTTTCGTCAAGAATTTTGGGAAATCTAAAAACAAGTTTCATTCCTTTCTCGGCTGTTTATTCACAATATTCATAGAATTAACAATTTTATGTAGTTCCTGGTATTTGGTTATGTATGCTCCATATATCTGGACAATGTTCCGCCAAAAGAGTCCAATTTATTCCAAGCACTTCAAGTGTATATTTTGATCTCTTTGTTACAAAGTCATCTAAGTTAAGCTTACAATTGTATCCATTAATCCATTATATTGAAGCATTAACTTATTTTGGTTGGTTTTCAAAGTGCTTTCAACGTTTTTCTTTAGTTTGGTTATCAAAATATTTGCTAAAAAAAAGAGTGACTCACAAGGTCTTCAGTTTAATACCATAAATGTCTTGTTGTGCACTTGTTTGATGCTGGCATATCCGAGACAATATCTTCAGCCCAGTTTCACCTACATAATATTTGCCACAAGAGCATTCTTATTTGTAAACACCGGGATAGGAACTAACTGGTAGTGTAGATTTATTTTCAGATCTTTTTGGAATCATTAAGAAATGTTGATTTTCCTTGAGATCTTTTTCGTTGTTAGCACTTTCTTTCGTAGACTTTACTAGTTTTTCCAGACTTTTCCTCTCATAGCCGTTTTCTACAAATTCATCAATAAGGAACGACAACGCATCATCAATGTTATTTATTGTTCACAAACGTAGTGCTCTGTGGACAAAACCAATAAAGACACTACTGATAATTTTAGGTTATGGCATGTGTTCATTTTAATTTGAACGTGTGTGATGTATTTCAAAACTATATGTACCGGTTTCATTGTTGATAACTGAAACATAGATATAGCTTAATGTATTTGTTAAGACGACAGATTCCATTGTGTATTGAATACTTTTGTGTTGTTTAATAAGTAGATCTAAAAACTTCTGCGCATTTTCTTCTACCTGGAACCTTGAATGAATATCATTGACATAACTTTTAAATGATTTCACATGGATGTTATTGTTAAGCACCAATGAAAAAGCATTGCTTTTATGATATTGTAAAAAACAATCATCAACTACCATCATAAGAGCTAACCCAATTGGTCTGGAGTTGAAACTCTACATAGTTATCAAAATAAACCTACACTACCAGTTAGTTCCTATTCCGGTGTTTACAAATTAGAGTGCTCTTGTGGCAAATGTTATGTAGGTGAAACTGGACTAATGATATCATCTGGGATATGCCAGCATCAAACAAGTGTACAACAAGGTAAAGGGGAAAATTCAGCTGTATATTCTAAAATTTGCCAAGGAAGTTTTCACTGCAATGGTCGCAATACCTTAAAAATAGAAATAAATAGTTTTAATAGGAAAGTTAGGGAAGCGTTGGAGATACAACATAACGAAAGCACTTTTCGCGACAATGGTCTTAACCGGGATGGTGGCGATTATGTAACGACGTCATTTTGGAAACCTGTTTAAACTATTACGTCACAAAAAACATTCTTAAAAAACTCTTAAAAAGAAGCTCTTACAAAGAGCATTGTTTCTTAAATTTAAACGGTTGTGTATAATAACCGGTTTTATTTTTTATAACGGTTTTCAAGATACTTGATAACGAGGGTATCAATATTCCCTCGAAATATCATATAAATAAATATATTTTTAACGAATAGAATCTAATCCATAAAATGAAATTTTGTTTTAAAATATTTATACAAATAAAATCTATTGGAGATGTCAACATTTAAAAAATATATAAATATTTATTTATTTTTATTATGTTTTAAATTTTTTAAATTATTTGCAATGATTTCACTTTCCTCACGATTCATATTATTTCTTCAAAAATATTAGTACTTTGCAAACTTGGGTGAAATTAGGGTATTTTTTGTTTGTAGTAAATCCCTTTTTTACTGCAGTATGAAGTAGGCGTAAATTGTGGGGTTAAGCATAAATGAAGATGATATTTATCTGACTGGATAAACTAGATAATGGCGCTGAGCCTCTTTGAAACGCCGGTTATAATAAACCCGATTCTGAGGAGAAGTTTATTACCACCACTACATAAATAATGATTACACAAAAGCAATATTGTTTTTTCTTTCTTTTATACCTCTATGCATATGTATATTTGTTTTAAAGTAACTTATGTGTACAGTTTTCGATAAACTGAAACGATAAATTTACTGTTAACTATGATTGTATATAAACTTTTTCTACATAAAAACAAATCAGTGTTTATTCTGAACATCTGTTTGTCTTTCTTTATTTTTATTACTTATCCTCTTTTATTTAACAAGTTTATCAATGGATATGTTTCATATTTCTCTGTGGGATTTTATTACTCAGTCAAGTTCAAGCACCACAGATTACCTGCATCAAGTGTAACAAAAAAACAAAAAAAAACATCAGGTGGATGAAATGGACTTTGTATCTTCAAAAAATCCGAATTTGCTTCCACTTTTGACTAATTTTAAAGCAGAAATTGTTATTAAGTTATTAAGTTAACTATTTCAAAATATTGCGTTCCATCATAAAATTGTTCAAACCATAAAACCATGTGAATAATATAAATTTTATAACAATTGTGTAAAATAGAAATTACTGGAAGTAGTTGATTAGTTCCTAATACACAATATTAGTTACATAATACGCAGATATTTACATAATACACATTCTTGGTGTAAATTTTCTAGCTCAGGCTCAGAACCCAGAGGTCCGAGGTTTGAAGAGGTCCCGAGGAGGTTTGAAGAGGTTCGAGGTTTGACGATAGCTCTAGCTCAATTAGTAACATTGGTAAGTAAGCAGGCGTAAACTTCCAAGTTTAATGCTCTTCCGAGGTGCTTTGTGATAAAACCGTAAAGACTTCTGGGTGTACCTTAGTAATTACAAAAAAAAGTTAATGTTGTTGCGTTTTCTTCAGGCATAAAAAGAACTTTTATATGTATCTTATTTTTTATTTGTAAACAGAGTTAAAAACAAATTAAAAATGCTTAAATTTGATTTAACTAGGATCTTTTTTTTTGTGTGCGTGTTTTTTGTTTTCGGTATCCCAAGAAGACCTAAGGGTCTTGTCACAGAGCACAGCGGAAGAGTATTTAGCTAGGAAGTTCACGCCTCCTACCAAACCGACGGCGCAAAATATGCCCAGAGCTCTTTTTGAACAATAGATCTCTTGCATTTAATACAAACGCTCTAACCACTGCACCGCAGCAGCTGTGGTTTAATAATATAGTTTTCAGTCTGTTTGTTTTTTTAGTTATCTTTATGTTATTAGTTAATTATACTATATAAGAAGTTTATGTTGTAAAATTAAAGAAAAGTTTAGTATGAGTTCAAAAAATCTAGCTCAAATAAAAAAGTATATATGTTTTGATTTTTTTAAAGCGTTATTACTATATATAGTTATAGTAATAGTGATGCTTGTGAATTTCAAAAATTTGTGATAAAACATATAGTGGCATATTAAAATCCTAATCTAATATTATAATCTTAGGTTTTAATAGAATGAGGAATAACTTAATATTATTAAGTTATGTTGTAGTAGCCTGTGACTCATTTTTATTGATAAAAAAATACTTTGTTTAATTTTTACAGATAGTGTGGCAACTTTTTCTGCAGTTTGCTGGATGTATGGTAGGAGACTGTACGATATCTATAAAGTGCCAATCGGGTTAATCTCGTCTAACCAAGGAGGATCTTGTATAGAGTCTTGGTCATCTCCTCAAACTCTTAAAGTTTGCAATGCGACATCTAAGTATAATAAGACATACAATGTAACATTCATCAATACAAAGTTTAGTTTTTAACTTTTTTTTAAATTGAATATATATTTTATACTTTTAAATAGATATCCCATAACATTCAACAACGACAATGTGTTATGGAATGCTATGATTTCTCCATTTCTAAAAACTACAATTTACGGAGTGATATGGTATCAAGGAGAACAAAACGCTATAAACCCTGAGGGTTACAATTGCACTTTTCCTGCAATGGTTAATGGTTGGCGAAAGGAATGGAGCGACGGAACAGGGGGACAAACAAATATGAAATTTCCTTTTGGATTTGTACAGGTAAATTGTTGATTTAAATAGTTTTTACATATTTTCAACAAACTTTCTTAAATTTTTGAAATTAACAGTAATTCAAAATTTATATGACAGACAATTATATTTTAGCTTGCATCATTCAACGACAACACAATACCTGGGTTCCCAACACTTCGTTGGCTTCAAACTGCCGGGTATGGTTATGTACCAAACAAACAACAAGAAAATACTTTTATGGCAGTTACCATGGATTTGGCTGATAATAATTCACCTTATGGAAGTATTCACCCAAGAGATAAAGCAGATGTTGCAGAAAGGTTAGTCTTAGCAGTAAGGGCAGTTGTCTTTAAAGAAAATGTCCATTGGACCGGACCAATATTTAGTAAAGCAGCTATTTGTTTACCTTTTGGGATGAAGTCAACAACGATAAAAAATATTGTTGTATACTACAAAGTAGAATCAGTAGAAGCACAAGGCATTATGATTGCCAGTTTGGATGGATTTGAGGTTGTTTTTATTATTACAAAATTGATTTATGTTAATTTATGTAGGATTAGATAATGTAAAAATTATGCATTATTTTTTATCGCTTCAGATTTTAAAACTTTTATTTTATTGATTTTGTTAATATAATCTTATATATCTTGTTTTATGTGTAACTATTGGCTTTTTTTATGTTTAAAATTTACAAATAGTTTGGACAATTAATAACAACTATGTGGGGCATTTATTAGCCAAAAACATTGGGCAAATATTGGGGAGCGCAAATTGGGCCTTTATTTGACAAATATTGGCAAATTACTGGATAAATCATGGCTCCAATATTGGGCTATTAATTGCTTTAAATGGCTAATTATTGCCCGATATTGCATCATTGGTACATAAACGACATCACTTGCTTGCTGGGGTGGCATGACACACTAATTTAGAGTATGATTACGCAACTCAAAAACATGGATTGAAAAGGCAAAAACAAATTTGAAACATCAAAGTTTTTTCTTTTAAGTAGCTTTTGATTTAACTAAAAGTTTATCTTTTAAAAATCATCTTCTTGTAAAATAAAAACTTGACCGGGGTAAGAAAAATCCAAACGGTTACCTTGGCTGTAGCATAGAGAATTTACCATGTGCTTGTTATAAAACACTCTTTAGCACGTGCCTATTATAAGGTTAATAGTATTATTTGTTTTATAAATATCACATACAAGCTAAGAAAAATTATATATGTACGGCTGATATCATATATTACAAACTGAACACAAACTTATAAAGCCAAAATATGTTTCAATAGAATGACTTTAATTTTTTTGTCATTACTATCCCAGAGTTTCTAAAATTGGTAACAAATAAGATATTGGTTATATATATATATATAGATATATATATATATATATATATATATATATATATATATATATATATATATATATATATATATATATATATATATATATATATATATATATATATATTAGTAGAAAAACACTTAACTAAATTTTTTTCCATTTGACACTGTGTTTCATCAACAAAGATTCATCAGAAAAATTTTCAAGATTTTCTGCCATGATTTATCCAGTAATTTGTATATAAATATATATATAGGAATAAATATATATATATATATAAATATATATATATATATATATTTAAACAACTTTAAAAAGTATTCTACACAATAGAGTGCTCAATGTTCTTAAAAGAACAGAGCAATTATATTAGTAGTAGAAAGTCACTTAACAAAAATTTTTTTCCATTTAACACTGTGTTTCATCATCAAAGATTCATCAGTAATTCATTTATGATTAATCTTTGCTGATGAAACACATTGTTAAATGGAAAAAAATTTTTGTTAAGTGATTTTCTACTACTAATATATATATATATATATATATATATATATATATATATATATATATATATATATATATATATATATATATATATATATATATATATATATATATATATATATATATATATATATATATATATATATATATATATATATATATATTATGCCTATATATATATTTATGCCTATATATATATATAGGCAAAAATATATATATATATATATATATATATATATATATATATATATTTATGCCTATATATATATATATATATATATATATATATATATATATATATATATATATATATATATAATATATATATATATATATATATATATATATATATATATATATATATATATATATATATATATATATATATATATATATATATATATATATATATATATTAGGGTGTTTCATATTTTATCATTTTTCGAAATCGAACTTGCGAATCAATTTATAAATTGACTATTTGTATAAAAAAAAGTTTGAGCAAAAAAAAAAAAAAAAATTTAATTTTTAGGGTCCCCGCCAGTTCGATTTTTGGCCAAAAATGATGGGTGTTTTAAAGGCCTGGCGGGGACCTTAAAATTTATCTAAATTTTTTTTTTATTCTTTTAAATGTTATATGTTGGATTGAATATTAATCACATAAATGGAGCATGTTGAAAAAATTAAGAAATTAGTCTACAGAATCTTTTAAAATTGGTGAAAAATCCAAATTTTCCATCTTAAAAATCTATTTTATCACTCAATCGCGTATAAAAAACATTTTTGATTTTCTAATAAACTGTTTCCAGGCGCGGAAAAATCAATAACCTAGATTTTTTTAATAATGGTGTCAAATGAGGTATATACAGGTCTAAAAAAAAATTTCTTTTATCCTTCGAGGTAACCTAACCCTTACGCTAACCTTAATAGCCTAATAACAATTGTTTATTTTAGTTATTTTTATAATAAAAAAGACTTAATGAACTTACTGCAGCATTGTTAAAAGTGGTATTGTTGTTATTAGTTTTATTGCCTCAAGATTAGAAAGTATATGGTTGCTTTTCAACTTTAAATGATTTTCTTGGTATTGTTGCAAAGTTTTTTTTGGTTTTGTAAAAAATAAAAAATAAAAAAGAATGATATGTTTAAGTATAATTAAATAAAAAATACATATTTACAAATCAATATTACATCATTAAATAAAAGTCATCATTTAAAAACTATATTATCTATTTTGCAATTGCTTGATATGCTAATTGCAAATCTTCTTTAGTCTTTGCCTTGTTAAGGTTTTCTCTCCTTTGGTGAATAGCTAGCAGTAAATCCTGACGATCGTCTTCATTGTGAACGTTATTTACAAAGTCTGATACAACTTTAATAGATCTTTCAGAAACGTCGTTAACCACTGCAAGGTTGGAAACAAACTGGGAAAAAATCTTAAACTGTTCAATATACTCCCATTAGTGGTGCCGGGCTGTTTAACCAAAGTTTATCATTTAGCTTAGTAAGGTTTAACAAACTAAATATGAACCAAGAGTTTTCTCCCACTAGTTGGGCAATACTTGGTGGTTTTTCTAGTTTAAAGTTAAGAGTTTTTAACAAATTTAATTTTTCGGAATGCCGAAAAAATTCAGGAACTGGTTTCGAAAAGACCATTTTTGCAACTTCTTCTCTCTCTGCAACAGAAATACCTTGGTCTAGAAGAGCCAGCGGAATTAAAGTTTCATCAAGGTACCATAAATGTGATTCCATTGAAACCACTGTGGCATCAATTCCATTTAAAATTGTTTCAGAATTCTGAACATATTGTTCTACGTAACCTCTATATTTTGTCATTTGCCAATAGGCTTTTGTATCTTGGTAAGGCGCAGCGTAAGTTAAAGAGGTTTTTAAAAACCAGACGGTATAAAAGATTGAGATAAACTCAGCAGTAGACTGCACTTCGTTCTTTTGATCGTCTGTCAATTCATAAGACAGTTGCAAACTCAATATCCGAATCTTGAGATAATAAATAGCTTTGGACATAAAACGTGCATGAGACACGCACCCTGGAGCTTGAATTTTAAAATCTCTTTCAGGGCATAAGTACATTAGGGTTAGTTTCAATAACTCCTTGTAGTCTCCTCTGGGAAAAGTGTTTTTTTTTAGAGCAATCTCGCAATATTTTACAGCATCGAGTTTATGGATTTCTAAGAAAGTGGTAGCAATAGATTGAATGTCATATTTTACAAACTTTGAAGAGTCAATGCTACTTTTAATGTCATTCCAGTTTAATTGGAACCGTTTAAACATTAGGTTTTCTGGAGATTTAGTTTTTCCACTGCACTGTCTTTCACAGAAGTGTTTTAGATGTAACTCATAAACATGCCTCCTGCAAGCCAGCTCTAGTAGAATTGAGTTTTGTTTATGACTAAACCTGACATTTGTACCAGAAAGTCTTCCTGTATTTGTAGCTGATTGTATCAAAACATAAACCTTTCACGTCATCACATATTCCATACTCATCCAGTATTTTAACTAAAGCATCGTATTGAGCTTGTTCAGTACCGCGATCAATTGCTGGAATGCCAAGGAGCTTCATTTTACCATCAATATTTACCGAGACCGCAAATCGATCTCTTTTTGATTTTATACCTTCTGTGATGTCTTCGATAATTTTTCCATCAAAATGTGCTATTATGGGAAAAGTAGCTTTAGCGGTAGCAATTTTTACATTTTTCTTATATTGTTCAGCATTTTCCCGAATAGATTTTTTTTGAGCTCGCCAAATAGTTGAATGAGACACTGAAAAATCAGCCACATTTCCGCCTGAACTTACGATTAAATCCGTACATACATGCACTAGATCTCTTGATGAAATATTTTTTGAGACTGATGTCATGGCAATATCTTTAACAAAACCTTTCCTTAACTCTTGTTTTGCGTTACTTGGGCCGGGTTGCGATAAATCAAAAGAAATATCTGATTCTGTACTCACGTCACTGATATCTGAGAGAAGCTCTAGATCTGTAGTTGATTCGTCTATTTGGGGTAACTGTTTAATATTACAACTTTTTAAAGGCTTCTTATCTTTATTTACCGTTTTATATCTCATGTCTTTGCTCCCCAAAGTCATTAGACGACTGGACGTTTGGTCTTTTAAAAATTGGATATCAACATAGTATGAAAGTTTATCAAGGCTCGTTTTTTTTAAGATTTCCTTAATATTATCTTTACCAATCCAAAATACCTGCTGCCCCTTCTTTTTGAATTCTTCCCTAGATTTCTCTGCTGCTTTAGAGTCTTTATTCTTACTTTTCTTTAATGTCTCCCAACTATCGATTAAACGAGTAATATTATTCCTGAAAAAATTAAGATAATACATTAAATAAAATAGAAATATTAACTTTAAGATGCACCTTATGTTTTGCATTATTAAGCTATAATCCACACGTAATAACAACTAAAAAAATTAGTTGCAGTGGTACTACAAAAAAACCTTAATCATCTACTAGCTTATTAAGTTTGAATGATTATACAAATTTATAATAACTATTTTATTATAAATTGAAATTATAAAACTTACCTTATAGATTTATCCGTTAATAATCCATCTTTATAACCTCCGTCTAACCATGGTTTTTTTACTGCAAAAAGAATACAGTTGTCAGGGCAATTGACAAGTCCGGAGCACTTTGCGAATTTATCGGGCCCATCAGTACAACCAATAAACCTTTTGGATGGAGTTAACTTGTTACTAGATCTTTTAAACTGAAAGTTAAGAATTAATTCTTTATTTGTTGCAAAAGTTATCTGAGTTAAGTTTTCTATCAGGCTTTCTTCTTCAAATAAATAAGCTCTAGCTTTTAGTCTCGTAATTTTAGCCATTTTGAATATTATTTAAAAAAATATTAAAGCACTTATTATTAGTAACGCAAATTTAGTTTAAATACTTTGTCTTTGCATTGGAAAGTAGTTGTTACATTTTAAATTATTATTTAAGTACCTTGGTATATACATTTTCTAAAAATATTTTCCGATCAAATTTCCGGATTTTCAATTTATTGCTCTCTAATGTTTATTAAGTAGGGGCCATTAAGGTTAGTGTCCGGGGCATGTTACTCCATGGATCCAATTATTATTTTTTTTAGACTTCATTTAACACTAATAAAAAAACTATTCAAATTATAGTTTTTTCCGGGTTTGGAAACAGTTTATTAGGGTATAAAAAAAGTTTTTTATACGCCACCGAGTAATAAAATAGGTTATTGTGAAAGAAAATTTGGATTTTTCACCAATTTCAAAATATTATGTAGACTAATTTCTTTATTTTTTCGACATGCTCCTTTTATGTTATAAACATTCAATCCAACATATAACATTTAAAAAAAAAAAGATAAATTTAGATAAATTTTAAGGTCCCCGCCAGGCGTTTAAAACACCCGACAATTTTGGCCCAAAATCGAACTGGCGGGGACCCTAAAAATTAATTTTTTTTTTTTTTTGCTCAAACTTATTTTTATACAAATAGTCAATTTATAAATTGATTCGCAAGTTCGATTTCAAAAATTGTTAAAATATGAAACACCCTAATATATATATATATATATATATATATATATATATATATATATATATATATATATATATATATATATATATATATATATATATATATATATATATATATATATATATATATATATATATATATATATATATATATATATATATATATATAGTCAAATTTCAATTATAGTCAATATAGTCAAATATATATATTTATATATATCTATAGATTATTAAAATTGGTAACAAATAAGATATTGGTTATATATATATATATATATATATATATATATATATATATATATATATATATAAATATATATATATATATATATATATATTTATATATATATATCTACATATATATATGTATATATCTATATATCTATATATATATACATATATATATATATATTTATATATATATATATATATATATATACATGTATGTATATATATATATATATATATATATATATATATGTATATATATATATATATATATATATATATATATATATATATATATATATATATATATATATATATATATATATATATAGTCAAACATATATATATATATATATATATATATATATATATATATATATATATATATACATATATATATATATATATATATATATATATATATATATATATTCATATAAATATATATATATATATACATATATGTATATATATATAGATTATTTCTATATATATATTATATATATATATATATATATATATAATATATATATATAATATATATATATATATAACATATATACAGAAATAATCTCTATATATATATGAATATATATATATATATATATATATATATATGTATATATATTTATATGAATATATATATATATATATATATATATATATATATATATATATATATATATATAGAAATATATATTATATATTTCTATATATATATATATATATATATATATATATATATATATATATATATATATATATATATTCATATAAATATATATATATATATATATATATATATATATATTAGATATATATATGCATATATATACATATATATATATATATATATATATATATATATATATATATATATATATATATATATATATATATATTCATATAAATATATATATATATAGATTATTTCTAATATATATATATTAGAGATATATATATATTATATATATTATATAAATGTATATAATATATCTTATATATATATGTATATTATATATATATATATATATCTAAATATAAATATATATATATATATATACATATATAGATATAGTCATAATTGACTATATATACATATATAGTCAATTGAAATTGACTATATATGTATATATAGTCAATTTCAATTGAAATTTTACCTTGTTAATTGGTTGTATTTATCCCCATCCCTTTACTCAAAATGAGTCTAGTTTATAAATCGATATGTCAATCAAATGCGTTAAGCCTCTAAATAATGGTGGAAATTTTACAAGTGTTCTAATTTTTGGTGATCTTAATCATAGTGATATCAGGTGGAGTGATTTGGGTGGCCAATGCAAGGATAGTAAGCAGTCGAATCAACTTTATTTGATATTATCAATGATTGTTACCTATGAAAATGTGTCGCCAAACCAACTTTTATTAATAATACGCTAGACCTAGTGCTTATGATAACCCTGATCGTATTTATATTTTTACAGTTGGTCCTCCACTTGGAAGTACTCAAAAAAATTGTTTTCACAATTCACTCTTATGGGATTACCCATTTCAGTCATCTTAAATGAGTAACTTATTTTTGAATAAATCAGGTGACGAAAGCTTTGAATTATTCAAAGAGGCATACATTATTTTGATCGAACAGCACATTTCTAAGATAATTGTGTTCTTTAGTTTGAAAAAAAGTATTCCAAAATAGTTTAATTCTTAGTTAACGCTGCGACTAAAGATAAATTAGACTATTTATGAAGTTACGCTGTGCTTTTTGTAAACTTAAAGACATTACTTGAGTCTTATACAACAAAAAAAATTGTCTGGTCAAAAAACTTGTGCCTGACGCAGTATTAAAGTTTGAGAGTAAAACTATCTTTGCTTGCAAGTCTTGCCCGAAAAGACTCTTCTCTTATGTAATCAGCCAAAGTCTTGTTAAAGTGACAATCGATATCTTTTTGACCACAATGGAACACAATTGTTTGATAAAAGGTCTATTGCAGACTGTCTAAATTACCAATTTTTTAGAGCATTTTTTTCACCTGTAACTTACTCTCGACCCTCAATATTTTTTATAATACAACTTTTCCAACCTTTTCAATGGATTCTCGTGCTTTTATCACTTTTTGTACACCTATGGTTCTGATATGTGTTCTCTTACCAATTAGCATAACAAGCAGAATGTTTTTTGGAGATGCAAATTAAGCATTCCGATAAATTACTGGGTCAATGACGTTGCCGTTAACTTGATTCAAGTATTTGGATGATTGAATTAAGTTGAAAAGATGCCCTGCTCTATCCTTAATTAAATTATGGATTTTGATGCGGAATCAAGAAGGTGCATAAACTCTGAGAACGAGCTCTACTATGGTATGTAAGATATTTGATGGTTCTGCGGTTGTCAACTATCGTGATATGTTTAGGGGGCATGGATTGTACCAATATCCCAATCTTCTGTTCAAGTCGACGTAGTACTCCATTATGAAACACTGTATTTACAACCGTTCCATCACACCCTAATACAAGAACATTGTATAAACCTTTACTCACTTCTTCTGTGATATAGTTGTATATTCCTTCAGCAATAGCTAGACTTGTTCCTGATGCTGGTGTAACAAAGTTAACGTAGCTAGATCCTAGTTCTTTTACCAAGAAATAGGGCTCCTCTATAATTTCACTTTGTTAGTATTATCTTTCTCTTTTTCTGTTAGCAATGATTTGTCCCGTCAGCCGTTGAAATAAAGACCTACTAAATGATCCTTATCAGTGTTTGAACTGTCACTTTTGAGTTCTTGTATGGTTCGACTCACGACTTGAATCAGTTTTAGTATTGAAGTATTTTTGAAGTATTTTTAGCTAAAGTTGTAGGTATTTAAAAAATAAAATTTTGTTATGACATCGTAATTCTGAACCTTGAAGTAAAGTTTTTCTGAAAGGCAAATTAGTATATTTACATAACTTATATAGATTGACACCATACATATCTTAAACTTTATACAGTTTTAGTCTAAAAAATCCTTTTTTTATAAAAAAAATATTTTAAAGTCGCACTTTTTACGATAAAGAGACACTTTTTAAGAAAAAAACAGACGGAAACATGTATGTAGGTATAAATTTAAATTTGTTAACATCTTATAAGTATATTTAGATAGAATAAAACGTATACTAATAGCATTTTTATTTTTTTCACATTTTGAAAGATCTGTAGTTATAGTTTAGGCAAAACAATATTTAAGGAAACCAATAAAGTACTTTGTTGTTTTAATAATGTATTTCAGTAAACATGTCAAAACTTTGAATCCGTTTACTCAATGTTCAGATCTTTGTAAAAATTTGACTAGTTGATTAAATCAAGATTTTGAGTGATTTTTATGTAATTACCACATCTATAATTCGGTCTTTTGGTTAGCGTTTTAGTTTTATAAGTATATGTGCTGATGTTATAGTTCCAACTCAGAGTTGAGTGAAGATGGTTAAGATTAGAAGAGATTAGAGGTAGACCAAAACTAGTTGAAAATATTCTTGTAGAACTTTCAGTGGTGACAAGAACTAGAGTGTTGCTTGCAAAAGTTGGTTCGTGCATGTGTTGTACCAGGAAGTTGTTGTTCATAAGATCAATGAATTCACGACTAACAAGTTTACCTCTGTGTATACACAGACCACCAAGATAAGTCCATTTAATGTCTGGATGATTGAAGTCTCCCACGATCAGTGCTCCAATGTATGTTTTTTTAACTAGATTGATGGCTGTTGTAATAGAATTATTGATATCGAGAGTAGTATTGTTATGCGTTTGGAAGTCGATAAGTTGAAATCTTTTAAGATAAAATAAGTAAATATTGTTTTGTTTAAGAAAAAGCAATAAAATATACACATTACAAATCGCTAAAAATGCATTAAAGTATGTGTCATCTTAAGCGTTATATTTTCTATCTTGATAAATATATGCTTTTAAACTTTAATTCTTTAGTTTCTGAGAAATAATTATTAGTTTAATATAATCTAACCTATTTTATAAACATATTAACAATATTTATTAAACGATGCTGTTCTACAGTATGTTTTGTAAAGAAATTTCTAAAAAATAAAGCATTTAAAATTCGACGCAATTTTGTCGCCTTTAAATATTTGACGACTTAATCAGCTTTTCGATACTTAAACTGTCGACTTAAACGGCACGCATGAATATTTATATATTTATATCTATATATATATATATATATATATATATATATATATATATATATATATATATATATATATATATATATATATATATATATATATATATCTATATATCTATATATATATATATATATATATATATATATATATATACATATATATATAATTAAATAATTAATTATTTATTAATAATATTATACATACTTTTACTCTCATAATTTTTATTATCATTGTTATTGTTATTATTATTATTAATAATATATTATTATTATAAAAATTTATTTATTATTGCTCAATAAAATTATTGCAATAAAAATTTATTTATTATTGCTCTGTTCTTTAAGAACATTGAGCACTCTATTTGTAAAATACACTAACATAATTTACATATATATATATATATATATATATATATATATATATATTTAAACAGCTTTAAAAAGTATTCTCCACAATAGAGTGCTCAATGTTCTTAAAAGAACAGAGCAATTATATATTAGTAGAAAATCACTTAACAAAATTTTTTTTCCATTTTACACTGTGTTTCATCAACAAAGATTCATGATTTGTTGATGTGATTTTCTACTAATATATATATATATATATATATATATATATATATATATATATATATGTATATATATATATATATATATATATATATATATATATATATATATATATATATATATATATATATATATATATATATATATATATATATATATATATATATGTATATATGTATATATATGTAGCAATAACAAATAATATATATAGCAATAAACAACAATAAGATGTTTACATTCCTCAAAATTTACAATTATATAATTACAATAATATATTATTAATAATAATAATAACAATAACAATGATAATAAAAATATTAAGAGTAACAGTACCTATAATATTATAAATAAAAAAAATAAAAATATAATTATTAAGAATAAATATATATAATTGATTTAGGAGTCACTCATTCAGAATCTGATCAAAGAAGTGACACTAAATAATTATATTAATAATATTAATTTAAAAAATAATAATAATAACAGTAATAACTTTATTTATTAATAGAGCAAAAGTAACAGCAAAAAAAAAAGTATATATAATAATTGTAATAATAATAGTAATAATAAAAACAGCAGTAATGAAAGCAATAAATATTAATGACAAAAACAATAAGGTTTCTATAGAAATAGTTAGAAAAACAAAAAAAAAACAAAAGGAAGTTTAAATAAAGAAATGAAGATAAAATATTTTGAAGTTTTAACTTTTCAAACTCATTCACAATACACACAAGACTTCGATTCCATTCACTGATGCACTCATGTGTAATTGAATACTTACGACACCTCAAAGTTTTATAGGGAGGTACATCTAGTTTTCCATTATTGATGTTTCTAGTTAAATGTGAATGTTTAAATTCAGTTTCAGTGAAAAAGGTTGTAATAGAGGAAGGTAAATTTTTATTAAGCTCGTCAAAAACAAAAAGTTTCTGTATTATGTAGTTGAAAATTAATTATTCGGATTGATTGTAGTATTACAGTTGCCAATTTGTCCCAAAACTAGACAACAGTAGTTGAGATGAGATTGAAAAATTGCAAAACATAGATTCTAAAGGGTAGTTTTATCAACATAATGGCGAATTATTAAAAGTATGCCATTAGCTCGTTTAAGTTTTTTGCCGAGTGCATCTATATAAAAGTTCCATGAGAGGTTTGAAGGTATAAAAATACCAAGATATTTAACAACGTGTGTTGCATGTAAATGTCTATAACTAATTTTAATTTTAGTTATATGATTGTTGTATAAAATTTTTTTTCTTGGAGATGAAAAAAATATCAGTTTAAATTTTTCAAAGTTCAGAGAAATTAAGTTTGCATTAAGCCAATGAACTAAACCATTTAGGTCTAAGTTTATATTCTTACACAAGGAATGATGAGACTTATTAATATGCAAGATATTAGTATCATCAGCAAACAGATGGACTGATGAGACGTGGACGAGTTATTTATATCATTAACATAAATCAAAAACAATAAAGGGCCAAGAACAGAACCCTGGGAAAACCAAACTTATTAAATATACTTTTTAATAAATTATACTTATTAAAGCGTGGCAGGTAGAGTGTTTTGATCGAAATCCAAACTGAAACTCATTTAAACAGTTAAAGAAATTCAAAAATAAGTATAATCTAGAGTACATTAGTTTCTCAAGGAGCTTGCTAATGTTAGAAAGAATTGAAACTGGTCTTTGGTTAGCACATGAGAGCTTTGAGCCAATTTTATATACTGGAATTACACAAAATAATTTCGAGAGAATATGAGAAAATTCAGAATTAAAATCAATAAGAATGTTTGTGGGGATGCTGTTAGGACCTATTGATTTAGATATTAAATGGAAATTGTATAAAAATTATATCTAATATTATAAATATATTGTAATCAAAAATAGAAACAACATAAAATAAAAATAAATAAAAGTAAAAAGAATATCTTAAAAACTAAATTATAGATAATAGTAATATATTTAACAATAATATTCTTATAATAATGTATAATATAAATAGAGTAAAGTAATTAAACAAAATAAGTTACAACAAAATCAAGTTAAATAAATATTATATTTAATCAAATTCTTCTCTTTCTTTTTTAATAGATAATTATTTTTTTTTGTGTATTTCTTCTTTTCCTTTTTTTTTTTTCTTGATGATTTTTATTGATTATTTGAATGATTCAAATTGTTTTCGAAATCGAGATTCTTTTGCTAACTAGTAAACGTTTTTTACTATTTTTTTGGTTTCTTTATCGAAAGCTGTATTTAAATTAAGTATTAATTTAAAATTACTTTTTCCTTTTCTTTTTTCGTTTCTTTTTTCTAATTTGCTTTTTATTTGTTCATTAAATTGATTTTTTACTTTATTTGGTTTAAATTAAATATCTTTTCTTTTTTCCTATTTATTTTACAAATATATTTTATAACAACATTCATTTTAAAATCGAATAAGTGTTTAAATAATATACATAAATTTTCCACAACCATGGAATAAATCACATAAATTTGATATAGTATTTATTATAGCTCGTTTGCTTTAAAGATAAACCTATTGGTTTACGTTTGTTTTGATTGGATACCATTTTTTATTTTTCTTAATGTAATAGAAATTTTCTCCCAAAGCAGTTTCAACTGTAGGATATAACATGGTTAGATTTTGGCGTTAAAAGTCTTCTAATAACTAAATTTAGTCCCGCCGTTTTCCAACTGGAGATATAAGAATACAAGTTTATTTTATCGCCGGTGTTAGAAAATGTCGTTTTACTTTTAACCAGTTGATAGCTTATCGCAGGGTTTAACGGAGAGATAAGAATACAGCTGCTAAACTATGGCCTGAGTAGTTTAGTTGTATGAGTACTTGAATAAATAAGTAAAAACTTGGTTTACGCTGTCAGTTTTGCCTGTATATCATGAGTTTTGAACTCACTTTGCCTTCGCTCAAAAGTCACTACACATAAAAGTTTCAGACAGGAACTTGTGAACTGTAAACAGGACAAACTTCTATTAACAATAAAAAATCTTGCATTTTTGTAAATATTGTTGAAATAGCAAATACTCGAAACTTTTTAAATCACTAAACTTATAACTGACCATCAAGAGCCCAATTTTTATCTCAATACACTGAGCTTATTTCATTTCGTTTTTCATTGGGTTTAACAGAAAGCAAAAAGATATAAAAACAACGTTGGTCTTATTTTGACTAATGTTTTCAGAGTACTTAAAGCTCAACGTTTGGTAGAAGATTAACAAAAAGTTTGCCAGCTATTTTTGAATTCGTCCTGATATTCGTTCTTTTATTTTAAAAAAAAAGGCACGCTGTCGGTCCATTGAGTTCACAATTTTTTACTGGTTTAAACGGATGACATGGTTTATAATTTAACAAATAGCTTTTAGCGGACGAGAGCAGACAAAACTAATTGTTTCATTTTGAAAATGGCACCTTATTTCCAAATTTGCCACAACCAATTTGTCGGCAAGCGACATTCTATGATGAAATTAGCAAAAGATTGATAAACCCAATGAAAAATGAAATGAAAGAAGCTGTGAGAAAAATAAATGAAAAAAAAGACAAACAAAATGAATTAATCTGATAAACCCAATGAAAAATGAACCGAAAGAAGCTCTGTGTGTTGAGATAAAAAATAGGGCTCTTGATGGTCAGTTATAAGTAAATACAATGTTAACTTTTAGTTTTTAATTTTTGTTTTTATTAATTTAATATTCCATATATACTACAAAGTTTTTCAAAAATTACTATTTTCTGTGTTTTAATGACAATAGAAAATTTAGCTGAAATTCAGTATATTTAAGATTTATTAATTGTTCTTTATTCATATGCAACGTGTTAAGAGTAATTATTATTTAAATAAATGGTTTACATTATATATCAAAAACAGTTACAACCTATTATCTAAAGGTAAATTAATTTGACTTTTTTATCAACGAAATTAAGAAATATGAATTTCGATTTTTAGCAATTTTTTTGCTCAAAAAACGAAAATATCCTACTGTGATTAGGGATCTGGCAAAACTAATTATAAAAAAATATTTTCATGATAGAGTTAGAAAAATCGTAAACTTATATTATAACCATAAACCTTGCAAACAGATTTTTGAGGTTTTCTCAAAAACCAAATGACATGACACACACAATCCAAGCTCATCAAAGTTTATCATTTTCACAAGCATTCAGAAATTCATATAGTTTTACTTGCAGCTTTTTTCATGTAAATCAAATAATTATGGTCTTAATTAAACTCTTTGACTTTTAGTAAATTCATTTTTTGGGTTGATAGTTTTATTCTCTCTTAACCTTATATTTTTTTTCTTGTAATTTCTAACTTTGCAAAATTTGCAAAGTTAGAAGTTACAAGGTTTAAGTTAAGTTTTGAAAAATTTCCAAAACTTTTCTTTGATGAACTTAAGGAAGTTTTCAAAAAGTTGTATAATCTGTTCTAGCAGATACACTAGATGCATCAAATATTAAATAGGAAAATATATTTTTTATAAAATTGGATTCATAAAAATCATGCAAGTTTAGTACATCCCAAGTTGAAAATATATCTTTAATGACAAGTTTATTCATTTGTGATGAATTAAAAGTTATTTTCTGTCTGTTAATAAAGATTCGGAATTTATTTTAAAAATTTCAATTTAGAAACCAACATTTTCGAGAATTAGTAGATAAACTTTTTATTGTTTTTAATGATTAACTTAATTAATTTACTCATTTAAACTTTTTTTTTTTTGGGGGGGGGGGGGCGTTCTTTGTTGAATTGTCAAAGAAAGATATTTTTCAAGTCTTCAACTTTTTATTCATCTTTGTTAAAATTAAGGTGAGCATTTTTTAAAAAAGAGTGAGCAAAGTATATAAATACAATGTTAATCTAAATTCATTTTAACATATATAAATGTGTGTTTGTGTGTATTTTTTTGTGTGTGCGAGTATGTGTAGCGATGCTGTTTTGGTGTGCATATGCTATTAAGAAAGTACTCAATAAATTCTCAATAAATCAGAGCTATAGTAGGGGAGCATGGGGTAAGATGACGAATGGGGCAAGTTGACGACATACCAAGTTGACTGTAGCTGAGAGCAATGTAGATTGGACAATTATGCTAAATAATAGAATATGAATGTAGATTTATTTATATTTTCTTTATAAATATTATTTTCGGGATGAAAGATAAGTATTAAATACGGTTTTTCCGATATTAGGAAAAAAAAATTATCCACTTGTATTTGACTTTTTTTCATCATTACATCACCAGCTAAAGGTAAGCGAGAATTTTTTGTTTAGCTTGTTTAATTTGGAAGCCATGCGAGTAGTATTAAGCTATGATAACTTATTTATGCATAGTTCTGAATCACTTTTGAAGATTGTGTAGTCTAGGGGCAAGATAAACGGGGTGTATATATATATATATATATATATATATATATATATATATATATATATATATATATTTATATATATATATATATATATATATATATATATATATATATATATATATATATAAAAGGTTCGCAACTATATCAGAACTAAAAGTTGAGGTGCCAATGGATATTGAACAATGCAGAACATTACTCAAGCTATTGAAGCTTGCAATTCTAATGCTTGCAGCAAGAGCCAAGATGCTGTAAATTTTGGAGTTCCAGAAGCAACAATGAGGCGTTACCTTAAAAAATCTTCTAGTCAATTTCCAATCAGCAATTGAAGGTTTCGTCCTATATTTTCAATGGAAATGGAAAAATTACTTGCAGAATATTCAATTGAGTTGAGTAAAAGATTTTTTAGTATGATGACCAAAGTACAGTATGACCAAAGTACAGCTCAGAAAATTTGCATTTGAATTTGCAGAACTTAATAATGTTCAAAATAATTTTAACAGGGAACTAAAAATTGCTGGTCTTGACTGGTTAAGTGGATTTTTGAGGCGCCACATTAATATTTCATTACGAACTCCTGAAATGACGTCTTTGGTTAGAATTCAAGGTTTTAATTCCCCACAGGCTGCAATATTATTTGATTTACTTCGAGATCTTTTGAGAGCGCATAAATTTTTACCTTCAAGAATTTTCAATGCTGATGAAAGTGGGTTACCCACTGTACCAACAAAAATCCCAAAAGTGCTTTCTGTCAAAGGCATTAAAAGAGTGGGCAAAGTTGTTTCAGCTGAAAGAGGAAAAACCGTAACCATAGTTTGTAGCATGAATGCTGTTGGAACTTACATACCTCCAGCTTTTATTTTTCCACGAAAAAGCATGCGTAATGATTTTCTGGGCAATTCTCCACTTGATTCAGTTGACTTTGCCCATAACTCTGGTTGGATGACGCAGGAAGTTTTTGTAGATTATTTAAAGCACTTTGCTTATGACACAAAACCAACTATTGCTGACCTTGTTTTGTTAATTGTGAATAACCATAACTCAAGTTTTTCAGCCATTGAATACTGCAGAAAACATTCAATTGTAATGCTAACATTGCCACCACATGCCACCCTTATGATGCAACCTCTGGATGTTACCTTCTTTTCACCATTAAACACTTACTACAGTCAAGCTTTTGATAACTGGATGATAAATCACCAAGGTAAACCAACCACTAAAGCACAGATTCCTGCACTTGTAAGACATGCATATGACCGATCAGCAACAACTGGCATTGCAAGAAAAGGATTTGAAGAAACTGGAATCTGGCCCTTCAATCCGCAGATCTTTTTTTTAACTGACTTAACACCATCATTGACCAGTGATAGCCTAATACCAAAAAATCAGACTATATCAAATAATCAATCAAGAATAAGTATGTAAATTATATAATATTTAGACAGTTCAGTTTTTAATTTGTTTCTTAAAACTAAAAGTTAAAAAATGTTTGTCTTTGTTTTTTTTGTCAACAAATCTTTATCTGACAATTTATAATTTAAATAAGCTAATAACTTCAGCTTATCTATAATATTGGACAATTATGCTAAATAATAGAATCCCTGTGGGCACAGGACCTAAATAAGACGTCTTTTGAACGTTCAAAAGACGTCCGAAACGTTCAATAGACGTTTAAAAGACGTCTTTTTTACGTCCTGTGCCCACTGGGATATGAAATAATACAAAATTAACCTAAATAATTTTATGAAAATTTTTATGACATTTGTTATATAAATTTTTTTTGTAATACTTTGTTCCAGTAGTTGAAACTTGCCAGCAACAGTCAACATCAAAGGTGAAACTTAATGCAGTTACATCAGCATTGACCTTATCATTTAACAACAACAACTCTTTATAATTGCCTACTGTTAACACTGAACCAAAATGCATTCAGTCGAATGCAGATGCAAATGTTGATGGAACCCAAATAGAGTTTAACGATGTGCAAAAAACTGTATCACCTGAGAACATTTAACCTTATCCTATGCTTGTAGGATTACAAATAGTGCTGCCGCAAACGAAAATTCAAGCGAGCAGAAGTGGCAACAAGCTCCCCTTTTAAAGCTGCAGTTCAATTAGCTGCACTCGAGAAACAAGAAAAATTGATGAAGGAAAAAATAAAGAAAGCTGTTAGGGAAAAGAAGGGCCAGCTTAAAAAAACAGCTGTAACTAACGATAGAAAAAAAAATGACAAAGCCAAAAAAAGAGCGATAAAAAAAGTTGATAAAACTGAAGAAATTTCATGTTGGTATTGTGAAGTTATCTATGGTGATCCTAATGATCCATTGCTTGATGATGACTAGGATATGTGTAAATCCTGTGAACACTGGTGTCATTTAACTTGTGGGCAATATGTTAAACTCAAATTTACTTGTACTGCATGTTACTCTTGTGAAGCTTAGCAATTATTACATTGTTTTATTGCGCATTAAAATATTTTGTTTGACATTTGCTTTATTTTGTTGTTTTGGAATTTACTATGAAGTGATTAGCAGGTTTTTTTGCATAACCCTATATAAATATATAACTTAATTTCTTTTTTAAATTACATCATTATTTATATTACTTATTTTATAAAATAGAATTTATGATACCGTTATATTTAAGACAGTAATGGTATCGTGGAATTAACTTATCTTAAAATTGTCATTTGAGGTAACATTAATTAATGAGTTTTTTCCAGACTATTTTCAATTTTTATGAGGTTTTTTTGATACATCAGAAGCGCAAAATTTTTAATCACTTCTTGATAAAGTTTTACTTATTGGAACAATTATTTAGGAAGATATAAGTGTTTTTCATAATGTTCGTCATCTAGCCCCATGTTTACCTATAATAAATATGTAGTAAATAAAACTACGTGATTTTCATGATTTTTATTATGTCATGTGAAAAAAAGACATCATTTTTTAACATGATGTTGAACTTGTTGATGTGAACATGATGTTGAACATGATGTTGCTTAAAAATATAATAAGCTATATAATATAGATAATATCAATATATAATATCTGCTTTGTGGTATGGAGAGCAGCTCTGCACTGTGAGTTCAAGATGTGATATTATGTAGACTGTTTATGTGGCAACGATGTCTTTTTTAACATACCGAAAGTTATATTTGCTGATGAAGCTGCGATTTGCACTTGACCACTGACATTTAGGTCATGCAAGACAATGACTTCAAGATCTGGTTTGATATTGGTTACTGTAAGATTGCGTTGAGAACCATCTCGAGATAGTATAAACTTTAAAACTGGAGATAGTATAAATTTGTATGCAAATTTATATATAAATCTATATAAAAATCTGGTTTGATTAATTTTGCTATTGTGCATAACCAAACATGATTGATGTTGAGCCAAAGTTGTGACCATTCTACGGCATTATCAATGTCGTTATGTCTATTTTTATTTATTTTAAAAAATAGCATAATGAAATGGTCCGGCAACTGCATTAAGTGATGATTCAAACTTTTGCCTGAATTTAAGTGTTCTTTACTCCTTTGAAATAATAGCTATTTCAGTAAAAATATCAATTATTGGACTAGCTAAATCATTTCAAAAACCAAAACAAAGTAAAGTTAAAAACAACTCAAAAAAAGCTGCCATTTTGTTCATTTATTTCCGATGAAAAATCTATAAACTTTGTGCATATCCGCAGTTATAATTCGTTCATTATATCTAACTATTAGCCCATTTATCCTTCATTTAAAATATGTCGAAGCTTAACATCTCCAAGGTAACATACTATAACTACGACTTAAAAGTTTTTCCTCCCTACATCTTTCCCTCCTACATCCCATCCCTCTCTACATTTAAGTAAAAATAATGTAAAACAACTTTATAAGGTTGTTTGAAATTATATTTCGAAGTATGTTCTTCATTTAGTACTATATGCACTTCCCCCAAACAATTGGACAATTAATTTTCAGTACTTTTAAATATTTTATTCAGAATTTTTTTTAGAATTTGTTACTATCATGTTATTTACATGTAAAAATATATTTTACAGGTACTACAGAGCAACGGAAATTGGATTCAAGCGCAAGTGTCTTATTCAATAAACAACAAAGTTCTTCTGACAACAAACGTCACTGATGTTCATGCGCTAAGATACGCTTGGAAACCAAATCCTTGTGCATTCAAGAGCTGTGCTATTTATTCGGCCACAAACTTACCAAGCCCGCCCTTCATAACATATGGTCCGTTTCAATATATTGCTCCTGCAATAGTTAAAAGTCATCCAACAAAATATGTTAAGATGAAATTGAATCACAAGGATGCCAAAATTTGTCAGTTTCAGTAAAAAGTAAGCAAAAAACTCTGTCTGCAACGTTTTTTTGATGATTTTCATGACTGTTTCATATAAACTTGGGTTTTTAATATATATACTAAAATATATTAAATGTATGTAAATTATATATCTATATCTACATATGTGAAATATATATATATATATATATATATATATATATATATATATATATATATATATATATATATACATACATATTTATATACATATATATATATATATATATATATATATATATATATATATATATATATATATATATATATATATATATATATATATATATGTATGTATGTGTGTATATATATTTGTGTGTGTGAAAGAAACTACCGCATCATAAAATATTGTTACAACTGCTTGAAATAGTAATGTTATTTTTTGAAATACCTAAAAAATTGAATTTATTTACAAAAAAAAAACTTAGTTTTAACTTGTATTATTTTAAGTCCTTTGAATATTTCCAATGAATATACGCAGGTTTTTATAGAATATACACTAGAGGTTTTTATAGAATATACGCTAGAGGTTTTTATAGAATATACGTTAGAGGTTTTTATAGAATATACGCTAGAGGTTTTTATAGAATATACACTAGAGGTTTTTATAGAATAAACGCTAGAGTTTTTTATAGAATATACGCTAGAGGTTTTTATAGAATATACGCTAGAGGTTTTTATAGAATATACGATAGAGGTTTTTATCGAATATACGCTAGAGGTTTTTATAGAATTAGCAAAAGCCTTCGCTACAATTGATAACAAAATTCTATTTGACAAAAGAGTATGTTGTGTGATTAAAGAAAATTTCTTGTTGCTACTTAAAAATTATTTAAGCAACTTTAAATATTTTGTTTACAGTAATACAACTAACTCTTCCAATTATTAGATATAACTTGAGTAGTTAGGGCACTATACTACAACCCGTTCTCATTCTTATTTGGGAAATCATCAGATCTCACTAATGCCTCCCTATTTGTCTAATCGTTATTAAAGACAGGTTTGCTCACCCCATGCCTCTTTTACTTGAAAAAAATCTTTAATTTTTGATTGAAATTATCTTCCATTTGAGATTAGTCTAAAAGAAATCATGTTATCTTTTTAAAAGAAATTTACTTTTAGTTATGTTTTCTTTCACTTCAATATTAATGATCTTACTGACAATCTGTCATTTAGAATGGTCTTATTTGCTAACAACACAAGTAAATACTATAGTCCTGGGAAAAAGTCAGCTTCTTTTTTTTTATTTACTATTTTTTATTAGTTTTACTTTTTAATATTCAGAACAGGCAGATCTTAAGCATAACCTTTTTTTTTCCATTAGAAAGAAAATCACATATAAAAAATTGGGTCAAAAGCTTGAGACTTAAAAATGGCTTGAAAGTAATAATCTAAACAAAACTCAGTTGCTTATTGTTTAAAAACTACTGCAGTATCACAACGTTGCTAATATTCCTGAATATATTGATAAATGACTCAGTGGATGGCAGCACTCTTACTGAGCCTGCTGCGTTGCAAAGTGTTAACTAAAAGACTCAGACTCTAAAATTCTTTTGTCTTTGTGTTTTCCTGAATAATACAATCTACAATCTTTTAAGCCTTCTTCCAATCACTTTCTCGATCTTTAAGATAACTCAATATTTTTTGTAACTCCTACTATTAATGGTGGTTGCTTGCAGCCTGGTCGGGAGTGCATTAGTTTTACAAAAAGTTCTAATGCATTATGCAATAATAATGTTTGTAAGTGTAAATTTGAATATGTAAACAAAGAATAAAAATTAAATTAAGCAACTTATAAAGAGCTTAAAACCGTTTATGAGATTCCTATTTTTAAAAAATTGCTCAATTCAAACGAGTCGTTAAACTAAGAAATAAAACAAAACATAAAAAAACAAATGGAAAAACGTTACTATAAATTGAAAACTTTTCAATGATGTAAACACTGCAATTAATAAATATCTTTTTTTTTTCTTTTGCTTTTTTTTTGCAAAACGCAAAATATTTTGAAGCTAATCATTTTAAGTTATGCTTTTAAATTTTAATTTATAAATTTATTATTCATTGTTTTCATATCTTATTTTTATGTCATATTTAGTTAAAAATGGTACAACAAATTTAAGTATTATTATTGATCTTTTGATTTAATTCTATAAAAAACTATATATTTAAATACACTGCGGTGTACCCATATAAATACACAATTAAAGTTACACTAAATAGAATGAACCGTAAGTTCATCATTAGCTTGTAAGTTAGCTCGTATAGCTGCAGTAATACAATCACAGAAAATGATTCCCTGTGGTTAATATGATAGTTGCTGGTCTACTTTTTTTTGAAAATGTCAATAGAAGAAGCATTGACAACATGATCTAGAAGAGCATTTCAAGTTACCGCAAACCACTTATCAAAAAATTTAAACTGAACGAGGCAATTGCTATTAATTTACCTAAAAAAGTGTTTTCGATGACCATAGATGGGAGAAATAAATATAAGGTCAGTGTGCCAGTTAATTAAGTCAGTTTTAGATTCAATTTTGAATTTTTGGATTAGGTCATAACGTTTTCTTCTATCACTTGGTGAAGTTAGTCCAAGTTTAGCACATCTTTTCTTGTAATCAAGGTGATTAAATTCATGAGGTATTTTTGTTGCATGACGTTGTGTTTTTTTAATTTCAGTAACGTCTTTTTTTTAAACGAGGAAGTGCGTATGTTTTAAAGAGGTTTATTCAGACTATAATAAGACTTTATTAGCCTTTGCAGCAGCAGTGAAAGCTTGATTATTGTACTTTAAATCATCAGAAAGTTGAATTCCAAGGTCTTTTTCTAATGTTGTTGTATCCAACCGAATACTTTTGACTATACTATTGGAATATTATCATTGATGAAATAGATGTGTGAGACAGATCTGGTTTGGTTGATTGCATAACTTTACATTTTTTAATGTTAAGTTGCATGAGCCATAAATAAGTTCAATTAAAAATGTTTCAACATTAGCTTGCACTGATGTTGATAACATTTATTATAATAGTTAACTAGACTGGCGACCTTTGTGTCATCTGCATATATATATATTTCAAATACTTTTACTGCTAATGTGTTCTGGTAAATCACTAATACTAGCTCTAGCTGTCCGGACCCGTAAAATACAGGCCTCAGTAAGTCTATTAACAGCAACTATTTTGATAGATTTGTTTTTAATCATTATTTTCTGATTTGTTTGCGTTTAAAAATAAGAAATACAAAAAGGTGATACAGGTTTTATCATAATTACTCTAATGTAACACCAAGAAAGAAAAAAAAAAATACTTAAAATAGAGTGCGATGGTGATGAACATTGTACTTTTTTAAATTTGATTTTATCAAAGACAAAGTGGACAAGTAAACAATATAATCAGGTAGAGAATACCAATTCTTGATAATTCTTTCACAGTAGAAAAATCTTCGTGTATTTTTTACATTTAATACGTGAATAAAGTTTTTGTGCATGACATCTTATGAAAAGTAAGAAGGACCAAATGTGAAAAAGGTAGATCGACAAGTTTTTGTATAATTTTCTGGGTCATAAAAAGATCACATTTTATTCTACGGCATTCAAGAGATTCTACCCAACGGGCATTTGTTTTGAAAAGTTGTGTATTTTAAATGTTTTTTAAACGTCTTTTAAACATTCTTTATGTAAAGAACGTTTAAAAGACGTTTAAAAAACGTTTAAAGACGTTTAAAAAACGTTTAAAAGACATTTAGAACGTAAGTTTGAAAAACAAATGCCAGTAGGGTAGGTTAATAATATTGAATTTTGAAAAATACTTTTTATAAGGAATACGACATCTTTTACAGACACTTCTAGTAAAGAGTTTCTGAACCTTTACTGACCAACGTATATCTTTCAAAAGACTCCACACAGGGATTCCACACAGAGGTACAAGATTCTATGGTAGGCTGAACATAAAATTTATAGCCTTAGACATGAAGCTTAAAATCGTTTCTGACGAAGGATTTTAAAAGTAAGTAGGAATTAGAATGTGCCTTGCTTGCAATGAACAGTAAGGTGGGTCGTACTTTTAAAATTTTGGATATGGGAGCGCGCGCAACATTTTTTTTATGTATTAGGGTATTAGAAGAGACGTGAATAATTTTTTTTTTCTTAAAAAGTTCATCTAGTGTGGGCGCAGGGCGTTTGAAAAATGTCAGTTTTACGAAAATCTTATCATATTGGCATTTTTCGGCCTTTTTTATATTAGCCAAAGGAAAGGCAATTATTAAAAAACAATCAGACATAATATAGACATAAAAAAATATGTATATATTCGGTGCTACTTTTTTAATGCTATACAAACACGATAGACGTAAGAAAAGTTGGCTACCATTATGGATTTTACAAAGAAATTCTACTTATAAATTTTAAAAATGAGAGCGTGCGTGATATTTTTTTTATGTATTAGGATATTAGAAAAGACGTGAATAATTTTTTTTTTCCTAAAAAGTTCATCTATTGTGGGCGCAGGGCATTTAAAAAACGATAGTTTTACTAAAAATGCATAAAATTAGCACTTTTCTGTCCTTTTATTTAAGCCTATGGCGATGCAATCATCAAAAAACAACCAGGTATAATATAGACATTAAAATAAAACATAATTTGGGGTGCTACTCTTCATAAAGTCATAAATAAAATATATAAAATGTCATCTAAAAGATACAATATATACTGTGATCATAAACAATCAAAGCAAAACATCAAAAAATTAATATTGCTTAAATTAATTTAAATAGATCTTTTTTTGATTGGTTCACGGGCATGATTTCTCGATGTGCTAATGTTGCTCTTATGAACCCATCTCTTCTATCTTTTCCAAATACTGATTGAGAAGCTCGTGTGACTTGGACACATCGTTCAATAGCTTGCCCATGAACAAGGTTCATACATCGGAATATCATTGTATTTTAAAAGTTCATCCTTTGACAATAAACATGTAAGTAAAGGTTCGTGTACATCCAAGCTCCAATCAATTAGATCAAAAAGTGATTCAGCATTTTCATTATGTATATGATGTTTTCTACTTCTTACACTAGTGTTTCCGTATTTTAAATCTCCTCTTAATTTTAAAATTGTTTCAACTGCAAATTGTCTTTCTGTTTTTTCTAGACTACATAACAACGTTTGAAGAACATTTTCACTATGAGCATTCCATGAAGAAGATAAAACGTAGGGTCATCAAAGACTTTAAGACTTTGTCATCAAAGACTTAAAGTTAAAGACATTGTACGTAAAACGTACAATGTCTTTAACTTTAAGTCTTTGATGACAAAGAAGTTTTAACTGCTTGAGTATATGATTAGGGGCCCTTCAGTCCACTTACACTTTACTTTGATTTCAAACCAAAGTGGCGCATAAACACCAACAATAAACTCCATCAAGCTGAATCATTAGATGTCGGAGAGGTAGTTCATTTGTATGAAGAGCACAAATTATCCATAATTTTTTATCCAAATTATGTTCAAGGAAATGGATAACACCTCCTTTCCAACCAGTGTTTAAATTTGTTGAGTCTGCACCAATGGCAACTAAATAGTCTCCGACATCATGATTCACAATCCATTCGTAAATATTATCAGCTATTTGCTCAGCTGCAGTCTCTACCCTTTCTTCAGAATTGTTAGTGAAATGAAATTGGTATTTTCCTCCAGGTTCAGAACAAACTGAATAATGTTCTTCTTTTTTTTCCGATGGGTGTAATTTTCCATCTTCTTCTTCTCTCATGTACTTAGTCAAATCTTTTCATCCATCAAAAAATATACATTGAATATTATCATTCATCGCTACTTTTTCAGCTCTACCTCGGATTTCTTTCATTAACTTAGTCTTACTTCGTTTTATTTTGTTGTGATCAACGAAAATATCAGTATTTTTCTTTAAAAAATTTGCATCTTTTGCAGAAGCTAAAGTAGCAGTAGCTATGGCTGCTGCAGCTCTGTTAGATACCCCATACCTAATAGCTGCTTGAGAAACCCTGGTAATATCTAAGTAATTTTTTTTCAAACTGAAGTCAACTTTTTCTGTATTATCTGCATTTTTGTTGCCAATGTCCGAATCGTCTGTTGTTTGAAATTCTACTGCTAAAGGAGAAAATAAATTATGTTAAACAATTTTAATGAAAAAAATTTATAATCAATTTATACTCAACTTTTTAATTCACAGTTTAAACAAAAATTGACAAAAATATTTTTAGTATTTTAGCATTTACTTGCATCCTCACTAAGTGTTCCAGGTATTTTAGAGTCTGATTCTTTTCTACCTAAATATCTTGTTAACCGATGTGTCTCTGGTATATCAACTAATCCTATTTGTAAAGAACTTTTGTTACCAATTTTATTTCTTTGAGCTTGTAGGAAAAATAGTTCTTGCAAAGGTTTTTATGCTACTTTTGGACATATGCAAGTTACATGAGCTTTAAAAAGACAACCATTGCATCCATTTTCATTACAGCTAAAGATGTTGCACCTACATTTCGTCAAGTCAAATAACTTATCAAGCTTGTCCGTATACATATTTCTTTTTTTTGTAGTTCTCAGTTTTCTAATGTCTTTTGCAATCTTCCATTCAAGGACAAGTTTATCGACTGCGTATTTTTCTGAGACCAACGGGATTGTAGAATTTGCTGACATCCAAATACTTTTTATTTTAATAAATATTTGTATACACATACATCTTGTATTCAAATGTGTAACTGATCTATCACGCAACAAAATTCCATACCGTAAACTATCTCTCAGCGTAGGCAGCTCTGATAAACAAAGTTCGAGTCCATTACCCAATAGCTCATGCAAATTAGGGCATTTTAACATTGTTTGAGCTCGAGTAGATTTAGCCATTTATAGCAATGAAATTGATGTTATGTTTGTTAAGAAATATTGGTACTTTTTGTAGTAGGTAAAAAAACGACCTTTATAAATATGTTATAAATTTGTTAATTACATTTTTATTACAATATTTAGGATGCCAAAGTGATCATAAATAAATAAAACTCGTTTAAACCGCAAATCGTCAGGAAACTATTATCTTAGTAATTATCCTACAAATAAGCTATTGGAACTTTATAAAAATAAAAAATCCTACACCATTTCATGTATTTAAATAATTTTAATGGTTTTTAATAATAATGGAAGGGAGGATATAAGTCCAAAGCCCACAAAGTTTGATGACTATGTTTCATGATTCACCTCATTTTATACTAGTAGCATTACGCACATTGAAAATAACAACAACAAGTTTTGTATACTAATTTTTTTTAAAGTTTTTCGTAAAACTGTCGTTTTTTAAACGCCCTGCGCCTACAATAAATGAACTTTTTAGGAAAAAAAAAATTATTCACGTCTTTTCTAATATCCTAACACATAAAAAAAATTTTACGCCCGCTCCCATTTCTAAAATTTATAAGTAGATATTTTTTGTAAAATCCATAATGGTAGCCAACTTTTCTTACGTCTATCGTGTTTGTATAGCATTAAGAAAAGTAGCACCGAATATATATAATTTTTTATGTCTATATTATGTCTTATTGTTTTTTAATAATTGCCTTTCCTTTAAGCTAATATAAAAAAGGCCGAAAAATGCCAATATAATAAGATTTTTGTTAAACTGACATTTTTCAAACGCCCTGCGCCCACACTAGATGAACTTTTTAAAAAAAAAAAATTATTCACGTCTCTTCTAATACCCTAATACATAAAAAAAAATGTTGCGCGCGCTCTCATATCCAAAATTTTAAAAGTACGACCCACCCTAATGAACAGTGCAATGAACAGTGGTTAGAAAACTTTGTATTCGAATATACGACTATACCAATATCTTGAATTGAATTAATAAATTCAATAGGTGTACCAATGTTCATTGAGTATGAATTTAAAGTAAAGAACTGTTTCCATAGCGTAAAAAAAAATATATTTTTGTTGCTGTGTTAAGTTGCCAAATTTTTGACTATTCTGAAAATATTTTTAAGGTATTGACGAGGTGTATGCTGTTTTTATCATTGCTTGCTTGATATTACTTGCTGTCACCAGCAAATAACTTAATGCTGCAATTATCATCAATACATAAAGTTACACCGTTTATAAAACTAAAAATAAGATGGGTCCCAAAACAGTCCGTTGAGATATTTCACTCTTAATAAGAATTTTGCTTGAATACGAGTTACCAACGCAAACACATTCAGAACAATTTGTTAAAAAATTGGTAATCTAGTTTATCAATTCATACTGGATACCATAACAATGCAGTTTGAACATTAACTAAGAGTGTGTCACAAAACCAAATGGGGTACACTATAGCAAATTTTCAGATTAAAGGTATGGGATTGGAACACCAAATCTTAGACGTACCATAATGAACGACAAGAAAAGATTAGATAAAGACAAAGACAAAGATTTGAAGTTTTCAGATGATCAAGAAAGCGATAGAAAGTTTATTCTCGGAACCGAGGATAAGAAATATAGTCAAATGTCAAGAGAGAGTATTAAAAAGAAAAAATGCAAGAGAAAGCACAACACTCTAGGAGTTACAGAAAATTTAGATCAGGAACCAATTTTGATGAAAGCGATACAGAAGTATTGAATAATATAAACTTTGAACTTTGAGAAAAGAAAAAGAAAAACCAATTACGTGCACAATTCCTCAAGATATATACAGTGGTAGTGTTGCTCTTGCAGCATCAATTAATGATATATCTCCAGCGGTTCTCCAGAAAGTTGTCATTTCTGTTGTTCATAAATCTTTTGTGGATGTAAGTAAACTTCATTGGAGCATTTCAGCAGCCTCATCACGTATGAAAAAGGTAAACTTGATAATAAGTAAACAAGCCAGAAATGACATTAAAGCTGCTTTTAAAACCTCCAAATATCCACCTATCATTAATTTCGATGGTAAAACCTTATTTGAATTAAAAAAAGGCAATTGATTCAAAAATGACAGATTAGCAGCTCCTTTAAATATTATTGGAGAGGTTTATCTTCTCGGAGTACCTTCCCTAGCATTATCCTCAGAGAAAGATCAGTATAAAGGCGTGATGAATCTCCTTAATGAATATGAAACCAAAAGAAACATTGGAGGGTTATGCTTTGATACAACTTCCAGTAATACTGGAACTAAAAAAGGTTTTCTGTTTACAGTCTAGATATCCATCCATTATGTCTCGCTTGTAGATACCACATATAAGAGCTAAAGATTGTTCACTTTTGTAATGTTGTGACACAAAGAAAGACATCTGGACTAAAGAATGTTTTATTTAAAAAACTGAAAGACATATTTAAAAGTCCTGATTTTCATTATGATACAAATGATGTTACACGATTTCATTGGGATAAGACACAAGGAACTGTTATCGAATGTACTACAGTTGAGTCACCTAATTTTTGCAAAAAGTATATTAAAAGTAAAAATATATTTAGAGGCGATAAAAAAAACTAGCTGAGCTGGTTGTTGCTTATTTGTCTTTTGAAGGTGTAAAAGTTAGAAAACCAGGAGTTGTCTACCATGCAAGGTTCCTTGGAAAAGCCATATATTATCTAAAATTGCAATTGCTTTTTAATCAGATTAAATTTGTTCAAGAAGATAAACAACTTTTAGACGAAATAAATATCATGGCGGAATTCATAGCATGTTTTAATGCAAAATGGTATTTGCAACCTGACAAAGCTATCAAAGCACCATATCTTGATATTTTATCAATACATAAAATGCATTTATACAAAGATGTTTGTGCCAAACAAGAGGCGACTGAGGCAGTATTGAAATCATTTTACAAACATTCCCGGTAACTTGATTCTACAATTGTACCTCTTTCTTCGTTGGATAAGGATGTTTCTAATGAAGAAAAAAGTAAGATTGCTTCTGCTATGCTTCAATATGACATGCCAAACTCTGATTATCTTAAAATTAACAACAAATTGCTAATTGAAGTGGAAAACAAGATTAGGATTAAAAAGAGAGCTTATAATGATCCCCCAAGTTTATCATTATTTCATTATCACTAACTGATTTTCGATAGAATTGGGTTAGATAAACAAAGGATTGAAGACTGGCTTACCCTCTTACCTCAGTATTGGTGCACACAATCAAGTTTTAGAATCTTCAAAGATTTTGCTAAATCTCTAGTTGTCGTAAATGATCCTGCTGAAAGAGCAGTGGGAATGATGCAACAGTTTGTGCACAGATACAATAAAGAAGAGGAAATTCAGAACAGGCTGCTAACTATTGATAAAGCTTGATTTGCTACAAAAAGGCCAGGAAAAAATTCTTCAAGTTTTTCTAAAAAGAAGTTGATTGACTCACTTTCTACAATGGCAAAAATGATTAAAAAATGAAAATAATTTATACAACAAACTTTAACATTATTTTAAATAATTTTTATTTAACAATAGTATTCATATTCTGCCTTAACTACCCCTTTTATTTAAAAATATAAATCAAAACCTGTATTATAACATGTGATTCCAAAAAATCTGGACAAACTTCCCGCCATTTTTTCTCCGCGTAAATTTATCAATTTTGATTGGCTCGCAAGCCATTTTGTAGAGAATTAAATTCTCTACAAAACTTATTAATTTTATACTGAGCAACAAATTTGAAATGATGAAAAAAGTTACTTTGAAACAAGATGACGTAAGAAACCGAGTGTACGAGTTTATTGAAATTAACCCAGAACTTTCCAAAAACGCAATTGTAAAACATTTTATGATGGAAAGTATTCCAAGATCTACGCTCTACAATATTCTAAAAAGAAAAGACAACAACATATTACCCGAACGACAAGTTGGAAGCGATAGAAAAGCAGTTAAGATGACAAAAATAAATATCAAACAATTGGAAAAAAAAATCGACCATTAACATGGAATCAGTCAACGTTCTCTTGCTAAAAAATTCAATGTCAATCAATCATACTATTGCAAAACGATAAAGCAGAAGACAATCATTCATTATCACAAAAAAATTAAGGCCCCATAAAGAACTCCTGAACAACTTTCTCTTGTTCGTCCAAAGTGCTCTAAATTGGTTGAAATTTTTCGAAAAAAACAGGTGATCATTGACGATGAATCATATTTTGGATTAAGTAATTGTAATATTTCAGGAAACAGTGGATTTTATTCATCAGATGTTACTACGACACCAAATGATGTTAAATTAAAAAGAAAACCAAAATTTGAAGAAAAATTATTAGTTTGGGTTGCAATTTCTCCAAAGGGATTGCAAAGCATTATGTTGCACCTTCCGGTCAAGCTGTCAATGAAAATGTGTACATAGACAAGTGTTTGAGATCATTTTTGCTCCCATTTATAGAGACTGTTCATAAAGATGATGAAATAGTTTTTTGGCCTGACCTTGCATCATCTCACTACTCAAAAAAAGTTCAAGAATTTTTGAGGTCCAAAAATGTCGAATATGTGCCCAGAAGTCAAAATATTGCAAACGTACCAGAATTGCGACCTATTGAAGATTTTTGGAATGAAATCAAGAGAGCAGTATATGCTAGTTGTTGGGATGCTAAAAATTTGATCCAACTGAGGAATCGTATCAACTACTGCTTCAAACATGTCGACATTGAGCGCGTACATCGACTTGGTAAGGAGAGTTTTAAAAGAGTTGATACAGTTCGCAGACAAGGAATGGAAAATTTCTAATTTTTTGTAATATTACTCTATGAACATTGCTCTTTTTAAAACATTGTTCAAAACTTAAAAAATAAGTCATCTTTCTAAAAATGTTTTAGAATTTAAATTGTCCATATTTTTTGGAATCACATGTTAATAAAAAATCAGTTAAAATTTTTTATATTATCACCTCCCCTTAGCCTAACGAACATAGGCGTTTTCGGCGTTTTTTTGACCATTTTTTTTAATTAAATGGGCTCTGGGGAGGCACAAGAGTGGTCCAATCAGGCTAATTTTTTTCCAAAGTTAGTTTTAACACCAATATCCCACATTTCAAAGGGTAGTTTTTTAAAATTCAAAAATTTCCTCAAAAGCATGTACTCTAATATATATATATATATATATATAAATATATATATATATATATAAATATATATATATATATATATATATATATATATATGTACTCTAATATATATATATATATATATATGTACTCTAATATATATATATATATATATATGTATTCTGTATATATATGTACTCATGTACTCTATATGTATATATATATATATATGTACTCATGTACTCTATATGTATATATATATATATATATATATATATATATATATATATATATATATATATATATATATATATATATATATATATATATATATATATATATATATATGTACTCATGTACTCTAATAAATATATATATATATATATATTGACAAATAAACAGTTATATCAAGTACGTTAGCTTTATCTGTTTGTTATTCATATAGAAACTTTTCTGTAACAAACTCTTAACAAAATCTTTTAATTAAGCAGTATTCAATACCAACTTTGGCAATTAAATTATTATAGCTATTGTTTTTGCCGAAAATTAATTAATGCAAAAAGAAATCATCTGGATTATAAAAACCGAAGGTGTATAATATAAAGGGTATAAATATTTTTAATTCATATTTAAAAATATAACAGAAATTAAAAAAAAAAAAAAAAAGAATGGCCAATATATCCATAAAATGTAATAATTTCAAATATAAAAATATATACAGTTTTACGTGAGAAACAAAAGAAATATTTTTCAAGAGATGAAATATTATTAATATATATTAATAAGGAGACACTTTTTCAAAAATAAAATTACAAAAAACTAATATACTTTACAAAGAGCTGTCAAAACCGGTATGATGGTACCGGTTTTGACAGCTCTTTGTAAAGTACGTTCCACAACCGACTATATCTATACTTAATTTTCTCTCTTTACTAAAATAAGCTTAGCTAACGGTAGAAAATATATTGATATAAAATTCTTGCCTTTTGGTTAACAATAAACTATTCTAATTTACTTTAACAGTTTTTACATAACAAAAGTATCTTTAACAGAGATGGCAGTTGCGTAACTTTTTTGGAGGCAGTGATAAAATTTTATTAGGCTAAATGCTGTAATAAAATTTTTTATTGATTTTTTGATTATTAATGGGTGATTACTAAAAATCTGGACAAAATTGCTTATATCATATTTCTATATGCAACTAATACTTATTTTTTTCAAACAATTTTTAAAATGTTGTAAATTTATTCTGCTTTTGAAATATATATTAACTTTTATATAAGTATTTTAAATTTAGTATTAAAAATGACGTCAAACGAAGAGCTCCAGAGAAAACGTGTGTACCAGTTTTATCAAGAAAATTCAGATAAACCTAAATCATTCACTGTATCTCATTTTGAAGCAGAAAACTTATCAAGATCGATTATATATGGAATTATTAAACGTGTAGAAGAAGATAAACCATTTGAAAGGCAAACTGGTAGTGGTTTAAAGCCGAAAATAATGACTAAGCGCGCCATCAGTCAACTTACCAAGCTTGACCATAAATGTGGCATTTCTCAGCGTATAGCTTCAAAAAAGTTCAAATGTTCTCAGTCACTTATTTCTAAGACATTGAAAACCAAAACATCAATAAAAAAAACAAAACAAATGAAGATTCCAAGTCGAACTGAGAGCCAGAGAGCAAAAAACCGACGTTTGTGTGGTCAACTTTATAAAAATTATAAAGATTTTATTTGGGTTCTTGATGACAAGTCTTATTTTACTCTCTCGAACAGCCAAATTAATGGTAAAGATTATTTCTATTTAAGTAACATCGAATTAACACCAAACAATGTTAAATTCAAAGAAAAAAAGAAATTTGAAGAAAAAGTTTTGGTTTACGTGGTCATTTCGCCTTTTGGCCTATCAACTCCATACATTGTACAGTCTGGAACAGCTATTAACCAGCATATTTTTGTCGACGAAAATTTGACTAAAAAACTATTACCACACATCAAACAGCTTCCAAAAAATAACAAATACATATTCTGGCCTGATCTAGCAAGTGCCCATTACTCAAACAAAGCTGTTAAGTTTTTGAATGAAAATGGTATAAAGTTTGTAAAAAAAAGTGAAAACCCCCCAAATATGCCTGAATGTCGTTGTATTGAAGATTATTGGTCTGGTATCAAAGAAGATGTTTACAAAAATAGAATAATTTACTGTTTTAAAAAATTCGACAAAGAGCTGGTACAACGCTTGGCAGAGTCTACTAGCAGAAGACTCGACACAATAAGAAGACAAGGTCTTGTTGAATTAAGATAAAAGTTTGTATTAAAATTAGAATAAATTTGCTATTTTATTCTTTTTAAAATAATAAAATAGGTCTACTAGATTAAAAGTTATTTAATTTTTAGTTTTGTCCAGATTTTTAGTAATCACCCGTTATATTTTACCGTTGAAGAAATTTTCAACCTACATTAATTTGTAAATAAAATTAATGGCCGGAGCAGGAAAAAGACATTAATTTTGTTTTATCGCCGAGCACCGTGTTACAATATATATTTTTTACAAAATTTTTTACAAAAGTATAAAGTATATTTTAAGAAACAAGAAAAATGTTTACAAAAATATTAACATTAAAATAAGATCGTCCAAATTAAGTGTATCACCACAAATAAATTAGATAAAACAAAAAACAAACAAATAAAAAACAACTTAAAAAAATAAAATGCGAATAATGATAATGATAAATGTCAGTAATTATTTAATTTAGTTTTTGAACTTACAGGTTTAAATTTAAGATTAATTTGTGAATAAGTAGATAAGACATAAGAAACTTACTCAGAGCAATGTTCTTTTTCTTTCAAGAAAGTTTCAAAATTTATTCTTGCAAGTTTGGATTAACTCTTTTTAAAATAGAGCCGACAACTCTGGGGTAGGGGAGGGGGAAAAGAGGTCGGGATCGCACGTGCCCCCTCCCTCCCCATACACACATACACACACACACACACACTTTTTGTACAAAGCCTTTTTTTTTTTAAAGAAATTTTAGATATAGAGGACTTTTTTAGAAATTGACGATTGTTCCCCTAATTTTGAAACCCGTGTTGTCGGCCCTGTAAAAATCAACATCAAAATAAATAAACGACATAAGATAAACCTTTGTTTATATTTGAAAACTGATTTTTTGGCATTTAGTGAAAAACTATATGTAGTCAGTTATGAAACAATATAGTAATCATTTTTAACAATAGACACTAACGTGAAGGTGAGGCAAATTATCTATTAACAGAAATTATCAAAACAATAATGTTACAAAATCAATAAATAGCATAACACGCTACAGTAAACTATTGATTATTCACATCTCCAAGGGACCAAAAAATTAGTTAGTTAGAGAATATTAGAGTTATTTGGAATATAATTTATAAGTAAAGCCTCATCTGGAATTTCAAAATTAGTTCAAATTATTAAGGGTTATCGAGTTATCTTGAGTTCATTGTACATGTTTTAATTACTAACAGTACACTCATAGAAATACATATATAATCATTTACATATATCTAAAAAATATGCCCATAACTTTATGTAACGCATACCATCATTAACATATAATAAATAAACATATATTACCTCATAATGAAACATAATAATATTTATCAAAAACTGTTACAAATATAGTATTTAAGAATACTATATTATTTGTGTAATATTTATTTAATTACATACCTTGTAATGCATATTTTTCAAGTTTATTTAACAAATTAGTTGTGCATACATAGAATTTTGTTGTTCAAAAAATAACACAAAATTACTGAACAAAATTATGTTTCAAAAAAATACAATGATAAAAAAAAGCAACTCAAACATGGTTCAAAACTTCTAAAGATTTTAAAATGTCTTTATTTAAAATCTGAAGTAAAATACAAATTTTGAGCCGCCACTTTTTCTCCTCCGAGCATCCTCTTTTTCTCTGGTGCTGTACAGAGTGCTATTCCTCCATCTAAAAGATGGATAACCTTCCCCAGCAAAAAAACATTTTCAGTTATTTTTAATTAATAGTTGATCCTGAAAAATTATTAGAATCTTTTTTTCGAATTCAATTTTTTATAATTTCGTTATGAAAATTTGAATTCAAAAGATTCTAATAATTTATAACTAATTACGAATAATATACTTATAGTTATAATAGTTATGATATATTTAACAATAAAAAAAATTGACAACTGCATTATAACTGCATAATTAACTGCCATAAACTTTCATAAAATGTTTTGAGTGAAATATATATTGGAATAATTATTTTTTTTGTTTACCTTACGATTTAAAGTCAAAAATAGAGAATAATTTATTAAATGAACAAGTGAAAACTCAATTTGAAATTAATAAAGAAGGAGGAAAATGTAAAATATGCAAAAAATATTACAAAGGCAAATAAAGTAACCTCAAAAATCACCTATTTCGAAAACATAAAGAAAAAGCCGACGAAATTGAATTAGTTGAAGCTACTCCAGCTACATGTCATCGAAATGACGATGAAATTTTATTAATTAAACGAATCAAGCTAGAAGTCGATGTAAATCAATTATTTAGGGAAATGATTCGATTAATGATGCGCCGTAACTTGTCTTTAGCATCAGCTGATGAAATCGGACAAATGTCTTTAGTAAAAATGCACTCAAAAAATTCAAAATTTTTATAAATCGTCACAGCATGAAACGCTACATTCAACATGTATGTGAAAATATTGTTTTATTAATAAGAGAAGAAACTGAAAATGTTCTTATGTCGTTGATGTTTGATAGTGCATCGCGATATGGAAGAAACTCGTTTTGAGTTAGCTGCAGATATATCAAGGACGGGGAAATAGTTGACAGAACCTTAGGCATAATTATTCAAGAAGGTCGACAGTTTGGTGAAATTTTTGCTGCTCATTGGAAGATGTGATGGGAAAAATTGAAAAATGTGCTAATGATATCTACGCAACTTGCACAGATCACGGAAAGAATATGATGAAGGTAATCCTTGAAATTTATGGTAGCAAATTTATAGATTTCGAAGATAAGGAAATTGATCTTGGCGCTTTAGAGAATGAAGAAGGAAATTATAGCACACAAAGCCCACACTGTTTGTGTTGAAAAATCGATTGGACTAATCTGTTCAGCCATGTTTTATGACGTACATGTGTGTCAGCTAGCTGCCAAGGACGTAGCATCAATGTTTGAAGATGCATTTAATAATATAAGAAAAGTTGCTATTGAATCCAAAAAAAGTAGCATATATTCAAAAACTTAAAAATCTAAAAAAGCCTCGTATAGACATTGCACCACGTTGGGAATTCGCTTTTTTGTTGATAAAAGATTTTCATACCAACACAGAAGCATATCAAAGGATAAGACATGACAAGTTAAAGTTAAATAATCCATCATGGAGCCTAATAGATGAATATTTTAACGCATTTTTACCAATACATTTGGCCATGATGGATTTTCAATCACCAAAATTATCAATGAGTGAATTCTACGTTCAATGGATTCAAATGAAAATAAAAATCGAGGACGTTCCAGCTGGTGATTTGGGATAAAAATTTTTACTGACCAACGCAATCAATACACAAGAACAAGTTTTTTTTAAATATGAAGCATTTATTGCTGCTTTAGTTCTGGATCCTAGATTTTGCTTCTTATCGGGTCACCTACTGTTTAATACAAAACTGTTGAATAGTGGAATCACACAGTTGATCAAAATCCATCAAAAACTTTGCACTCGACAAGAACAGTCAAATTCGTCATCAACAGAAGATTCCATACAATTAAATGCGTCATATTCATCAAATACTTCTGAAGAGATGATTCTGATGAACTCAGAAGGTGTTGAAGCTAAAAAAGTACGTCGTTTCTAAAATGGGCTCTTAATGAAACGCGAGTAACATTAGACGTTGAATTCAACATTCTTGATTACTGGAAGAAAAATCAAAAAACAAAATTGGATCGGCTCTATGAAATTTCACAAGTAGTTTACGGTGCAGCGTCCTCTAGTGTAAAAGTTTAACGTGATTTCTCTAGATTCACTTTGGTTTATCGCCATCAACGTACTCGCATTTCAATTTGAAATGCGAGAATAGAGTTTAAGAAATCAAAATAGAGAAATCAAAATAGAGTTTAAGAAATCGAAATAGAGTTTAAGAAATCGAAATAGAGTTTAAGAAATCATTTGAAATTCCAATGATTTCTTAAACTCTATCATGGTGGTAAAAAACAATCTGGATTTAATTGATAAAAGAAAATTCGTTTAAAAAACTCGTTTACTTGAATAAAAAACAATTTCTTTTAGTCAAACAGCTGTTTTTTTACAAGGTCTCTTAATTTGCAATAGAACCTTTTGAGATTCAATTTTGTCTTCATAGAATCTTTTTAGATTTTGTTTTTCATTATGGAAACTTTTGAGCAATTGTCAATTATTTTATTGTTTAATAAATTATTACTATTATAACAATAAGTATATTATTCGTAATAAGTTATAAATTGTTACCGGGTAGTCTTCTTAATATGAATTTAATGAGCTGAATATAATTTTTGCGAAATATTTCAAATTCTTCAGCTTTAACGAATTTAATTTGGCACGAAATTTTTGATATACTGTTAACTGTTTTTTTCATAGAATCTTTTGAATTCAATTTTTCAAAATAAAATCTTTTTCAGCATCAACCATTAATTAAAAATAACTGAAAATGTTTTTTTATTATTATTATTTTAATCAAAAGAATAATTTTAAGTTTGGTCATACTAAAACCACTTTCAGTAATAAAAACTCAGCTTGAGATGGTTTTTCATTCTTATAAGGGAAATCGCCAATACTAATCAATACTAATAAATTTTTTTTTTTTTTGTTTATTTGTTTTTTTTTAAAAGCAGATGAGCAAAAAAAAAACGTGTGGTGAACGGACGTTCTAAAAACGCGAGGTCAACGGACCACGTGCTCTATTACAAGTAAGAAGTTTATTAAAAGTTCGAGTAAAAATAGAATTTAATAAAAATATTAATTGAAAAAATGGTAAATGTCCAATCAACCGATTTAATCTATATAAAGCTGATCAAGATAAATTAATAAAATCACTAATCAAAACAATCGACGAGTTGAAAATTTGCAATTTACTGTTAACCGAGAGACTAAATGTTCTTGAGAAAGCTAAAGTTGTACCCTCCACGTCTATATCGTGGGTTAGTGTTGTTAATGGAAATACGCCACCGAAAAGATCAACCTAACAACTTCATTTAAGGAACGCTGTTGTTGCCGATCAAAAGAAAGAGAAAAATGGGAAAGTAACGTTGTAGTGTTTGGTATTGAAGCCTCTAAAGAAGCAGATTTATCAAGTGCTAGAGAAGAAGATAAAAATTCTATTCTCCACATGATGAACTCTAATGATGCAAAAATCGAAAATAAACAAATAATAAAATTAAAATCAAAATCCGACAAAGAATCACCTTTTGTTTTTGTTCTTAACAACCGAAATGATAGAAATTCTCGTCTGAAAGCTGCAAAAGGTTTAAAAAATTCAACCGAGTTTAATAAAGTGTTTATCAATCCCGATTTAACTGTAGCTGAGCGATACAAAGCAAAGTTATTACGCGAGGAGTGCAAACAAAAAAAATCCGAAAATTCGGAACCCTTTTTATTATGGTATACGAAACGAAAAAGTCATAAAAATTAACAATTAGCAATCATTTTATAATTAAAAAAACCAAAAAGATTTTAGTCACGGCTTACTAACTTCTTTAGTTATTCTGAAGTCATTACAAAAATATCATGCCTCAAGCATTAGTAAACAACGTATTATTACTGTAAACAACAAAAGCATTAAAAAGATTATCAGTTCAAAACTTTATGAACTCAAGTAATCACTTAACCACAAATTCGTTCAACAATTTTACAGTTTATCTTTTTAACCCAAGAAGTCTTGCCAACAAACTTAACGATTTTTTTTATACGTTGAGTCAAACAAACCTGCCTTAATTTGTGTTTGTGAAACTTTTTTCAATGATAAACTCCCGAACTCCATGGTCTGTTCAAAAAGTTATTCCAAGTATTGTAAGGACTGGATACAAATTGGCGGTGGTGTAGCTATATACTGCAGAAATGGCGTTAAATCTGCCATAGTAAGTATTACTCAAACTGACCTAGATATTGATATTATTTGTGTTGATTTAATTTTTGGGTCTAGTAAACTCCGTTTAAATACGTGTTACCGTCCACCGTCCTATAATCTTAATGATTATATCTATCTTGAATCAATGATTTCGATAATTAGCAATCTCTGTGAATCTGTTCCTCAATTTGTCATTGTTGGAGATTTTAACTTACCGAAAATTGATTGGGTTAACTACGCTTCGCCAAATGAGAAATGTCATAATGTTTTTTTAACTTTAGTAAATAGTCTTGGTATGCGCCAATATGTACTGGAGCCCACTCGAGAAAATAATATTCTTGATCTTGTTCTTTCAAATATCATTTCTCTATTAAGTAATACTTCTGTTGAGTGTCCATTTAGTACAAGCGACCATAACTCAGTCCTTTTTCATATAAACACCTTTGAATATTATCAGCCCGAAACAAACTCTGAATCTTTTTACGATTTCGATAATACAGATTTAATTGGTTTTATATCTCATTAATCAAAAATAAATTGGGACTTCGATTTTTCTTTTGTTTTTACAACTGAAGATTATTGGAACATCCTTTCTGATCATATTCGTAAAGGTATTGATCGTTTTTTTCCAATTAGAACAATATACCATATGAAAAAAAGTCTTTCTTGTCCAAAGTATATTTATAAAATGCTAATTCGCAAATCATTTTATGGAAAAGATAGTTGATCACTAAGCCCATCTTGCACAAAAAGGCATTTATCCAATATGCATCAAAATGTATAAAAGACATATCCAAACATCATAAAAATGTGGAACTAAAACTGGTCAAAAGAAAATAACTCAAACAAGTTTTTTAGTTACGTAAATAAAAATCTAAATAACCCCCAAAAAATATATCCTCTAAAAACCAATAGCAACTTTACTACTAGCAATGTTAAATTTGCGGAAGTGTTTAACAAACACTTTGGAAGTGTTTTACGGTAGATGACGGAAATTTGCGTAAGATAAATACTTTTGTTAGTAAACATATTAAGATGGATTGCGTAGATTTTTCAGCAAAGATAGTTCATCAAAAACTAAAAAATCTGAAACCTTGCACATCATTTGGACCTGACGGTATACCAAATATACTTTTAAAACAGTTATCACATAATATGCATTCCGCTTTCATATATATTCGAATCAAGTTTTATGTCAAGCTCGTTACCAAAACAGTGGCTTCAAGCTTCGGTTTTGTCTATTTTTAAAAAAGGATCTACTTCAAATGCTAACAATTATAGACCTTTATTCCTCACATGTACTAGCTGTCGAGTAATGGAAAGTATTGTTAGTTCATGTATCGCTGATTATCTTAAAATAAATAATCTAATAACACCTAACCAACACGGCTTTTTATCTAAAAGATCAACGTGCACAAATCTTCTAGAGTCAACTAATGACTGGAATAAAGCTTAAGACAGCAATTTAATTACTGACGTGGTGTACATTAATTTTCAAAAAGCATTTGACTCTGTACCTCATCCAAAACTTTTGAAAAAACTTGCAACGTACTTCATCATGGATAAGCTGCTTCATTGGACATCATCATTTCTTTCCAACAAATATCAAAGAGTTCTGGTTGAAAATTCAATATCCAATCCGACCAGCATCCTTAGTGGAGTTCCACAGGGTAGCGTTTTGGGTCCAACGTTATTCGTGTTATATATTAATGATCCACCCTCTCTAATAAAAGATCTTAACTGCTCCCTAATGTTATATGCTGACGATATCAAGCTATTTAGTTCATTTAAGGATGCCGACTACAGTCACGATCTTGCTGTTGCCATTTATAAAGTTTATCTCTGGTCAAAAAAATGGCAGTTAAAAGTAGCCAATAATAAGTGCTTTACTCATAGAATAGCACCTACTTTATTTTGTAAAGATATAAAATACAATTATCAATTAGTAAAAATTAGTAAAAATTAACAAAATACAACTATCAAAATTAATAAAATACAAATATCAAAATAGTCATATTTCAAATATCGTCCGCGCATCAAACATTCGAGGGCATCTAATCCTTAAGTGTTTTAAAAGTCGAGATCCAAGTGTTTTAAAAGTCGAGATCCAATACTGTTCCAGCTAACTAGATTTTGTTTTATAACTGTGGTCTTATATATAATTGTAATATATCTATATATATATATATATATATATATATATATATATATATATATATATATATATATATATTGTAAAATATCTCGCATATGTGTTTTGTGATTGTAGGGCACGTTGTCAGAGTCCTTTATATTTTATGAACCTGCGTGTCCTTTAGAACATGTATCAGTGTTCTAATAAATTTTAATCTAATCTAATATCAAATAATACATCGATAAAAAGGGCAGAAAGAACTTTATGAAACAACTGATGTTTGCTTATAGGGTTTAAAATAAAAGTTTTTGCAATTGATTGCAAAAAAGCAACAAGTTTGTTAAACTATTTTCACTTTACTCTTTAAATTAAGCTGAAATGCGCAATAAATTTGTTAGATTGATTTTTTATTTAAGAATATCAAACAGCAAATATGTCAGACATAAAACTGTCAAAATATGTCGTTAGAAAATATGTCTGACATATTTTATGTCAGCAGAAAATAATTCAGATGTAAAATTATGTCAAAATATGTCGATAGAAAGTATGTGGGACATTTTATGTCAGCAGAAAATAAATCAGACAGAAAATTATGTCAAAATATGTCGATAGAAAATATGTATCAGACATTTTTGACGGCAAAAAACCCTGGTTTTTAGTATTGCGGATGATCCATAAGACAATATCAAACTAATTCGGAATAGTTAGAACCCCTGTTCTAAAAGAAAAGTTCTGAATAGTTTACATCATATTAGAGTGTATTTATTTAGAAAAGTTAAAAAAAAAATAGCTAAAAGTTTAACAATCACGCAAGTGAAAGAACTATGAGAAGTCCATGAAAATACTTTATTAAAAACTTTTGCTAAGAAAATTGACAAACTTGAAGGGAAAATAGAGCAATTAAAAAACGAAAGCTTAGCGATAAAAAATGAAATTGCTACAATAAACAACGGAATAAACTTTCAAAACAAATATTACGAAAAAACCATAAAGGAAACGAATAAACTTAATGAAAACTAAAAAATTACATCAAAGAAAACGAAAAAAAAAATTCAAGCCAACTTTTTGTAGGCAAAATTGCTGAATTAGAAGATCGTAGCAAGAAAAACAACTTGAGGTTCGAAGGTTTTGAAGAAAAAGAAAACGAACCATAGGAAGAAAATGAGTCGAAAGTAAAATATTTTATTAAAGAAAAATTAAATATAAAAAGTGACATTCAAATAGAAAGAGCCCATAGAACTAGAAAAAAAAATGAATCTGGATAAAAAAAGCGACGAACAATAGTTGTAAAGTTCCTAAACTATAAGGACAAAGAAAAAAAATTACATCGCCATAAACGATCAAAGTTTTGGAATGAACAGATATATCTCAAGAACGACTACAGCAAAAGAACGATTAAAAAAAAAAATACTCTTTGCAAAAGCTAAAGAATTAAGATCCTCAGGTAAGAATGCAAAAGTAGTCTATAACAAACTGATAACACGCGATAACTGATAACAAAAAGAAATTCTTTAAACCTGCGCACATAAAAATAATTGCAAAAATGAATGACTTTCAATAGCTAATTTATAATATTTAGGAAAAATACATTATATCAGATGAAAACGCAGACCCAGATGTAAATTTCTATAGTTACATGTACACGGACAGTTTATATCATTACCCCAGCACCATTAAAGAATTTCTTTTTATAAATGTAAAGGATATAAACAGTGAAAGAGTCATAATCCTTCACATTAATATAAGGAGTTTAAACAAAAATAATGAAAACTTTCGACATTTTCTAGAAGAAGCTGGAAGGGTTTTTAATATTATATGTTGTACAGTAACTTGGTGCTCTTCTTTCAAACTTGAAAATACAGTAGTCTCTTGTTTGCTAGAAGGAGCTAAAAAAAAGTGTTTCGATTATCGTCTGGAAAGTTTGAAGCAATAGTAAATGAGCTATACATTTGGATTGATGCATTGCGTCGTTCGAAGATTGAAGTGCCTCCATCATTAGCAATTATGAAAGCAAAAGAAATAGCGCAAAAATTAAATATAAAAGAAGTTAATGTCTACTGAAAGCTTAGTAACTACAAAAGGTAAAAAAAAATCTAAAGAAATAGTGACTTTAGTTGTTTGCTCCAACGCAACAGGATCTCACAAAATACCCTGTTCTATGATTGGAAAAGCTGCGCGACCTGCTTGTATAGTTGGTAGAATATGGCCTATACCGTGTTTTTGTCAGAAAAATGCATGGATGGATGTCTCTATACGTTGAATGGTTCAATGAAGTCTTTTATCCTGAAGTTAAACGCAAAACTGGCTTGTCTGTTCTTTTATTATTAGACAATGCACCTGGACATTTCAAGGCGTTTGAGCGAAATTTTGTAAAAGTTGTTTTCTTCCCTCCAAATTGCACAAGTTGGAAGCAACCATGTGATATGGAGATTATTGCGGCTCTCAAGAAGCGATATAAATATCTATATCTCTCAGACATACTTTCATATTACAGTCTCGATGTAAATACAAAGGAATGTCTGAAATAAAGTAGTCTTTTGTGCAAAAGAGGTGCAGCTGGAGTTGAATACGGCAAGCCCGCACATCTTCTTGACGCTGCTAAGTATGTCGATTTGGCTTGGAAACCAATTCAACCTTCATGTCTCAAAAATTACTTCGACAAGGCAGAACTATTTCAGATTTCCAGTCCTGTTAACACTGAACAATGCTCTGAGGAGGCTAAAAGGCTTTCTGCTAAACAAAATTGAAGGAATAGGGAATATGATCAGTTCGGAAGATATCAGCAATTTTGAATCAATTGACTGTGAAGATTCTCCAACGTATATTGAAGCAATGAAGGAAGATGTTAAAGATTGTTTGTCTCTCGAAGAAAATAATGATAATGCAGTTGCTATGGATAACAATTCTGATGAAGAAGAAGCTAATAATGATGAGATAAACAATGGTACAGACTTCTTATGTATTTAATTTATACATTTATCTCTGATCGATATTGGCAAGCAATTAAAATGTCAAAAATCTAAATCAATTTTAAAAGACGACAGCGATAAATTAATGAATAGCTACGAACAACTAACATCAAACATACAGAATGCAGAATGCATATCAGCCAACAATTCATGATTTTTTCCGTCATGCATAATATATTTCTCAATAAAGATTTGTTTATATAGTTAATAATTTAGTTTTCTAAATTTTTTCTTATCTTTTTCTTATTTGCGCACTCCTAGTTAATTGCGCACCGCAATGCCTGTTTCAATTTGCTCAGTTAAGCGAGAGACTACAGTAATTCCAATGTTATATTATATATACTAGATGTCTAACTTGCGGGATTTTATTAGACGAAAAGTGAAGCCGCTTTTTTTGTTTACAAATTGAATCCGCCATTTGTAATAAGAGCAAAAGCTATATCCGACGTGCGAAACAAAAGTTAAAAATGTTCAGAGCATCTAAAGTTACCAATAAGTTAAAATCATTCGAAAACTCGTTTAAATAATTACTAAGATAAGTTTTTTATTAGCCTTCTTTATAAAATATCATAACTCATAAAAATGCTCTAAAAGCGTCTGTCCCAAGTTAAATAACTTGGACCTTTTTATTTAAAACTTTAATCCCTACCTTATCAGAAAAGAATTTAGGAAACATTAACCAAACATTCTTGTATGTTTTTTTAAAATTTAATAAACATTTTTACAAACCTTTAAACAAAAGGAGTTTATTTGTTTGTTGTCTTAGCCCAAGTGTAGACTTTTTTAAACTTTCAGTGTTCACCTGTGCATACCGAGCAAATCTCATATTAAAATAAATGCAACATACTTTTTTAATAAGTTGGGTAGAGTGAAAATCTTCAAATATAATGGAGGTTTCAACATCGTGTTTATTTAAGGACTTAAATGGAGCTAATGATACTAGAGTTTTATTTTAAATTGTTAAAATATTTTATGTGTTTAAAAATATGGTCTTTAAACTCTAAAAAAAACAAAAAAGCCCTGAAAGTTAATTTAATTATGAGGTTATAATCAGTAATTTCACAAAATAATTTATTAAATAAGTGTAATATTTTCTTTTAAATAAACAAACATCAAAAATAAAACAAAGAAAAAAAACAAAAATAGGCCATCTCATAAATAAAATAACTGAATTAAAATGCCAATTTTTTCACATTATTCCACACTATTAAACAATTCTGGCACTGAGAAGAAACCTCTTTTGCTCAAAATTTTAGGAGGGCTTATTCCTCCAATTATTGTATCCCACTTATAAAAAAAATCTTTTTTTTTTCAGAGGCCGTTTTCAATTATATGCAGATTTTACCATGATACTTACTGTTGCTCCATTCTCGTCAAAACATTTTATGATTCCAGGAAAATATTTATTTTTACAATTTATTACAATTACAAATGCATCTTGTTAATTGGTTTCACCAAGTCATTAGATAAATGGTTATCAAGAAGCTGGGTAGCTAATGATTATGTTTTACTGGAACCATCTAGTTCCATATCAAGTAACTCTAAATGAGAAAGACTTCTTCCTGCTGGTATGTTAACTAATTTCTTTTTTGCTAACTTTGGTTTTGTCACAATTGAAGTCATTGTCAATTTGAGAGCATCCAAAAATGACAAACTGATGGCTGACGCCTCAATTTTTTTATTAGAAATTCTATCAAGCAGTGGTTGCACATCACAAGGGTAAATTCCACACTTTTGAAAACCACTTTAAAGATTTTTATAATATTTGGTTCTAGAAAATCAAGGACTTGTTTTAGTAGCGACGGAAAGTACTGCTTAGGTAAGACCCCAAAACATAAACCTTCTGGAGTTCCTTTCCACTCTAACAAAATTTTTCTCCATGCTATTTTCATTGGCCTAAAAAAAGCAACATCTAAGGGTTGTGTAAGATGCGTACTGTTCGGAGGCAAACATACAAATGAAATATTTTCTTCTCTGCACTTTTGAAATATAGTAACATTAAGGTGAGTAGATACGTTTTCAGCAATGAGAACCTTTTTACCAATTAACTTTTTTAGTTTTGGCAACATAAGACTTTCAAACCAATTATTAAAAGCAAATTAATCAAACCAACCTGATTTAGTACTTTGAAAGCGACAATATTTTGGCCCTCCCTCTGTCCATGTATTCCAAATTTTAGTGGCTCTGTACAAAACAAATGGTGGAAGCAATTCACCAGCTGCACTACCACACATCATTAAGAAAGTGCTGGACTTTGAAAAACTACAAACTTTCTCTGGATACTTAATGCCACAACGACATATCAAACTCTTATATGTCGTCGAGGGCCCCTAGTAGAATCTTTTAAAAATACTGAGCCAAAGTAAAATGGCAGATAATAACCTGTAAAAATCATAAAAAATTGGTCCGTAGGGTATGTAAAATTTTAAAATCTGGCCAAAATAAAAACAATTTTTTGATTATTTTACTACCAGCCCTTTCTACTATATCAATGAACAAACTGTAAAAATTTTAAAGAAAAAGAGTAAACAGTTTCTGAGGTATCAATGTTCTAGTTTAAAAATATTTGAAAAAAAATTATTCTGAAAGAAACAGATTTTAAATAAAAAATATTATATACTAAAAAAATCTCTAATTAAAAAAATTCATACTGGCCTGAAAAATATGATTAACCACCTTTTATATTTTATTCTGTATCAAAATAACCTTTTTACAAAACCAATGAAAAAATTGTGAAAATAGGGCAAACACATAAACAGTCATGGTTTCTAAGGCCGTTGCTAGAGGTTCGAAAATAACCTTGTTGCCTTTGATTAAAAATTTTAGGACTTTCTGTTATTTTTTGAAGGAAAGTAAAGTGATTCTTATGATTTATGATGTTTAAACTTTTAGAATTTAAAGAAAATTTTTTTTTGTTTTTGCTGATTTTAACATGGTAGTACCACCTTAAAAACAATTCGTATCTGTTAGCAAGATTTAAAACCATAAAATGCTTAAAAATATATAGTCTAAGTTGCTTTTCACCACTTTCTCTTAGCTGGTGCAAAGTAGCCCCTTTTTAGTTAAAACATAACACACAAACTATTTTGAACAGCACTTTCATAAATAATAGTCTAAATTATTTTATTTTTTTTTTGCATAATTTAAACTACTGATAGTTTCTTCGCATAAAAAAACTAAACTTTGCTTAAGTTGATTAAGTTCTTGTGTAGAAACACGCCATTTTTATAGGAGGAAAAAATCGGTAAAAAAAAAAATGGCTTCATAAATATTAAAAAAACTTAATTAAAAATGACAGCATCATTCAAAATTAATTCCGAAAATTGAAGATAATGGCCCAACAAACAAAAAAAACCAAATATATTTAAAAATCAACATTGTTATTAGAGATAGTGAACTACAAAAACTTTTCAAAATCGGTGCAAACCCCCTTTGGGTTCACTCTACAAAGTTAGGTCTTTCCCAAAACAATGAAACTTTCCCAAAAATATTAGCGCCAAATTATTTCTCGTTTAGACAAAGGTATTATATAAAAGGTATTATATAAAAGGTATTATATGCAAATGTTGTATGGCACTGGTTTTATGTCGTGTCGCTCATATGAAGCCTTTTTTATTTAATTGTAATTTGCCTTGTAACAATAGAAAAGAGATTTTTTAAATCCGACCAAAGTGTTAAGAGTCATAATTGGAGCAAAAGGGTAAAATTGAGGAGATCTTACCCTATTTAGGCATTATAGATGTACGTTACAATTTTTTTTATTCAATAGTAATTTTTCTATAAAAATAGAAGTGTTCATAAAATGGTTTAGTGCAGCCGAGGCGCAGTGGTTAGAGTTCTGTCTCAGAACCAATAGATCCGAGATTTAACGCTGGGTCTAGCCCAATAAGCAACATTTTTAAAAAAGGAGGCGCGAACTTCCTAAACAAATGCCCTGCGACGGTGCTCTGTGATTTGACCGCACTATGCGTTGGTACTCCGCTCTCTGCGTCGCCAAGCGGAAATAAGATTTTACTTATTTTTTTGAAAAAAAATTTCAATTTTAATATTTTTTAACCGAAATAAGTTAGCATTAGTTAATAAAAGAATGTTTATTTCAAATATTTTCAGGGGTAAAAAACCCCGGGTTTTAACAAAATCTTTATTACATCCAATAATTTCCATAAAATCACAAATTCTTTATTCACAATTCTTTATTTCACAAAATCTTTATTCGCAATTCTTTATTTCACAAAATCTTTATATTGCATCCAATAATTTCCAAAATTCCTCATTATTTTTACATATTATCAAATAAATTTTGTAAATTAAAAACTAAGAAAAGAAAAAAAAAATGTTTGGATCATTGTTTTTGCGGGTCCGTAAAAATCGATTGATTAGACCATGTTACTACATAGGTAGTCAGTTTTTTATTTATTATAAAATTTCTGCAATAAATAGACATTTTAGAAGTGAAATTCTGGCTACCTCTGTAGTAACATGGTATAATATCAATTTATTTTTGAGGATTAAAAACCGGTTAGTTAATAAGTGTAAAAACAACACTAGATGTGGAGCGGTACATTTGTTCTTAGTCGTTAAGTTATATCTTAGTTAAGCGTGGTTTAATGTTTTAAAAAAATTCTTTTAATCTCAGAAAACTTTTGTTTGATGACTTTCCTCCAAAGCATTTTCAGGTCATATTTTCCCAAGTAAAAATGTATTTGCATGTGCTATTTTTGTAGCCCACGTTTTTATCTTTTTATGCTGGTTACACAGAGATTATATATATATATATATATATATATATATATATATATATATATATATATATATATATATATATATATATATATATATATATATATATATGTATGTATATATATATATATATATGTATGTATATATATATATATATATATGTATGTATATATATATATATATATATATATATATATATATATATATATATATATATATATATATATATATTATGAGAAAATCACTTAACAAAAATTTTTTTTCATTTTACACTGTGTTTCATCAACAAAGATTCATCAGAAATGAATGATCAAATTAATAAAACTTTAATTTATACAAAAATTAAATTACAGGAAGTCGCAAATGTCTTAACTACTGTAAATTTCCACACATTTGTGGAATTTGCTGACACTATTATAAAAAGAATTCTTTAGAAATGATTACTTATGCTTTTTTTTTAAATGTTTTTTTAAAAAAGGGTATTTAATGTAAATATTATTTGAACTCATTTATATTTATAGTTTTTTAGGAGAAACTTATTTTCGTGCCTACATTTAGAAATTAATTCCGATTTTATGTTTAATAAGCATTCTTGATTTGCATGTGTAATTATTTCAAATTTTTCTTGTAGAAATAGTATGCAATTTTTGGAAATATTGTTATACGCAGGCGCTGTTTTAAGGACGGACCAATTCAGTATAAAATCATCAATATTTTTTTCTTTTAATTCCCATATATATTTTAACAGCATGGTATCTTTTAAATACTTTTTATTTTTGAAAGATTGCTTATGATTGGCAAAATGTTTTTCCATTCACCCTCTGTTATGCCAATATATTGTTTATCAGGTACAGGAGGAAACAACACAATATACCATATTTTTTGATAATTTTCTCATTTTTTTTGTAAATTGCATTTATTATCTAACTTTGCAACAGAAACTGATAAAAACAATTAACCCATACGAAAAGTTAATTTTAAGTAGTAGTTATGAAAATATTTTTGCATTCAACACTACTGAATCAGGTGCCACTAGATTAATAAGAACTGCATGTAAAGCTTTTCATGTAAGGGGAATTGATGAAGCTGGAGTTGCTGGGTATTTTAATGCATATCTTGCTGGTAAAGGACAAAGTAAGTGAATGCCTGCACCCTTTGTTGGTAACAGATTTAATATATTATATTATAATGCTGCAGCTTTGTATTTTCATTCAAAAGATATTTTAGAGTTTCTTAAAAATTGGCCAAATCAAAATAATCTTTTACTTGCAGTTAAAGAAGATATTAGTAGGGTTTTTCATTACTGTTTAACAGTAACAGTAAAACAGCTGTTTTTTCGTCAAAAATGAAAAACAGTAAACAGCTGTTTTTTCAGAACTGTTTTTACTGTTTTTAACGACTTTTTCATGTTTAAAAAATATTACGTATTGGTGATAAGTTAGTGTTTTTCCTTGAGTTTTTCAAAGAGAAGAAAGTAAAATCTTGGGTGTTTCTAAAAGTAACACATTTAACAGTACGTATTAAATCATTTTAATTTGGTTTAAGAATACAATAACAATGCTTATATATTTCAGCAATGTCGTCAGAATCGGATTTTGCTACAAAACATAAAAAATCCAAAAACAAAATCTCTTGAAAGACAATGCTCGCGATGCAACAAAATCATTGTCTGTTCTGGAAATTCTACAACTACATTGAAAGCACATCTTAAGACACATGGAATTGATTTTGAAAGGTCAGCAGCTGGCACATCCAACGAAGAACCAACAGTAGAGAAAAGAACAAAATCAATTTTTGAATTTTTCAATCGAAAATCCCTCAAAGAAATAGTTACAGATATGGCAACTGATGGTATTTCAATTAGAGCAATAACTAGAAAAAATTATATTCGTCAATCTATATCACGAGATGGTTACAAACTTCCAGCTAATGAACGTGATGTCATGAAATTAATTTTTGAAGATTTTAACAAGAAGAAAGCAAAAGTTGTTGAAATAATTAAGGAAAAACTTGCTAATGGAGCAAAATTCAGTATGTGCGTAGACGAATATACAACAATAAGAGGAAGACGATTCTTTGGAATTAATATACACAGCAGCAATGATAAAGTCACTATTAAAACTGGTCTTGTTCGCATTGTTGGATCTTGCTCTGCTGAAGACATGGTTGTCGCTATGAAACAACATTTAACTGAATTTGGAATTGACATGAACAAAGATATTGTTGGCTCAACTCAGGTTGGAGCAGCAGTGAATAAAAAATTCATTAGACTTGTGGATATAATTGGCCAGTTTTGCCTAAACCATGCTCTACATTTGGGTGTCTGCGATACTTTATATAAGAAAGAGAATGAAATTGAGGAACACTATTTTGATAGCGATGAATCTGATGAAAGTGATTGCTTTGATGATTGCCTTGATTTGCTAAATGATGACGACATTGAACAATCTGAAATTAGTTATCACGATTTGCTTAAAAATTCTCGAAAGCTTGTCAAATTCATAAAAAATTCAACAGTTCGCAACAACATTTTTTGAGTAAAGTGAAAGCTTTAACAGGACGTGAAATTGAACTACATCTTCATGTAAAAACTCGCTGGAATTCAATTCCAATCATGTTGGACTCGATTATTAAGTCTGATATGGCAATTCGAGAGACTTTATTTGAGTTCAATGCGACACACATTTTGGATTCAATTGATTTTATTGCTCTTTGTAATCTTTATGATGCTATGGAACCGAAAAAACTTGCAGTTCAACGTTTAAGTCAGGAAGATGCAACATTAGCAAGTGCTGAAATAATTTTGGAGTTTATGTTTAAAAAATTGTCAATGATCAACAGCAAAACCAGTGAAGAATTGTACAATAACTTGAAAATCCGTACTGATGAAAGATTGAACAAGGATGTTATGAATCTTTTGAAGAGTTTAAAAGATCCTTCAAACACTCCAATAAAAGCAACATTGATATTTGCCGGTCGTCTTGCTTCTCGATTGTTTGGATTTGATGAAGAAACTGAAATAGATGAGTCGATACAATCTGAATCTGAAAATGTTAGTCTATCACTAAACGACGAATTAAACTTGCTTCTTCGTAAAGAACATACAACAACTGGATCAGATTTCAAATGGTTAAAATCGGAATTCACTCTTTATAAGAACACTGGACAACGTACAGAAAACCTTCAAAAATTATTCAATGCACTTTTAAGTATTAAATCAACATCAACTGACGTTGAGCGTGTTTTTTCAGTTTGCACAAATTTTTGCACAAAAATTAGATCGCGTTTGTCCGACGAGTCACTTAAAGCTCTTGTCTTTTTAAAATTTTATAATAAACTTGTAAATCAAAAAAAAATTCTTTTTTCAAATCCATGCTTTATGCAAGCAGAATTCTATTGGGCCTAGAAATTCTTTTTTTGTTATCTTTTGTAGAAGGAAAAATTACTGTTTTTTTTTTTTTTTAAATTTAAAAATTACTGTTTTTACTAAATTTTTGTTTTTTAACTTAATAACTTAAGACTTAAAAAACAATAGGTTTTGAATCGCTGCGCTTTAATGTGCAAATTTAAACTGCAAATAATTTGCAAATTAATGATTTTTGTGACGTAATACGCAATTCATATCAAATAAATAAAATGTATGGGAAAATACAAATTAAATTTTTGTTAACTTAATTAACTTTTTTTAGTCAAATTTTTCCATTTCCTTGTATTGTCATCGAAAATGATTAAGTGTGCAAAATTTGAGCAAAATTGGTTGAGAAAAAAGCTTTCAAAAATTGATTTCAAATTTTGTGGCACACAAACATGTATATATATATATATAGAAAGTAACCTTATATAAAGCATGGAAAAATGAAGCAAAAATTGTAGTTTGTATTCGAATAGCTGAATAAATAGTTAAAGTTTTTCATCCTTTAATAAAATTCAAAAATTGCGTTTTTTATTAGCTTTATTTATTTAGTCTTCTTCAAGTAAAGCTTCTAAATTTATTTTTGTAAACGACATTGACAAGTAAAAAGGGCATTGACGTTTTTTGCTCCTTAAGAGCCGTTTCTAAGAATCAGGCAAATTCCTGAAACTGTGGAAGTGACCTCCTCCAAATTGCTTGAATTTTTTATATATTGATCAGAATATAGAGAAAACCTGTTGGGGAAAAAAAAAATTTTCAAAAATTTTTCGTTCACTCGGAATCTGGGCTTAAATTTTTGAGATTTTTTTAGAAATTTTTAGAAATTTTTAGAAATTTAGTTTTTGCCACCTTTGAACCCATTTTTTCGGCAAGGCAAAAAGTTGCACATAGCTTTTATAGTTAATATCAGACGTAACCCAAAAGCTCTCTCCAAAAAATATAAAAAAGTTGCGTGACACTGTGCGGTTGGCTAATTATCATAGTTCAAAAGTACAAAATCAATCAGTTTTGTCAACTTTTAATCGGAGTTAATTCTTTTTTATATTTTTTGGAGAGAGCTTTTGGGTTACGTCTGATATTAACTACAAAAGCTATGTGCAACTTTTTGCCTTGCCAAAAAAATGGGTTCAAAGGTGGCAAAAACTAAATTTCTAAAAATTTCTAAAAAAATCTCAAAAATTTAAGCCCAGATTCCGAGTGAACGAAACATTTTTGAAAATTTTTTTTTTCCCCAACAGGTTTTCTCTATATTCTGATCAATATATAAAAAATTCAAGCAATTTGGAGGAGGTCACTTCCATTGACTGCCTGATTCTTACAAAAAATGACTCATAACTTGTGTCATTATTTTAATTTCTTATAAAATTTTAAAAAATAGTAAAAACAGCTGTTAACAGTTTTTTTTTTAATTGAAAAACAGTAACAGCTGTATTTTCAAAACCACTGTTTTTGAAAAACCCTAGATATTAGCAACAAATAATATTTAGCAGAAGTGCGGGTTCTCGGAATAGTTGATAAAATAATTACAGGCTCACTATGGCAAATATTTGAATCACAAAAGAGTATTCTTAATATGAATCCATTTTTGTTAACCCTAATAATGAAACTTTCAGATTTGTGTAAAAATGCATCATCGATTATGATCTCGAAAACGCCTATATTATTTTTATAATTATTTGAAGAGACTAATGACACTGATTTAAATATTTTAACACAGCAGACATTAAAAGTAATTTGTCATTTTTTTGTTAGTTGTTCAGGAAAGACAGTCTGCTGATCAACTTCCTGGAGGTAAATATTGGCATCCTTCTGATAATATAAGTAAGGCTGCAGAGAATGTTCCAACAACAAACAAAGCGTCAGAAAGTGACAAAAAAGCTAAATCGGTTAATGAGTTGTTAAAATTGAGAACAAAGGTGTGGTTGACCTCAAAAGAAGCAGATGATGAATATGTTTTGTTAGCTGACACATTTAAAAGCAAAGAAATATTAAGAGCACAGTTGGATTTTTAAAGGTATGCTATGAAAGTTAAATGTGAACCTAAATATTTTTACAAAACTAAAATGCATGGTAGTAAGCGAATAGACTTAACAAACTATGAGTTGTTCAGTAATTTACAATCAGTTATTAGAACAAGGACTTTTCCAGAGCCCATTGAGAGAAGAGTTATTCTTATTGAAAGAAAAGAACGAGATATTTTGAGTTAAGTGAAAAATTAAAAAATGCAAGACTGTCTCAATTAGCAAATCAACAAAAAACAAATATCTTGGCTGTCATTCTAAATAATGTTAATTATCTTGTTGGGAAATTTATTCAACATAAAATAACGAAAATCGACACTAAAAAACACTTTTGGTGTACAGGTGAAGTTCTTCGAGTAAACAAGTCATCTCCTAACTTAAAAAAAACTTTGCTTGATGTGGTCTATGAGACTGAGGAAAATCAAGTTTGTACTTTTCCATTGCTTGTTGACCTTGAAAAAGGAAAGGTTATAGTTTTGTAAAAAGTCTATTTCACAATTTATTTGAAATAATTACTAGTTATATGTATTATCAGTAATATTTTATTAGAAATATATTACATATATTATAAATTATATAATATTATAAATTAGTTAGGTAGATCAACAAACGTCCGTTTGCAACGGAAATCAAGGTCACAAAAATTGCTTTGATTTTCGTACTACAAACTGAGGCATAATTTTTTAGTACCTGTCGGTAGATGCTTTTTTCTAGTTATTTTCAAAGGAAAATGCCAATAAAAATGACGCCATTTTTAAAGTAATTAGATTACAGTGATTTTTTCGTTTTAATTTTAACACAATCCTTTCTAAAGTTACATCTCTTCAATGAAATAAGGTGAGTTTCATCTTTAGAGAATTTTTTTTGTAGATTCGTAAACTCAAATATTATTACACCTACTTCTAGCTTATTATATTATTATATTAAATTTTAATAAATATGTATCCTCATCAACTATTAAACTAAATAAATATATGATATACTGCCCATTTCATAATAAATTGTACGTCACCTGACACTTGTCCTTATCATAAATTATAATTATATGCCAGTCAACATATTTTCAATTACTTTTAACTTTGCAATCATGTTAGTCACTACGAAAAAAACTGCTTCTGATTTCAATGCTTATGTTGACTCCTTTAAAGTGGATAGTAATGCCAGCACAGTTTTCAGAAATGGTTTTGCAATCTACATCTACTTGTTAGAGAAAAAAAAAGATAACAAAAGCTAGTGTGAGACTGCATGAAATATTGTTTTCACATGGGTATGAATGTAATATGGAGCTGTAACAATAGCCTTAAAGAGAATTTTTTTAGAAATTAAATATTTCAAAAAGAGGCTCAATGAACTATGGTGCAAATTATCAGACCTATTGGAATCACTATTTAAAGTCCCCAAAATGAAAGCCAAAATAGTTATGCCAATGGAAGTAAAGGAAGTATTGCAAACTGGAAATGTGGTGACAGTTAACATAGAGAATGCAAAGAAATTGAAAGCAGACTGTTCGAAATATCCTAATTTAAGAAAATCCTTAGTACTGCAAAAAGAAACAATGGGAAAACAGATCAAATACTTGAAGGCAAAAAGTTTGCTAAGTTCAGATAATGTACGCATAAAACGTTTAACCTTAAAAGGAAAGACCTTAAAAGGAAAAAAATATGTATCGACAAGCTCAGACAAGAAAAGAGAAAGTTGAAGCTAGAAAATTCTTTATTAAATGCACGTCTTGAAAGGTTGACATTAAAAAATTTTAAGAGGACTATTTTGAATGCAAAGAGAAAAAGTAAAAGAGCTGATAAACACATAGTCAAGCTAACACAAAAGCTGAAAGAAAAAAAAGAAGAACTCAAAGACATTGTCAATCGGGGCTTGGAATTGGATGATCTCAAAAGTCAATTGTACCGCCCACAGAACAACTCACCAACACACATTTTTACTACAAAGTCATATAACAAAAGACAACATAAAAAGCAAATCAGATATACAACACATATCCGTAAGTGCATCTATATGTGCCTTCTAAACCAAGTACCGATAAAAAATGCTGGGGAAGTTATTCGTTTTGTTATCGAAGAGCTGACTGGTTCACGTGTTTTGTATGTTCCCCAACCAACACAGACTGCACAGACGGCATATGAATTAGGTGTTATCTCAGATATACAAGTGGCAGAACACCTCTATTACTCTACATCTGCTGTAACAACACTCTCTTGGGATGCGACAACTAAAGTGGGGTTCATGTCAACGAATGTCACATAGCTACTTCTGGACGACAGCTAACAATACAAATTGCTGAATTAGCAGGTGGCAAATCAAGGGACTATATGGTGCAGCTACTAAATTCTTTTCAGGACATTGCATCAACTTATTCAAAATTTACAGGTATACAACAGCATATTATACTTAACACCTTTGAGTCTACTCTTACAGACAGAGCAAAAGTAAACTACTGTATCAATCAACAACTTAGTGACATGTTTTGCAAGCCACTAACTGAACTCAACTGCAATGTTCATCCTTTAGATGGTCTGGCAACGAAGCTCGGAAAATTCTACGCAAACTTGACACAAGCTACAATGTTACAAGGTGTATGGGAATGAGTGTCACGCTGCGAATATGCTTAATGCTGTGTCTAAATTAAAGTAACTTTTATTATATCCATATATTTTTAGTTTTAGGAATTAGTAATAAACATGGTTATATAATAATTACGGATATACGAACCTGGAGTTATTGTTCGGTATGTAGGGAATCGGCTGCATATTCTATTCCATATGGCAGGCACTGTTTACCAGCTGAATTACAGTCTCATCACATATCTCAAAAAATACTGTAGCGCAGCTGCATTGAGACTTGCTCTCCTGGGTGATTTTAACAATCCAAAAATTATGACTCGATTGAGAGTTTTAGGTTGGTTTGCATGTCTTTTTATCTAATAACTATCCATTATATAAGTTTAATCATTCTTAATTATTATATAAGCATTGTCAACAAGATATCTTTTTTTTTTTAAATACATTTTGATCTTTTTTTCACATGACTGTATGGCAAACGTTTGACAGGTCCATGGATGACACAATTTTATGAAAACAAAGAGAACAGAAGCCATTTAGAAATGGTAAATATAACATAATTTACATTTAACACAGGTTGATAATACAGATTTAATTTTGGTTGATATCCACAGTAAAAAAACATACTTCAATTAATTTTACTTGATGCAAAAATTTTAAATGCATGTACTGAATAAAAAAAAAAATCTAATAAGTTAACTTGTTTTTATTTAAAAGGTTCCATTATTAAAATCATGTCTTTGTTGGCTAACAGAAATAAAGAATGACCCACTACTCCTGCTTTCATTGCCTGTGGATTGTTTCAGTTGTGAGCTGGTACAAACAGATACTGTACTTGTTTTACTTAGAACTGCAGAGTCTGATAATTATTTTAAAGAAATTGCCAAGTCCCTTGCCGAAGGATTTATTATAGTGTTAAAGAGGCAACTAGCGCCATATCTCTCTGGTGCCCTATCCAACCCCAGTAGAGATGTAATTAACAGTACACTAGAAGCACCAGTGCATAATATGCATAGCGAAAGAGCTCTGGTTATGTTTGATGCACTGAGTATTTCTAGATGGTAAAGTAAAATGCAAAATCAATAAGACCTTTAATTGGTTGATGCAGTTGAATCTGTCTAAACAAAAAGATATCATTTCTTTTGCCATTAAACAAGCAGCAGCAAACAGAAAGCTGTTGCTTGTGAGGAAGTCTGAAATTGATGCTGTTGCCAAGTTACGTCAAGTAGAAACTGCTCAAAAACGGGACAAAACGGAGAGGAGAAAATAGAAAGAGCAATAAAATTAGATTTAGACAAAAATGTGGAACCAAAAACATTTGCCAGTTTTTCTGATGAAACAAGAGACATTATCAGGCAGATATTGAACAGAGATCCTGGTTTGCTACAAAGAAGCATAAATCATATTTGGGATGTAAAGGGGCAAGATGTTATTTTTATGGAAAATTTTTCATCAAAAAAGAACAACAACTTAATCAATGTTGAATATTTGAACAATGAAAGAAAAATATTTTTAATAAGTGAATTTCTTGCTGACATTGCTTTGGGAGACATTAGCTTCCAATAGATACAATATCTTAAATTTTTTATGGTTTTCTACATTAGTAATTGCAATTAATTTCTTTAAAATAAGTTTTTTTTTCAACAGTACAAACAATATTTTCATGTACATTGTTTTTTTTATTGCTATAATAAAGTTAGGTGAGGTTTTTATTATAATATATTATATAAAGTTTTCATGTAACCCTTTTTTTACCTATTGAAAAAACAATGAAGTTTCCAATTATGAATTTTCTATCCTTTATAACTTTTTTAACAAAATAAAAAACATTTACGATTGGAATCGTAAATGTTTTTTATTTTGTTTTTATTGTACATTCTCACTTTAACGTTTAAAGTTTAAAAACTCAAAAAAAAAAAAAAAAAAAAAAAGAACCGCCCCTGGGGGCGTGTGGACCAAACGCCCCCAAGTAAATCTGCCACTGTTTTTTTTTACTTTTTTTGTAATATATTAATGCAGCAAGCAACCCTGAAAATTTGTGGTCAATATCTATATAAATAATTAAGTAACACTAATTTTTCTCTCAAATTGTTACATTCGTGGTCACAGTTTTTGAAAGAATTTGAAGCACAAAATTTTTCACCTTTAAAAATTGACTTTTTAGCAAATTTAGTTAGAGAAAAAAGGATTGCAGTTTTGGAAATCGTTCATTCTGCTGTTTCCAATGATATATGTCATTTTAAAAAAAAATGAGTTTGATTTTTTTGTTGAACTACCTAAAATAGTCGTATATATTAATCTATAATATTTATGTCTATATTGTTTATAGTTATTATAACTTTATGTATATAGTTATTATATATATTATTAATATTATTATAGTAGAAATATATTATAAATTATAACATATTATTTTAAATTAGTCGAATATATTAATCAATAATATTTATATCTATAGTTATTATATATCATTGTATAGTTATTATATATCTATATATTATATATCGTATATAGTTATTATATATCATTAGTAATATTATATTATAAATATATTATAAATTATATAATATTATTATAAATTAGTCGTATATATTAATCTATATTATTTATATTGTTTAAATATATATATCTTATATATATATATATATATATATATATATATATATATATATATATATATTTATATTTATATATATATATATATATATACATATATATTTAGATATATATATATATATATATATATATATATATATATATCATATATGTATAGACATATATCGTTTACATTGATCTATAATATTTATAATATCGTATCTATAATATTTAAGAAAATTTAAAATTGGGCAACCTTTTGTTTAATTTTTTCACAATTAAATGTTGTAATAGAATTATGACTATATTAATGTATATATATTTTTCTGCTATATATATGTTTTTTCTGTATATATATATATATTTTCTAAAGATTAGCTGTAAACTGAAAGTTGTTTTATTTCTATATTGTTTAATGATAACAGATAGATTATTGCCTAAAGTCGTTGCGTAAAATTTTTACGTAGTTATGATGGGTTATATATGCGATGAAAATCGCATATAAATACACTACATTCTACATAAAAAAGACAACAATACTCCATAAAAAACTTGTTTAAAGAAAATATTCATCCATTATTGATGAACAATAAGAAGTAATTAATATGATAAAATGAATAATTTCTTTCTTTAGTCAACACATTTTACTACTTTTTTGGTTTTTGAATAACTTATTACTACATTTACAACAGAAACTGTTTTTGTTTGAAGCAAACAAAAAACAGTTTCTGTTGTAAATATAGTAATTAGTCATTAACCAATTTTCTATCTATTTTAGGTACTACAACTTTTTTTTAAATGAGAATAAAAAAACATGCAGAGCAATTTTTTTTCTTCTACTTGACTTTAAATTTTATAAAAGCTCTTATACTTTTATTATATACAAATATATTATTATCAATGAGATGATAGTGGTGCAAATATCACAAGGTAAACATTTTAATTACAAAGTCTTATAAACAAAACAGCTAAATAATTAAAAGGCAAGTTTATTTGTTGGAATAAATACTTTTTATTAATAATTTCTTTAACCAAGAACAATTTTTCATAACACAATGGTTGACTTTTCCGAATAAAATAAATATTGAGACTTAAATAAAATATCTTTTATAACAGAAATTTTTACCGGGAAACACTGATTCAAGTGAACTTATCTCTTCGTTTGAATAGTCTGTCATGAAGTATTTAGGTTGGAATGAAGGATTCCATTTTTTAATAAACGTTAGTGCTTCTTTAATGGCTTCCGTTGTTTCATTTTCGCATACAAAAATGGCAACTATTTGATGATCAACATTTGTTTTTACAACTAGGAAGAAGAGAGGAAGTGCATATCAAGTAGTTCGGTATGTTGCATCAAGAAATGATAGCTCATTGCCATAACGCACAAGTTATATTTAAACACTCTTGGTCTATCAGGGAGTGACAAAATTTTTTTCTAGCTTTTAGCATATGGTTGCGGATAGTTTCATCCAGTGGGAAAAAGCGTTTGTTTGATTTATTGGGCATACTTCTTGAACTAAAATTGATGCGAACAAAGTTCTCCAGATGTCGTCTCATCTCTGTTACAGTATTAACTCCAACTTTAACTAGTTCTCCAATTTTGATAATAAGCTCATCTGAAATAGGTTGAATGAGACCTGCTGCCTTTAAAAAGTATAGTTAATTGTTAAAAAGAAGTAAACGACACAAAATATTGTTAAAAAAATATGTAATAAAACTTACATCACCAATTAAATGGTTTCTGTGCACAGAAATATCTGGTATAATTAAGACATACTTTCTTGACACAATCATATTTTTGTTTCCAGTCAAAGCTAAACGGAGTTTTTTTTATGTGTCTTTCCTGAGCCATTCAGAATCTCTATCAAGCTTTAAGAAAATGTGTAAATAAATGTTTAATAACACATATAAAATTATGTGATAATAAATTATAGAAAAATTATTAATTTTATGTTGATTGGACATTTTATAAAAGGATTCTAGTAAAGTTTAATATATTGATCAGATTTACATGGACAGATGGCAAACTACTTTAGACAGATTGCCCAATCTATTAACAAAAAGAGAGTCAACTCTCTTTTTGTAACTAAAACTTGTTAAAACTTGTTTAATCAGGAATTTTATTAAATGTTATCATATTATAAATTATGAGTTACTCTAGTTATAGATTTAAAAATATATATAATGCTATCATCTTGGCTTGTTAAAAAAAAAAGTACTAAACCTTAAACTCCGGAAATTCTAGTATTTCTTTAATATGAACCTTTGCAGGGCAATCAAATTTCTTTGTAATCTGCACAATATTTTTATGTTTTCTACAAGAATGGTCTTTTGCCTATATATATATATATATATATATATATATATATATATATATATATATATATATATATATATATATATATATATATATATATATATATATATATATATACATATGTATATATATATATATATATATATATATATATATATATATATATATATATATATATATATATATATATATATATATATATATATATATATATATATATATATATATATATATATATATATATATATATATATATATATATATATATATATATGTATGGATGCATGAATGCATCTACGTACATATGTATGTATGTATTTGTATGTATGTATTTGTATGTATGTATTTGTATGTATGTAAATATATATATATATATATATATATATATATATATATATATATATATATTTATATATTGTAATTAATGTATTGTATATTGCAAAATAGTTTAAAATGAACTGCAAGCATATTAATTTTAATCCCTTAATTCTAAACATATAATAATGAAGAAAAGTAAGTAAACCAAAGAAGCTCTCTGTTATTTATGTTCTGATATGGTACAAAGAAAAAAATTAATAATAATATTTAATTGATAAAAAATAAATATCCAAACAAAATTATAAAGATTAAGGCTTAAAGATTAACGCTTCTCCATGTAATTATTTTTAATACTTTTTAATATCGAGTTGGACTTCCTTTAACTTTTATGACTTCTACAAGTCGACACGGCATCGCTTCAACTATTTACTAATCGCATCGAGTCGTTATCAGCCCAAGCTTCTCGGAGCATGATCTTTAGCTCTTGTTTTCTTTTTAGACATTGTGTGCCAAATTTTTTATCCAGAATAGCACTGAGATGTTTACTAGGATTAAGATCTGGACTTTGCGCTGGCCATTCAAGTAACTCAATTTGCTTTTGGATATAAAAATCTTTAGCTTTCTTTGACGTATGTTTAGAGTCATTGTCTTGTTGGAAGATCAAATGTTTTCCTAATCATAGTTTTTTAGTTGAAGCAAGAAGATTTTTATTGAGAATATTAACATAAACATTAGAGTCCATAATTCCATCAATAAACCTCGCCCGTTCATAAGACTTTTTTAGCAAATGCAAGTCTTCATTTTCAATGGATTTTTGAAAGGAATGGTTTCTTGCGCGGAACTCTTGCTTTGAATCTAATTTCTTTCAATCGATTTCGAATAGTACATGAGCTTACTTGCAACCCAAAATCTTTCTCAAGGAGGCTTGACACTTTTGGTGCTGATAGATTTTTTGCACCATCTTGACAATTTGTTGATCTATTCTTGATGTTGTTTTACACTTAGCTCCGGATTATGGCTGATTTTGCACATATCCAAACATATTATACTTTTTAATCAGATCACCGATGGTTCCTAATGCCATTCCAGTCACTTTATTTATCGACTTGAATGTTTTACTGCTTGCACAAGTCAATAATTGAATTGGGCTGAGCTTGGCACCATTCCTTGATTTTAACTCCCATACTTAATAATATCAGTGGTAAATCAAATGAATTTAAAAAAATATTAGTTATTAAAAATTAGTTAGTTTTATTAATTTATTAGTTATTAAAAATTAGTTTGTTAAAAAAATATTAGTTATTAAAAATAAGTTAGTCAGTTATTAAAAATTACTCTTTGTAAAACAACAACATTTCTAAAATTATTGATTTAAAAACTTTTTTTAATAGTCAATTTCAAAACTTCGTTTATAAAACAATATGTTTATAAATTCGTTGAAGTTGTAACACTTCTTCGGGAATTATTAAATTTTAGCAACGCAATTTAATTACGATTGATTAATTTTTTGCTAGATAAAATCATGATTAAATTAGCTTTTAGAATAATTATAAAAGTATTTATCAAAAACATATGTTTTTTAGAAATAACCTGACAAAGTTTGTTTTTCACAATAAAATCTTTTGTTCAGATACTTTCTTCTCTGACTGTATATATAATTATAGATTTAATATACACTTTCTGTTTTTGATAACATTTTTGTTTAATTTTACCTGTTTATCTCTTCTATTTAGATGACTAGAATTAGTAGCTACAAAAAATGGCAATCAGAAGAATAAAATATTCCCAGATTAGTACTCGTTGGAGATGTCATAAGGGGTTTGTCCTCAACAACAGTATGAAAGCACCTCTGATGACAATTATTCAATTACTACAATTTTATGAATTTAAGGTCTGGCTTAGATGAACCAGAAAATAAAACAATTAACAAGGAGCAGTAGATGTAAAAGGCGACTTTGGCGCCACCCTGATAGTCTCAGGACACACCTTTCTCGATGATTTATGACAACGATTATGTTTTGGGATAAAGAAGGAAAACAAACTAATAAAGTAGTACCAGATGGTGATGCGATAGTTGAAGGGTTAAAATTAACTGTTATAATTTGCATGTGCGATACCAGGATTCATGCCTTGTAATAAGATAACAGTTTGGATTTAGCAAAGTCTCATAGCTTGATGAAAGACTCAAAGCCATTTTTTTTGTGTTATAATGAGAGGCTGAATGTTTAACCAATTGATAGAGGTAATGTGGATTGGGGCGAAGAAGGTGGAGAATGGAATAGGAATAGTTTTAACTAGGGTGATTTTGAAATGAATCCCTTTACCTTTGAAGAGGTCAGTGATGTAAATATTTTTGATAGAAAACTACATAAGAGAGTGAGATGCGCAAATGCAAGAAGCATTGAAAAAATTTCAAACCACAACACTTGAGGTTGTAAAAGATATAATACCATGACAGGTAAATGTTACCTTTGAGGTTTTACCTGTTAATATTATTATTGAGGTTACACTGCAGGATTTAACCAAAGTTATCAGCGAGGAGACTGGTATTAAATTGAATAAAAAGACAGCGGAAATAACATCTTAAAAAAATTGGCTGATGCAGAAGTAAAAAATAATTTAGTGTCAGATCAAGTTAAGCTTCTTGAATATACTGAAGCAAACCTTGATCAACAAAATTTTAGAAGAATTACTGAGTTATATATTGTATTTAATAATGAAAAAGCAAAATTGGATTTAAAATTTAAACTTCATCAAGATTATTTAGAAGAAGAAATCAAGAATCGAGATTTTCAATTGTATACCATGGCCTCTCCTTATACATCAAAATACCACAAAATATAGAACTTACTAAATTGAATAATCTTATTGCCTTGAAGAAAAAACTAAAAGATCTCATTGAAAAAAACAGTTTTATCAATATGTATTAAATGTTAAAGATAATTTATATTGATAACAATTAAAATAGAATAAAACAGTAATCAAAAAATAATAAAGAATTTTTTTTTTTGCATGAACTTAACTGTTGTGTAACTTACCGCTTCATCATTTTTTTTCTCTCTGTACTCAGCCTTTACTTTAACATTGCGGTCTTTCCCTTGTTGACAGTCAAGAGTAGACTGTGAAGATGTAATAAAAGGAACTCCAGAATAGGAAAGTTCTTTATCTTCAAAAAAAAACTTTATGATTTTTTTTTGTCAATTCTATAAAACAAATAAATATTGCCATTATATCTACAACAACTTATTTCAGAAAATGAAATAAAAATATAGTTTAAAATATATTTTTAAACGAAGATTGTAGAATTTAAGGGTATTAATCTATTATTTTATTTTTGTTTTAGTTTTTTTATTTTTAAAAAATTATTTTAAAAAAAGTAAATATTTCAAAAATTACTTTGGCTCTTAAAACTACAAATAATTACGTTAAAATTGTTTAACTTAATAAAATAGACTCTAGAAGTATAAAATAAAATATAAAAGTAATAGAAAAGATCAATATTGATATTTACTTTTTACTTTTCTACCTTTTCACTTTACATTACTTTCATATCTATCAGCAAAACATTTCTCCAGAAAACAGACTTCTGTTTACTATGGCTAGAAATCATTGTAAAAAGGTTTTGTCTGACGAGAAGCCCACTATTCTCAGGCCATGAAATCTCGTATTTCATCTCAAAAATTAGACTCTTGTGACTTCTGGAGAATATTCAACAGCAGCATAGAATATATAAAATTGAAGGCGAACAGTCAACTTAAACTGCTAACACATGGAATTGATGGTCAATTGTTTTTTATTGGACGGCCAAAATTTTTATTTTTTTATTTGTTTAATTTTTATCTTAATTTTACATACACAAAAATAATGAATAATGCTTGAAAATTAAAGAATTTGTATTCCTTAAAAAAATATATAATTTTAAATAAAATCAATGCATTTTAAATGGAAATACAAGTAACTAACATTCAAATTACATCTATACATACATCTATTATTTTACACGTAAGTATACATATACTTCTATTTACATTGTTGGATTGTAAAAATGTTTTAAATTTGCAAACCTTTTAATTCCTTTTCCATTCCTCTTGAGAATGCTGAAACATAATGCACTGTGTGCAATATTTGATGTTCTTTTATTTTTAAACAAACGTCTCTATATGTATTGAGAATGTGTCGTTCTTCAAGAGTTTCTTCAAAGGGATCTAAAGGTACTGTTATTGATCCTGGTTCTGCACATAGTGAATAAATAAAAAATGATGAAATAAAAAATTTTGAATAATAACTATTTTTCAAAATTGAAAAAAAATTTAAAATTGTTTATTATACTAAAAAATTAACTTCATAATTATTATTAATTGTTTTTATAATTATTTTTCTACTTAATATTTGCCATATGTAAAATATAAATAAAAAAATTCATTAGTTCATGTCATAAATCAAATGCAAAAAGAATGTAACTTAGAGCAAAGTTTCAAGTTTAAGTTATACTTAAAGCCTGCATTAATTTTATATAAAAGCAAAAAACAAAATATATTAACTTTTAAAGATATACATTAGATATATTATCAGAAAGTATCAATTCTTGATACTTAGTAAACATTTTAACAAAGTTAATAACATTTTAACTTTCTTTTTTAAGTAGTTTAACTTTATTTTAGTGCTAATTAGGCTTAAATACACTTAATGACATTGATTAATGTATATTATCGATGTAAATAAATTGATGCCATCAATTGATGCCATATTATATTAATATTATTAATATATTTGTTCAAATATATTTACATTAAATATAAAATCTTACCAACAAAATCTTCAAGAAGAAACAATATCACAAACATTACAATCTCCCAAAATATTCTCGTCCATTTTAATTAACTTTTTCAAAAATTAACTTTCAAGAATTTCGTACGAAGAACAAGCTTCGTACGAAATTTTTGGTTTCAAAAGCATGGTGAAAATTTTTTCGGATGGTGTTGAGACGATCTTTGCGTCATATTTGATTTCAATAAATTTTTCCGTAGTCTGCAAATTTTAAAATCTATGACACCTCCTTTTGGTGCATGCTAAAGATCGCTTACCGGATTTAATATTCAATTTGACTTATATTTTTGTAATAAAACGTGTGACAATTAGAATATGTCACACCTTTTTTTGAGCTTGCTTGAAATTGGTAACCTTCCTTTTCAACATCGGGTGTAAAAAGTAAGTTATTCTAAAACTTTTTTTTGCATTTATTATTTCAGGAATTTTTTAGCCAACTGTATCACTATAATCGGTTGAAATTTGGACGATTTAAATTGAGTTTTCTCAAAGACAACTTAACCAATTATAATCATTTTCTTTTCATAATGATGCTTACATGATTAATTTTTATTTAAATAAAAATAAATATTGCCTTAACTTTACGACGTGCAAGTAATTCAATTTTTTAAATAGTACTTTAATCTCTCTTTAAACCTCCATCATCTCCACAATTTTACTTTTCGCCACTTTTTTTGTAGCATTAATCCATCTCGGAATTTTTAACACTATTTTCACATTTGCCTTGTTTCCTCCATATTCCTTTCACAATTGCCCAGTAAGATTCGATAACTCGCTGCTCACGACAGTTCGACGGATTAGGATCCTGTGGAACAAAATTGATTCTTTCTTCTTTATACCACTGAATTACTTTTTTGGAATAGTGGATCAATGCTAGATCTGGTCAAAATAAGGTTGATTATTTGTGCTTTTTAATTGGAGGGAGAAGTTTAGTTTTGCCTTTTAATTAGAGGAAGAAGTTGTTTTTTCAAGCATTCCCTCACAATAGATCTGAGATCACATAAAGATTGATTTGTTGATTGATTTGAGAGCTTTTAAAACCTCAACTGCAAATTGCCTGCCATACAAGGAACTTGAAAGCGATTTTCTTACTCAAATGTACTTAAATTTGTCAGAAGCTTTATAATGTTTTGACTGTTAATAATATTGATTACCTGAAAGCTTTGAGTGATCTTTTTTACAGTAAGTTTCATCATCTTCTAAAATGCATAAATTTTTTTTCATAATTAATTTAGGCAAATTTTTAGTTCATCCAATTGCCTTGATTTCTCCATCAAGCGACCTTTTTGGTATTTTTTTATTGTATTATTTTTTTTTATTGTATTACTTTATTGCATTCAGACTTTGTAGCTAAATCTTGTTGTGACAACAAGATGTAGCTAAATCTTGTGGTGACAAAGTCACTACAAGATTTAGCTACAAAGTTTAAATGCAATAAAGTAATACAATAAAAGTCGGATTTGATGAATTAAGTCGGATTTTGATGAATTAAGTTGACTATTGATTTTGCCTTCTTTTTGGATATAAATCTTGATTTTCCACTGCTATATATATATATATATATATATATATATATATATATATATATATATATATATATATATATATATATATATATATATATATATATATATATATATATGTATATATATCAGAGAGAGAGAGAGAGAGAAACTGACAGTTATTTTTCTAAATATTTTTTTTTTCAACATCTTCACTTCCAACAAGGCTGTAAGCAACCACTATTAGAGTTGGAAGTTACTGTGAGAGAAAAGATGAAGTTTGTAGAGCAAGATAACGAAAGACAGATGCTTTAAAAGATTGCAAATTATATGAATCAGGATAACAAGATAAAAAAAGAGTGAATTCCAAAGAACTGATGTTCGAGTAAAAAAACTAGTCGAATAAGAGCTTTTGGAGCACTTAGTACCAGTCTTAGAAAAAGGATGAAACTTAATTGAACAACAAATAACACAAGAGTGAATTTTAGTAGATAGCACAAAAGATGCTAGCTCTTTAGGCAGTGTATAGTGTTTATTAAAAAGAGAAAGAGAACCAACATTACAACGATGTGATAATGGTTGGAGGTCTAACTATGTTTACAATGCAACTTGTCTAAAAGAGAAAGGGCATCATTGGAAGATCTGCCCCAGATATGGCAACAGTATTAAGGATGTAAGGATGGATTTGAGATTTACAAAGATAAAGAATAAAATCATCAAGTAAGAAAGTGGCGAGCGTGATAAAGAGATGCAACCTTAGCAGATGCTAATTTTGCAATGGATATGATATATGGTTTCTAAGAATGATTGTAGGAGTTAATCCTAGAAGATGTAGGGTAGATGACTCATTGAGTACATATATTTGAATATAAAAGAAACATTGTTCAATTGGATAAGGACACTTCTCTATTCAAGCAGTTGAGCACTAATGAACTGAAACTTAGATTTCTTTATATTGAAATAAAGGGAAATCAGGGTTGGGCTTTTCAGTAAAAACAGTAAATGCACAATATTTATCGAAATGGTTATAATAAATAACTTTAACTGTAACTTATGCATTAATAGCTTTTTGTTTTTTACTCTTTCTAATATTATCTTTAATTGAAAGTTTAACTTTAATTAGTGTAATACAATTTAAGTTACAGACCAATGATCGCGAATTTACAGTTTTTACCGTAAAATTTCAACCCTAATTGAAATACACTTTTAAATATTAAATGGTTTTGGGTCATTCCATGCCAAATAGACAGAAGTCAAACACCAAGGATGTTTCATGCTATATAAAATTGTGCATTACATTACAAATTTACCAAAAAATAAACAAAATCTGCATAAAAAGTTCCAAAATTCACCGATTTTAAAACACTGTTAAATTTTTTTTATGCCTACAAATCTTTAAATAAAAAAGTTATAAAAGGTCTATCTTTTCTTGTAAAATGAAAATTTTTATTAGATGGGATAAAAATCAATATTGTCAAAGCAATGCAAATGATTTGCATTAACTTTTTTGTGTTTAAAGGGATCCCAAACCATCGAGACATATGTTCATATTAATGAGAATGATAAAAAAAAAAGTTTGGGCTAAAAAATTTTTTGATTAAGGCAAAAGAATAAAATCATACCAAGAAAACTTGTTTTCGTCCGAGCTATTCTCTAAGAAATTTTATTAAAACAACTGTTTTGGCTAGACAAATTTGAAGGTATAAAATAAACAGTTTTATGCAGATTTTTTGATGGATAATTAGACTAACGTCTTATAAGTTGTTAAATCCTTTTTTATCAAATACTTTTCTATTTGCCAATCAATATAGTTTCATTTGTTTGTATCATTGGTATTTGACAAGAACAAGAAATACAAACAATACATATCAGTAACATGTTGGTGAGAAATCTATGTTTGACATGTTGGTGTGAAATCTATGTTGAACATGTTGGTGTGAAATCTATGTTCAACATGTTGGTGTGAAATCTATGTTCAACATGTTGGTGTGAAATCTATGTTCAACATGTTGGTGTGAAATCAATGTTGAACATGTTGGTGTGAAATCAATGTTGAACATGTTGGTGTGAAATCTATGTTCAACATGTTGGTGTGAAATCTATGTTGAACATGTTGGTGTGAAATCTATGTTGAACATGTTGGTGTGAAATCTATGTTCAACATGTTGGTGTGAAATCTATGTTGAACATGTTGGTGTGAAATCAATGTTGAACATGTTGGTGTGAAATCTATGTTCAACATGTTGGTGTGAAATCTATGTTGAACATGTTGGTGTGAAATCTATGTTGAACATGTTGGTGTGAAATCTATGTTCAACATGTTGGTGTGAAATCTATGTTGAACATGTTGGTGTGAAATCTATGTTCAACATGTTGGTGTGAAATCTATGTTGAACATGTTGGTGTGAAATCAATGTTGAACATGTTGGTGTGAAATCTATGTTCAACATGTTGGTGTGAAATCTATGTTGAACATGTTGGTGTGAAATCTATGTTCAACATGTTGGTGTGAAATCAATGTTGAACATGTTGGTGTGAAATCTATGTTCAACATGTTGGTGTGAAATCTATGTTGAACATGTTGGTGTGAAATCTATGTTCAACATGTTGGTGTGAAATCTATGTTGCTTTATCCATCTGTAAATGAAGCACTTTGTTGTTATATATTGATCTGTTGCCTTATTTAAAATACAGTTTTAAAAATAGGCAATGTTAAATAACATACTGTGTATTTAATATACATGAGAAATTAACAAAGAGAAATTTATATAAAGTATTTACATAAAAGATATAGTTATATTTGTAAACATACCGCTGCTTTACTTTCCTGCTGTAAATTTAAAGTTGTTTAAAAAATATTATTTTGGTTTAAATTGATATTTTCAAATGGTTTAAACCATTTGGGAAAACCCTATCAACCCTGGTATGATATTAATTTTATGTATCAGTTTTCAGATTGTCATGAAAATGTTGTCTTTATTTTTGGGAATTGTGCCAATGACATTACAAGAATTCAGTTGTCATATTTTAAATTAAAGGCAAAAATATTAGGCTGCTCTTAGGTGCATATTTCATTATCATCTAGGGGACCAGGATAAGCTTACCTGCATGGCTTCTTAGATATTATAACTCAACCTAGTTGAGTTTTAATATCTAAGAAGCCATGCCTCTATGTCTTTCACACCAACTAATTTTGAAATCCTAAGAAGAACAATACATCTCTAGAAAGGACTCACAATTTTTGTGAAGATAAGCATCGTGGAAACTTATAAAATCTAAGTAAGTTTTAATATTCCATTATTGCTTTTATGATTTTTTTTTTGTTAATAAGTTCAAAAAATAAAGGAATGTAAGACAAGATTATCAGGCTGAATTATTTCAATCTAAAAATATTGAATATTCTCATACAGCAGAAGTTTTGAGCTGTGAGCATATTATGTGAAATAGAGAATTATGATTGTTTAGGATATCAGGGCGAAAATATAAAAAAGTCTTAATATTAATTTTCTTAAAAAATTGCTTTTTCAAGAGTGCAATGTGAAATTTTAAATGTGGACTATAATCGGTTGCACATAAAGTGTGTTTAAAAAAATAAATAACATAGGGTCTCATGAAAGGGCTCTTCTTCAGGCTTTTGATGACATATGGTTTAGTTAAAAATTTACCATGGAAATTTATTTCCAGGTAATAATAATTACCGGGAAAAGAAACCACTATAAACTTTGTTGTGTTGTTGATGATGTACCAATTAGAAATTGATTTTTATGTGCATTTAGAGTTTTTATAAGGGTTGGTCCATAAATTATATCACCCAATTATTGACCATTTTTGACCTCCCTCCCCCTCATCACAATATCTTAACTCTTAGATAACAAGTTCCGGACGAGTCGTCACAAAACCACCATTCCCCATCTACCCACCCCCCTCTTTAGAGTGTGGCATTATTTATGAACAAACCCTAAGTTGCAACTAATTTAAAAAAAATAAAAGATTAATGAGTTTCTTACAGTTATTGTATGTTTGTGTAACAATTTTTTTCTGAATAAATTTATTATTCTTTATATTTTTTTATTGTATTTAACTTTTTTTAATTTAAGATGATAATTTGATTATTGGCTTTAGAATAAGTTGATCCTAATGCAAATCTTAAGTCACATAAGTATTGCAGTTTGTTTCTGTTAAACCACAAAGTATATAGATTTGATAATATTTGATAATATTGATAAGTCAAAATTTTAAAATTAAAATAATAATAAATACGTTTAATGAATGCCAATTCATTAAACGTTTTTTTTTTTCGAATAGTTATTCGAATACAAGAAGTAAAACTATTTTGTTAATTTTAAAAATATTATGTGATTTAAAATGTATAAATATATTATGTAATGTAAATATTGATTAAAAATTGTTTAAAGTATTTAAATATTTAATTACTAACTATTTAAAAAATTTATTACTACCAAAAATAAATTTACTAAAATATAGTTAATAAATGCTTAAGATACTTTAATTAATTTTAATAATTATTTACTTATTTGTATTACTTGCGTAGTATTTGCAACAAAAGTGTTTATTAAAGTCTTAAGTAAAATAGTTTTCTTATTGTGACTAAAGTAACATCGTCCACCAGTAAATTCATGTATTCAAAACAATGCCATTAAATCAATTCTTTATCTTAGGATAAAACTAAAAAAGATAAATACAAATGATTAAAATGATGATTAAAAATCATTGTCGTAGCACCTGTTTTAACTAAAGGAGAAGGGGGAACTCAAAAACATCTAAACCCCTCCTCCTCCTCCCTCGACGTTGCCGGGAAAAAAGTAGTATCCCCAAATAAACTCTGGGTTTTTCACTGTATATGCACAAAGTATTAAACGTAAAACCTACATACACAAACAAAGCATTGATCATTATAAAATCAGATAGTAAAAAGACAAATAAGTTACTAGTGTATTTTTTTGGAGGATTTATTTATTTTTGATGATAACTCAATGAAATATAAATTTATACGTTTAAACTTAAATAAAATATATTTATCTTTAAAGACATCAAAGTACATCTTTAAAAAAAATTAAATAAAAATTTTCATCATAACCAAAATCAAAAAATTTTAATGGTTGAGGAATTAACAGTATATCTAAAACTTGCGTGCTTAAGATGTGAAGTAAATCATATTCAAACTATTTGTCATAACCATAAAAAGATTTATGTGGATGGATTTTAGACTTAATAGGGAAAAAAGTTTTTTTACGATCTATTTTATAAACACAAAGTCAATGTATTTTATAAACATAAAGTCAAACACATTCAATGTATATATAAAAATTTAAGAGTATTTTAATTTAGAAGTAAATCAATCCACAAATATGTAAAGATTTTTATGTTTATGGTTATGTTATTTTGAAATAATCAATTATTAAGTCAATTTTTTTTTCTGTTAAATGATTTGTTTTTGTTTATTTATTCTGTATCATACAGATTAACCCTTTTGCGACTGAGTTTAAAACAGCTATATGACTGGGCATAAAATAACGAACCAGGATCATGATCAATTAAAATGGTATGAAATTAAAAATTTAGTCAGAATTTTACAAATAAGACCTTGTTTTTTTTTTTTGTCAGGGTTAGGGTTTTAAAGAGTTGGCTTTCAAAATATTAAAAAACTTTTATAAAAATTTTATTATCTTAGTTATGTGATCAAAATATATGTTGTTGAAATTAACAAAAATATATTGTTTCTTTATGTAACTTTAAATAAATAAAGAAGAAATACAGAAACATATCATTTTCGATATTAAATAAAAAAAAGGCATTGGATAATGGTGATCAAACAAACAAAATTTCCACCACTATCATTGAAAAAAATAACAATGATCTTATTTATATCAGTAGAGTTTAATCTATTTGTAGTCATTTTTTAAAATTGATTTTTGAGCGATCCTATATATGCAATTAACAAACGGTTTGAACCATTAACTTAAGAAATTATTCACATTTCAAAGATAAATATAAAGTTTTTCCTAATTGCTTTAGATGCTTTAAAATATTTACAATTGTTTGTGAACTACCATGCGGGTCACTCGTCCTTTGAAACAAATTTTATGAACCGCCATATTGGTCACTCGTCACGAAAGGGTTAAATAAACAAAAACATACATTATTTGTAACATACGGTGTATGATTTTAAAAATTAAACCTAATAAGGTTTGGTAAGATTACAAACTTATGTAATCTATTTACATTTTATGTACCTGTTAGTCATTAGTTACCCTCTGCAGTAATGCTGGAAGGTATAATAACATAACTGCAAGGTAAACAGTGTTAAAACTTACAATTGTTTAGTTGTAAAAAGCTGTCTTGACTATTAACTAAGCTCTGTGTACAACTTAGAGGTTCCTTCTAGAAATGTTTCGTTACTATTTATGTTTATGGATAATTTTTTTTTTTTTAATATTGCAGATATGGATAATTTTTTTTTTTAATATTACACATATTGCAGATTTTCTTTTACTATATTTTATTCACCATCACTTAATTAGTTAATTAACAATTTGAAACTATGTTGGAATCTTATGAAGTTATCAATAGAACACCTATTAAGAAATATAATAAATCAATTTTAATTGACACTTTTATATTTTATAATAAAATATTAAAAAAATTTTTAATTTAAAATTTTTTTCAAACCAGTGTTTTTTTTATCATATACAACACATTAAGGGGGTGGCAGCATATATCCTAACCCTAACCCTGAACAATTTTTAAGGAATGGGGATCCTAATAGCAGGTTTTGGGGGAGGCCTCCGACCCACTAGCCATGCCACTGTGTATATATATATATATATATATATATATATATATATATATATATATATATATATATATATATATATATATATATATATATATATATATATATATATATATATATATGTATATATCTATATGTATGTATATATCTATATATATATATATATATATATATATATATATATATATAACACTTTTTTCTTTTTTTGCAACATTAAAAATGTTTTTAGATAAAAATGTCATCCTCCTTATGTTGTCCTATTGGAAGTGAAAAAGCATTATCTATAAATTATGAATCAATAGGAAGAGTTTTAAATTTAGATGGTCTTGATATATACGAAGTTGGTTGTGGTGATAAAGTAATTATTGTTTACTATGATATCTTTGGATTTAATGGTGGGCGAATTCGTCTAATATGCGATCAGATAGCAAATGAAGGATTTTTAGTTGTTTTGATTGATATCTTTCATGGAGATATGTGGCCTGCAGATGCACCTTTAGATGCTGAACTTTTCAAGTGGGTGTCACAGTTTACTTGGGAAAAAATTAAAGCTGATACTGATAAAGTATTTAAGCACTTAGAAAAAAGTGATATTAAATCATATGGTAGTTTAGGTTTTTGTTTTGGTGCCTGGCCTGTTTTTCATTTAAGTCAAAATAAGATAATGAAATGTGGAGCAAATGTTCATCCCTCGGTGCATGTTGGATCACTTCACGGTGAAACTCCTGAACAGCTTGCTAGGTTACTAGAATGTCCTCAGCTTATTTATGCAGCTAATAATGATTTACCTACTTATAATGATGGTGGAGAAGTAAAGCAAATTTTACAAGAAAAGTTTGGTGATCAAAACGATATTCAACTTTTTCCTGATATGGTTCATGGTTGGGTTCCACGAGGAGATTGTAATGATGAAAGGGTGGCAAGAGATGTTAAACTTGCTATGGATGGAATTATAAAGTTTTTTAAGAAAAATTTATGATGATGTATTTTAACCAATTTATTTAATTCTAATTAGCAGGCATTTTTCTATTTTTATACATTTTTTTAAGACATTTTTTACATCCTAAGATATTTTTAAAATCTTTTTTTTTGTTTTGTTTTGTTTTTTACAAGCTTTTTGTTTTTATAAAATATTTAATCTTATTTCACTAATTATAACGAATCTATTTGCAATAATATGTAACTACGTATCAACTTATAAATGAATCTATATGCAACAATAAGTAACTACGTATCAGCTTATATATATGCAAAAATAAGTAGCTAGCTAAATAACAAAATCAAGTTGATAACTTGATTTTCTTATTTATTTATTTTTATTTTTTTTGTTAAATTATGTTAGATGAAGATATTTAGCTCAGAAAACTTCAATTTAAAAATGAGTTTATAGAAATCACAAAATATATTTAAGGCAATGTTTTATATGCTCTTCAGGCCAAGATTGAATCATTATGATCATCCTGCAACTGCAACATGTAATTATGTGCAACCTGCTTTATGTCTTGTTGCTTTGTAATATATGCGTTTGTAGACTAAGGGAAGTTATTTCTGACTTTAAATACATCTTGGTTTGAAAAAACCTAAAAATCATGTTTCAATAAAAATACTCATCTTCGGCAGCTATTAACTGCATCCGGCTACTGCCTTGTAGCAGGCCACCCAGATAAAGATTTAGTGGTTTTCAAAAATTTTTTGCTAACCTGCCCTGCATCCTTTCATCATCTAACAGACTCGCGTTAATGTAAACCTGTCTTGTATTGTTTCCTGTTAAGGACGATGAACAAAAAATAGAATGATATTAACTTTACTCTTTAGTTTTTGCAACTTTTTTTGAGAAAAAGTAACTTTGCGTTTAAAACATGAAGTTGTATTCATAAAACATTTTATATAATAAAAAAACTTATGTGCTGAAATAATAAAGTTGGATTGTCTCATTTTAGCCAATTAAGTAACTTTCTTTTAAAAGCACCAGATGCTCACGTATTTCAATAAAGCCTGTCAAGCATCGTGAGTTTTCTGTTTAATTTTAACGCTTTGACGTGCTTAACAAGTTTCTGTAAGTTTAATATAAAAATTTAATTATTTCTTTTTGATGTAAGTTTAAAAAAATTAACGGAATTAAGATGAGTGTTTTATCAAAGCATTCGATTTTTAAATACATAACAAAGCTTACATTATAAAATTACTTACTAGCATTCTATGACCGATGTTTTTATATGAATATATGTATATATATATTCTATATATGTATATTTATGTGTGTATATATATATATATATATATATATATATATATATATATATATATATATATATATATATATATATATATATATATATATATATATATATATATATACAGTATCGGACAAAAAAGTGCAACCAAATAATGCTAATTTAGTTTGTTTATATAAAAATGCTGTATTTTTTCAGCTTAGAGAAATAACTATTTAACTGTTTAGAGACAAAGTTCTTCAAGTTTTATACATCACAAAGTTCATTATTTGTACACGAAAATTAATAAATTAATCAAAAGTATTAAAAAAAGTTGATTTCCCTCTGGACAAAACAAGTGCAACTCGACAAAATGTTGACCAAGCTGTATTTCGCTATCAATATTTCGTGGCAAATCCTTTGTTGTCAATCAGAGCCTTGCATCTTCGAGGCATAGATTCGATCAGGTGATCAATGAAACTTTGTGGAATCGCTGCCCAGGCCTTTTGGATTTGTTCAAACAGTTGATCCTTATTACGAACACCTTAACGATTAATTCTGCGGTTGACGATCTCACACAGGTTCTTGATAGGGTTGAGATCCGGAGCTTGAGGCGGCCAATCCATCACCGATAGATGGTTGTCTTGAAACCACTGCTTGACTACTTTTGCAGTGTGTTTCGGATCGTTGTCTTGCTGAAAAACCCATTTTATTGGCATATTCCATTCAGCATGAGGTAACATAACATCTTTCAGGATATTTTTATACATGAAACTGTCCATTATTCAGTCGTTTCGATGTATTGGACCAATAGCAGAAAAGTACCCCCAGACCATTACATTGCCTTCACCATGCTTCACGGTCTTATGGCAGTAACGTAAATCGAGGCGTTTTCCGGCCGGTCGACGTACACGGCAAATGCCATTGCTCCCAATGATGTTGAACTTCGATTCATCACTAAACAAGACAGTTCGCCATTTTTGCACATTCCAGTCAATATGAGATGTAGCAAACAGGAGTCTTTTCTTCTGGTTTTTTAGTGAAGTCAGCGGTTTCTTTGCAGGGCGTCGAGAAAACAATCCGGCTTCAACAGCACGTCGTCTGATTGTTCGGTCCCATACAGGCAGCTCTAATTGCTTTTGTATCTCGACTGATGATATCCAGGGATCCTTCTTGACGGATCTGACGATCATAGAATCCTCTCTAGAAGTGGTGGAACGCGGTCTTCCACCTTTGTTATCTGCTGCCAACTTCTCCGTAGAACGATATTTGGAACATAGTCATGATACGGTCCATTTTTTCACGCGATATTTATCACAAATACTTTTTTTGACATTCCACTTACGTAATCGCCAATAATTTTCTTTCTTAGTTCCAATCCAAGACTGTCGGGAGCCATTTTTGCACTTGAAGTCATAAAAATAATAAAAATAAATAATCACGCTTCTCAACGCTTACCGTTTTACATTTACCTTGGATGTGGACTGTATTGATGTAATGAAACACTTGTTGTATTTCACTTCTTGTATTGATGTTCTTCAATACAACACTTTGATAAAACTCACTTCGATAAACTGTCTTGATAATACTGACTGATTGACTTCCATATACTGACTGAATTACATGTTGATTTACATGTCTCATATATAGTAAAATGATGCTTCTTTTTGATGCTTCTGGAAGCTTCTGGATGCGTCTGGATGCTTCTGAATGTTTCTGGATATTTCTGGATGCTACTGGATGCTTCCAGATGCTTCTTCTGGAAACTTCTGGAAGCTTCTGCATGCTTCTTGAAACTTCTGGATACTTCCTTTAATTATTAAAAAACTTCCGTGACGTTGACACGGACCAGACTTAAGAAAATGAAGCAAACCAAAAAAGTTGCACTTGTTTTGTCCGCTGCAAAATGGCACTTGTCAACAAAATTCTGCCTGTGTGCTGTCACCTGTCAGCTGATTGCTCATGTCATGGCATGCTATGACTCCAGACTCCTGAACTGTTTGCTGTGGTAGTATAGTTCGTTTCGTTTTTAAGACATGTAAAATTCGTAAATCAGATGACAGATGTGAAAGTTACAGCCATTTCAATAAAAGAAAAACGCGTCCTAATGTTACAAAACGAAAATGGAACAAAGAACGAATATAAAATTTTGTGTTAAACTTGAAAACAAATTCGCTGAGTCATACGAATTGATTAAAAAAGCTTATGGTGATGATTGTATGAGTCGTACTCAAGTTTATACGTGGTTTACACGATTTAAAAATGGTCGTGAGGATTTAAATGACGATCTGAGGCCAGGTCGTCCAGAAGCTAGTAATCGTGCTGAATTGGTGGAAAAAGTCCGTGAAATCATTGGTATTGATGCAAATTTTACTACAAGAATGTTAGCTGAGGAATTAAATACAAGTAAAAACACTATTTGGAGAATTTTAACTCAAGATTTGGGTAAAAGAAAGGTATGTGAGCGCTTTGTTTCACATGAATTAAATGAAGACCAAAAAATCGCTCGTGTGGAGCATTGCAAAGACATTGTTGAAACTGTTGAAAACAATCCAGACTTTCTTGATTCGATCATAGCTGGTGATGAGTCATGGTGCTTTAAATATGACCCTGAAACAAGGCGTCAATCTGCTGAATGGAAGTCCAAAGGCGAGCCAAAACTAAAAAAGTTGCGTTTCCAGAAGTCTCGAATCAAGACAGTGTTGATTACTTTTTTTGATTCGAAGGGTATTGTCCACAAGGAATTTGTTCCAGAAGGTCGAACTGTTAACGGAGAATACTATTTAGGCGTTTTAGATCGTTTGTGGAAAAGAATTTGTCGTGTTAGACCTGAATATCCAGCAGGAAAACAAGTGTTTTTATTGCACGACAATGCACCGCCTCACAAGACCAAAAAAGTGAACGAATTTTTGATGAAAAAACGGATATCTTTAATCAACCACCCTCCATATTCGCCTGATCTATCACCATGTGACTATTTTCTATTTCCAAAACTGAAAATCAAGATGAAAGGAGCATTTTATGATGATATCCCAGTCATTCAAGCAGCTGTAACCGAGATGCTGAAGAATATTTCTATAAATGACATAAAAAAATCTATGCATGCGCTGGTTGATCGTGCCAAACGTTGTATTGAGTCTGATGGAACCTATTTTGAATAAATAATAACTTTCAATTATGATATAATGTGTGTTTTATTTTATACCCAAAAAGTTCGGTTATTTTTGGGACACACCCTGTATATATACAAAATAGATAATGTATTATTATGGTATAATAATACAAATACTCTTGTGCGTTTAAGAGTGCTCAATATTATTAAATAATAGAGCAATATTTAAAACATTGAAATATTCAATCAAAAACCGATTCCATCTGAAAAAGAATATAAATTAAAACCACTAAACAAAACAGAAATGCTCGTAAAGAAAATGAGATGGAAGGCGTTCTTTTTCATAAATAATTACCCAAGAAATGATTCAAATTACACAGACTACGGAATCAAATCATCAAAATGCCCACAGCAAATAAATAAAATGCGTTTTTTTGAAAAAGGTTATAAACTTAATTAAATCAATAAAATTTTGCAACGTAAACTGCAAGTTTCAAAATAATATGCAAAAAGATTTAAAATCCATACGTACGTCGCATAAAACATTAATAAAGGCAGACAAAAACATCTAATTTGTATAAATTATCAAAAGATGAATACAACAAACTGTTAACAAATGCAATTACTTCTACCTACAAAAAATCGATGCCAGAATTAAAAGATCAAATAAATAAAGAAGGAAAAAACCTTTTAATCCACCATGAAGCGTGAAACAATATTGAGATAAACGGATCGTTCGGCTGTTTTTTCACTTTAAAAGACCATAAGGATAATTTTATTAACAACCCTTCAGTTCGCCTTTTGAATCATTCGAAAAGCGAGGTAGGAAGAATTAGTAAAATCATTTTATCTAAAATTATTCACGGATTAAAAAATAAACTACAGTTGAATCAATAGCAAAGCACCCAATTTGTTATAGATTGGTTTAAAAAAATCAAAAATAAACACCTTTGCAAAATTCTATTTTTTTATATAAATGATTTTTATTCATCTATTAGTGAAAACACTCTTACCAATGCAATCAGTTTCGCCAAAAAACATGTTATTATAAATGGCGACGATAAAAAATTAATATATCATGCAAGAAAATCTTTAATTTTTAAAAACGATGAAGCTTGGATAAAGAAAAGAGGCGGAATATTAGATGTCACAATGGGAGCATTGTATGGAGCTGAAGTGTGTGAACTAGTTGGTATTTTTAAATTGTTTCAGCTCTTTCAATATTACGATAGAAATAATTTTGGCTTGTATCGTGACGACGGACTTGCTAATTTTGAAAACAGAAGCAGCCAACAAATGGGAAAAATCAAAAAGCATTTTACGCATATTTTTAAAAGTAACAACCTATTATCTCCATCCAATATAACATTAAAATTGTCAATTACCTTGATGTAACATTGAACCTGATTGACAGTTCTTATCAACCATATTGTAAACCTAATAACCAACTTTTATATATGTGTGTGTTTGTGTACAAACACACACATATATAAAAGTATAAATAAAACTATTTATACTTTTTATGTATATATATATATATATATTTTGTATTTTTATGTATATATATATTTTTTATGTATATATACGTTATTTATATATGCATATATTTATTCATGCATATATATTTTTTTGTAAATATATACAGGCCTGGCGTTAAACATTCCTATGGTGCCTGAAAAAAATATTTTGGCGCCTTAATAAATAAATTTCAAATTATGCGTTTTAATACAAATTTTTTGAAAAAAGGTTATAAGAGGTCGTCCATATTTTATGTCATGCTTTAGAGGGGTTAGTGGTTTTGCGACTACTCATACAAAATTTGTTACTTAAGTGTTACGATGTTGTAACGTGGGAGGAGGGGGGTCAAAAATGGTCAAAAATTGCGTGACGTAGTTTATGGACAATCCGTAATTAATTTATCTTAAATATAGTACTTTTCAAAACGGTGTCAACTGTTGGTTAATGGAAAGATGCACATGCATGATTTGTTCTTAATTAAAACATTTTAAAAGTTGTACACTTATGCACTAAATAGATTAACATAATGTTAAACATCCAGCGTAATTGAAGTTTTTCTGTTTTTAAGACTTAAGCCTAACATTTAAAACAAAATTTTAAAATTTACCTTTAGAAAAAAAGCAACAGCTTTAGTAAAATAAAAATCTGTATTATTTAATCTCGCGTTTTATACACACACTGCATACTAAAAGTTTGGAGAGTAATTAAATAAAGTCAACTAACTCCTAATTTATCTTTTTTATTCATAAAAAAATAATAAATAAAAATTACTTAGTTTTATTACTGGAATCACCGCTTCAAATTATTCACTAAAAGCCAAGAAAACATTTGCTGTTGTATATTTGTAAAAATAGCAAAATGTTACATTTTTTATTTACACAATTTGTTTTTTTCCTTCACTGGTGTAAATAGGTTTTCACTTTTAAATATAATAGCTTTTTTACAAATATTTTGAAACCATTGCAAAAAGATCTCATCATAAATTTCATCTGTTTTCGAATTTTCTGACATAATTTTTTTTTGTTTTATCAACTTTGTTTACTATCGCATATATAATAATAGGGTGTCTCGAAAAATTTAATAGGGTGTCTCAAAAAATATTTTTTTCGAAAATCAAAATGTGGAAAAGTTCAATCGTTATCATTATGTATTAGTAGCGTATAGTAAAGATTTCAGCCTTTCAAATCAACTCTAAGGTAAAGAAGGTGGTTTTAGACAATTTCTATATAATAGATTTTTTCCTGAATATTATATTTTAAAGTTTCGAATATATATAGTTTTGAATTTAAAACACTCACAAAACACTGATTTTGATTTAAAACATTTCTAATAGAATAAGGAAGATACAGATTTTTTGTGACAATTTTATTTCAGATAATAGTTCTAAATTGAGTTGAAAAGCAACAAAAACGTGATGACAGTTATGATACTTGTTAGATGTTCTGCAGGTATTTTTTTGTGACTTTCTTGCATACTTGCTGTCTGTTTATATGGACATCCTAGAAAATAGTAAATAATCCAAGCAATAAAATTCCAAACATTTGAAATTAATAGTTTAGTTTATAAAATAAAATAATATGGAAATACTTTAAAAAGTTTTGCAGAAATTAATTTATAGCATGCACGTATATTGTGTGGGGTAAGGGGTTGTTAGATGTAAATTGTTAGGTGCAATTGACTTCCTTTTTGTGTTATTAAAAAAGAGCATGATTTGTGTTTGCAATTCTAAATTGCCTAGTTTTTCAAAAACGACTCCCTCCCCCTAACAATTTACACGCTACAGGCCTGTATAATAATGTTTAGTAATTACCTGAAGAGTATCCTGAAGTCTATCCTCATTGTATGTCCGTCCAATAAAGTCTTGGATCAACTTTATGTGACGTTCTGCCTGATCATTTACCACTACAAGCTGACTTGCATATGCAGAGAACATACAACTTAGGCTCTCTCTCACTTTTAAAAGTTTTATAACTTTTTAAAAAAAAGAAGCATCAGAAGTTTTATAACTTTTTTGAAAAAAAAGAAGCATGGTGTACTTAAGACAATATTTTTCTTTTATTTGATTGTGTTCATTTATTAAAAAGTATATGTTATAACTGGATCACAGAAAAAACTCAAGAACTTGAATTTTATATTGATGGAGAAAAAAAAATAGCACGGTGGGTTGATATTATTAATTTGTACAAGCTTGAAACGAAAAACATTGTTAAAATGTCTAAACTAACGAAAGTTTCTGTTTATCCAAAGCCAATTGAAAGACAAAAAGTTATCACTTGTCTGCAAGTTTTTTGCAATGAAACATTGTCAGCATTAAAAAGTCATCCAGACCTGCATGAAAATGAAGGGACGATTATTTATATCTAGAGTCATTGAATTTTGGAAAATTTGTAATGTTCACAGTCCATATGCAGACATTTGTTTGAAAGATTCTAATTGATTCAACTCATCAGTATGTATTATTAGGCAACTTTACAACAGATCCATTAAAAAAAGCTCTTTGGAAAAAAAAAAGACAAGGCTCAGAAGGAACTTGATTTATTTCTGTAAATTTTTGTAAAGGACATAAATCAAGAAGGTTTAAGAATTCCTGGTGACAAAGTTTGTCAATGGGCAACTTACTGTTATATTCTTTTTTATGAAGTATATAATGACACTTGTCGGTCATCACTGTGTAACCTCCTTATGATGCTATCAAAATTTTATTCATTAGATATGCAAAGACATCATGGGATTAACAATGACAAATATTTTATTTAATAATTATTGTCGACTCTATTCACCTCGTTCACACAAGGAGCCAAAGCAGAAGTTGATAAAACTCAGCACAAAGTAAAATGCTTGCAATGTTTTTAACAAAAACTGTAAAATTGTGTTTAGTAAAATATCTAAAAAGCTTGTATTTACTTTTTATTCTCTAAAGATTTTATCTCTTTTTTCTCAAGAATTTATTTTTAATACTTAAAAAACCCATTAATAAATTTTGTGGCAAATGCTAATATCAAATTATAGCAAAATATAAATCTATATATACTAACTAAATTGTTTAAACATAATTAGTTTTAGATACATTTAAGTTAATTTAAAATTGTTATTAATGTTATTTGTTAGTTATATTACAATCTTAAACAAAATCAAAAAAACAAAATAAAACAAACAAAATTAAAAAAAAAAAAAAAAAGATTATCTTTTCACTTTTTATAAGTTACTTTTAGTAGATATATCATACAAATATTATATTCATGCGAAAATTACCTAACTGAAAATGTAAATTACTGCGAAGTAATATTTTTAATCTTGTCTCCAGTTTTTTATGCAAGCCGCGCGTTGGCAAGGCCTCTTTTATAGTAAGCCATGCAACTTTCCTATTATGTAAAACTTTCTTATGTCCGCGCGCAATTTTAATTGCGCGCGGACATAAGAAAGTTTAGCAAACAAATCTCTCTTTTTTTTTTTAACGTCTTATTAAAACTAATAATTATATTATTTTTTAATAGTTTTTGTTATGTTTTATAAATAAAAATATGTAAATAATTTAAAAATAATTATATATATAATTTTAATAAAACATTTACATAAATAAAAAAAAATGTGTATGCTAAATTCTCCTAACATAAAAAAAGTTATTAAAAAATAATACATTCGCAATATAATATTGACTAAAACCACCTTCTTTACCTTAGAGTTGATTGGAAAGGCTGAAATCTTTACTATAAGCTACTAATACATAATGATAACGATTGAACTTTTCCACATTTTGATTTTCGAAAAAAAAAATTTTTTAAGACACCCTAATATTTAAACATCGTCACTAAATAATAAATACCGTTCTAATTTTTTTTAATAGAAACTGCTATTATAACAGAAGCTGTGATTTCTTTAACGTTGTGTAAAGTTTAAATGTTGTATTACGCTATATAGCAACACCAATAACCTTTTAGTGTCACCCCTCTAGACTAAAAATTTTTACTTTTTATTTATTTTAGTGTCACTCCTCTGATGGTGTCACCCGATGCGGATTGTACCCCTTAGCAACGCCACTGTCTGCAATTGCGTGTCAGATAATTAAACCTACAAAAATCTCGACCTACTAAGTTGTTCTTAACTAATTTTTAGATAACCTACTGAAGCCTAAATTGTTTTCAACCGATTATAGTCTTTTTTTTATTTTCAACCAATTTATGACGTTTTCGTTTTCGACCGATTTATTTTTTGACCTATTTTATAAATTTTCATTTTTGATTTGAGATAAATTAATTTTTAACCAGTAATCTGGTCTGTGTTTTTAACGTTGTTTTTTCAAAGTACAAAATTTTCTTTTTTTAAGTTTACATTTGTTGCCGTAGTAAATAAAGTACTTTCACAAACACAAACAAGGTTTCTGAAAGAAGATCGTACTGATCTTATCATCAGAACCTTTTACAAGCATGTGTATATAAACTACATCAAAACATAATCAACAAAATAAAACGTAATTAACAATAAAAGTTATAAAGAAAATATAAAATTACAATTAAAAAAACCTGACATCATCCATTAAGATAATTAAATTTTTTAGTTTATATTTGAAAATGGGAAAAGTAAAATGCATGTCGAAATTAGACAAAACAATTTTATTCCAAAGATAAGGTGCACGATATGCAATACAAAACTGATTAAACTTGGTTCGACTTATGTATAAAATTATTGCTTCTAAGTGTATATTTATTTATTGATTTCAAACAAAAGAGATTTTTAAAAACGGGTAAAGATATGTCATTTTCCACTTATACATAAAGCACAAAACATTAAAAACATTAAGCTCATAAATATTGAGAGCTTTTATTTCAATAAAAAGTGGTTTGGAATGAATATCGATCCGCAAAGTTTATTAAACGGATCGCATGTTTCTGACAGCGATAAAGACATTTTAACTTACTTTTTTCAGTGCTTCCCCATGCAACATTAGCATAGTTTAAATAACTATGAATTAAAGAGAAGTAAAGTTGAGTTAGACTTTTTTTACATAAATATGTTCTGGTTTTATATATAATTCCAATATATTTACAAATTTTTGTACTAATATAGTCGATATGCGTTTTCCATATGATGTTTTCATCAAGAAAAACACCTAAGAACTTTGTTACATTATGTCTTTTTATTTCAATATCATCAATAAAAATTTTAGGCAAACTTTGGGGTAAATAAGCTTTTTTAGAGACTAGGTGGAAAAGAACCCAATTTGTTTTTTTAATGTTAAGAGTTAGTTCGTTGCATTTAAACCATTTGGATATACTTTTAAGTTCATTATTCATAGTATAGAAGAGTTTGTAAATGTTATTATCGGAAAAGAATAAGTAAAACTTCATGATCGACAGTATCGAATGCTTTCGAAAGGTCGATGAAAGCACCTAATGTATATTTAGACTTTTCAAAAGAATTAGAGATTTCACGTACAAATTGGATAACTACATATTCTGTGGAATTATTTCTTTTAAAGCCGAATCGAGAGTTGTATAAAAATTATTAGAATGAAGATAATTGTATAATCTATTGTACATAATACGTTCTAGTATTTTTGAAAATGTGGAGAGGACAGAGATAGAGCGATAATTACTGATATTTGTTTGATCACCTTCTTTTAAAATTGGAGTAACCTTAGCAATTTTTAGTTGTTCAGGAAAAACTCCTTGGCGTATAGATGCTCCATAGACCTTAAATAGGATATCTTTTAAGTATTCAAATCATTCTATGACGTTTATGTTATCTGCTCCGGTTGATTTTTTTTTTTTTTAAAGAGTTTTGAAAGCTTTCAAAACTCTTTAAAAAAAAAAAATCTGAACTATCTTTTCAAACTCTTGAAAAGATAGTTCAGAAGATAATTCGTTGGAACTAGTAAATCAACTTGTACTAAAAAACCTCTAAATGTAGCATTTGTATAAGGAATTTTGTTTGCTAGTTTGGGACCGATGTCAACAAAGAATTTATGAAATTCATGAGCTATAGCTTTTGATTTGCATATATGTTTGTTATCAACTACAATTGTTTGGGGGATGGATCTTTTTTGTCTACCACTAACTTCATTCATTATTTGCCAAGTGCGTTTTGAGTTATTTTTAAATTTATCTATGAGTCTTGAGTAGTAATTTTTTTTCAAGTTTTTACGTACTTTTTCAAAGAGGTATTTGTTTTCTTTATATATTTTTTCATTTGCAGATGATTTTGTTATAAAGATAATTTTATATAAAGCTTCTGTTTTATTTTTGATGATTTTTTAAATCCCCTGATCACCCATGGGTTGTTTATATTTTTTGGATTAAATGTTTTTACAATGATAGGAAAATTAGCGTCATACACGGAATAAAATGTTTCAAAAAAAATATCATAAACTTTGTCTGCATTATCATTAAAGTTAATATGCTTCCAGTGTAGGAGTGATGATTGGTTTTTAAATTGTTTTATATCGGTTTCATTAAAAGTGCGTATTTTAATTTTATTTGATTTGTTTATATTTTTAGAATTTGATTTAAGCAACAAAAATATTGAAAAATGATTAGATATATCCAATTTTAGGATACCTGTTTGGATATCATTGTCGGATATATCTGTTGTAATAATATTATCAATCAAAGACACTGAGTTTTTTGTTACTCTTGTTGGACGATTAATCAAGGGTATTGCTCCAGTTTTGAAAAAAGAATCGTAAAAGTCTTTAATTTTATTATTTTCATTGTATAGAAAACAATTCATATTTAGGTCCCCAATAATGAAAATCTTTTTTTTTCTCTAATACCTTTTTTTAAAAATACTTTGTTCAAAAAAAAAATGCTCTCATGCCATCAGGTGGTCGATAACAACAGCTTATTAATAAGTTTTTTGATTCATTGTTTATAATTCAATAGCTAAAATTTCTTTATCGCCATCATATACACCTTAAATCATTCCATAGTTATAAGAAAGATATAGTTTGGAAGCGAACAATAGCACATTGTTTTAACTCTTTCATACTGTTTTTCTCGTTTCCGGACTTCGGAACCTGCACACAAAGATTGTTGTTGTTAGCGGGTTGTGTCTAGATCATATCCCACTCGCAACGATTATTTTTAAATGCAGTATTTTGCCGAACAATATCTAAATTTTTTGCCGCAACAACACACGTGCATAATTTGATTTGTTATTTCAAGTGCATATTTAGGTTGTCTTTATTTCATTTAGTTTATTACATTCACATTAGTTTACTTTAGTCATTCATGGATGTAATATTTCTAAAAGGTAAGTTTAAGCTCATCATTTTTATTATCTATAAATTAAGCTCATAATTATATATAATAAATATATATATTTATATACATATATATATATATATATATAAATATAAATATATATATATATATATATATATATATATATATATATATATATATATATATGTATATATATATATATATATATATATATATATATATATATATATATATATATATATATATATATATATATATATATATATATATATCTTATAGCTATATTGTTTATATATTATATAAAAACAATGTTTATATATTATAAAGATATCTTATAGCTCATAATTATATGTATATATATATATATATATATATATATATATATATATATATATATATATATATATATATATATACGTATATATATATATATATATGTATATATATATATATATATATATATATATATATATATATATATATATATATATATAAATTTAATTATATATAAATTAAGCTCATAATTACATATGCATAATTTTTATATAAGAATTATTTATATGAAAGCTTAATATATATGTTTATATATTATTATATATATAATAATATAAGTTTATATTATATGTGTTTCATATTGTATGCATTATATGTATAAATATGTGTGTGTGTGTGTGTGTGTGTGTGTGTGTGTGTGTGTGTGTGTGTTTATGAGATTACTATGTGATTTTTCTGAGAAAGCATAAAAACTGGAGTAGGGAAGAGTTGTACTGAAATTATCATTTTATGAATTTTTAGATATAAGATTTTATTAAATTTTAAGAAAAAGAAAATGTAGGAAACTTGCCATTACTAAAAATTTAGATTCAAGTTATATATATTTTAACAATTGGCAGACGTAAATAAAATCTCTTGTAAAAACCTACCACATTACAATAAAGATAACAATAGTAATAACAGTAATAATTGTAACAATAGTAATTATAATAATAACATTCAGAATAATATATAAAAACAGTTATTATTGCATATATATAATAGTATTTTTTTAACAAATAGTTAAAAAGTTAGTTTTTAAAGTTAGCAATTGAGTTAATTGATTTTAACTGAGAAGGAAGATTGTTTGATCATTTTATGAATTGGTATTTTATGGATTTTTTGTAGCAAAATGATTTGAAATAAAAAGATTATATTTACTAACAGATTGAAGATGAAGGCTTTCTCTAATAGTTAACAAATTTGTAAATGTGCTGGATAGCGATATTAACTAACTGAACTAATACAAACAAACAATTTATTAGCTGAACAAGGTCATTAGTTTGAGTATTTATTATAAAAAAAATTTATCAGGGATAGAATGATTATGTGTTAAAAGGAGTGCTTGCAATTTATTTGCAGCACTTTTAGTTTCTTTGTTGCCTTTAAAGAGATATTTGTTTTCAGGAGAGTTGTTTGAGATGGAAGATGGAAGTATGATTACAATTTGAAATAGCAACAGCTCGATGAGAAGAAAATCACTGAGAAAAGTGAAGATTGACATAGAATTGGCGAGAAGGAATAAGAAACTCCATGCCAGCTTGTATATTAAAATTACAAAAGGAGCACATTTATTGTTGCAATGAAGAAGCTTCACCTCCCTATGCGATTTTTTAAACGTAAGGTCGTTGCAAGACGCACTGCGATAGGAAGAATGGAGACATTGAAGAAAAATGAGAAAGTTTTACATAGATCGAACTGCATTCAGAGCTTCCCAAGATTGAATGAGCAGAAATCGAGCACTGAATAGGATCAAAGACATGATACCAGTCACGAATTGCAAAAATTTTGAGCTTTAATACTTGCAGATTTAGAAACAATTGAGTTCTATTGAGCAGCCCAAGGATGTGACTATTAAGGTGACATGATTGCCAACATCAACATTGAGATTCAAAGATGAATTTAAATTAGTCTCACAACGAGCAAGTAGGTAGGTAAACATCGTAAAAAGTCAGATTCAAGAAGAAAACTTAGTTTGAAGACCAGGAATATAAGCAAATGCCATATTTATTAAATTTGGTGATAAAATGAAATTTATGATTTATGCATCAAGTTGATTAAAGTAATTTATTTGTTTCTTTTTTTGACTGCAGGCCTAAATTTTGATATTTATAATAATTAAGCAAGTTGAATTATTAAAAATATTCAGCGCTGATTTCTGTAAATAACTGTTTGTGGCCATGCAGCACGGTTTGCTTTAAATAAAATTTCTAGGATAGTTTGGCAAATTGTGTTAAATGCTTTTATGTACATCCCTAAAATTAGGCTTGGCTTTAAGCATTAAAAAGCATACTTAAGCAGTTTTCTTACCAAAAAATTAAAGACTTTTTTTTTAAAAATAAAATTTTAATGTGCTGATTTACCATTTTCAAAATTAGGCAAGCTGTTTGTTTATGTTTTAAAGTATCACGGCTAAACCAGGCTGTGTTAGTAAACCAACCAATGTTGGTTTTTAATATGCTTCTGTTTGATAATTAGGTGCTGTTAAGTTAAATTGGATCATGAAAATTGAACTTAAAAAGAAATACAAACGGAGCTTTTGTTGTTGCTCGAACTTGTTGCATCGTGGGAGTAACAGCCGATTTTAATCTACAAAATACGCTACCAACGATAATCTACCTGAGTTGTACGCTGTTTTTGTTATCCATTAAAAAACGTTTTAAATTTGTATAAATTTATATTGATTTTTTTATTATAATAAAAACTATATAAATTTATTGTGATTTTTTTTTTTAATAAAAACTATATTTATTATCCGTATGTAGGCATCTTATGGTTGAATTATGTGAATAACATCCGGTATTCTTATAAGTTTCCATTTAAATCTTATTTGATTCTCCGGCTAGGGTAGCAACGGGTTACCCATATGGGTCCCGTAACTATGCACATGGTTCCTCAGTATATTGGTTGGCTTTGTGACTTTTTTCCTTAAAGTTTTAAAGTTCACTTGTGCATTATAGAATACATACTTAGTTCCAAAGTCTCTGACATTGCGTTTTTTCCAACGTAGTGCAGGCAAAATCTTACTAAAAAATAATTAAAGGAATACTAATAGGAGGAATGTCTTAAATAATAAAGGAATACTAATATATTCAAATGTTTACGTATGATCATTGCCCGCAAACATTACATTATTTTTACATGACATGACAATGATTTGAATTATAGAATAAACATCATAGGAATGCGGAATGCCACCACTGATTGTCTTTGATATCAAAAAAAAAAACACGTTGTTTGGTCTTATTTGCGATTGTGCGATTTTTTAGTTATTCATTCCATAATTTAGGTCAGATTTAATTTTTTACTTTATTTAGATGTTTTCCAGTTTATGAGCTACAATTCATTGTCAGATGCTATACTAACATACGAAGAAGACACGATTACAAAGTATCGTATCACTAAGGAATCAAAAGATTTTTCCAAAGATGGTAAGCTTTAATAAATAACTTTTTTATGTAAGTGTAATGTGCATAAGATTGAAATAAAGTTACTACATATTGACGCGTAGGTATGACAGTGAGTATAGGAGTGGAAATCAACATAGATCGCATCCAACAATCTTGTTTATTGTTTTGATTTATTCTGTTTAGTTTCACTTAGTGACATTTTGAATTCCTCGAAGAATTTACCAAAACCATGCTGGAAATTTTGTGGTGCAAACGATCGACTACCAATCCCGTACAGTGGACACCCTTATATATTGCTGCTTTAAAGCGAATATATTATTGTCATCAAGGAAAAGATATCGATACTAAGAAAAAGGAACGATACCGAATGGAAAACAATGCTCTGCGTATGAAGGATCACGTGTACAAAAAATCACGTAAGTACACGCAACCGACAAAAAAAATGGATTGTCCTGTGTCTTTTTCGGTTAAAAAAATCATGATCTTTAATGAAATTAAACTGGCAAAAAATAATACATATAATCGAACTAACGCGGGACGGCAGTTTGAAGTAGTAAGATCTAAAGATTCTCCTCAAATCGGCCGACTTGTTTATTTGCTAAAATGGCCTACTGAACCGCATACAAATCATAACATTGGTGAAGCAACTGGTTTGATAGAACCGTTAGATAAACGAGTTGATGAATTTTTACGAGAACAAATAAGAAATGGTTGTAAGGGTATAAGGGATTTAGAAAGTAGAGCTGAAGGATATGTAAATCTAGTTATTTTGCCAAAGTATTGTGACACTGACTTTCAACGACGTCGATATACACCTTCTCGAAAGAAAATTAGAAATATTATTAATTCCGAAAAGCTGAAAAATCAATATGCTAAAGTAGACCAAATAAATGTTGAACAGCTCATAAAAGATAAATGGTGCAAATGGGGTGACATAAAGTTTGAGGGTTTGAAAAAGCGCATCGAAGATCAAACAGTAGAAAATGTCACAGATTTGCAAAGTGACGAAGAAATCGAAAAAGTAATAAAAAATTTAGCAACTCATAATACAGATGGTAAAATGATTTTTGTTTATCAATCGGACAAAATGAAACGCTTGTATCGAAGATATGCAGAACATTTCATATGTTTAGATGCAACGTATAAAACCACAAAGTATGCTTTGCCTTTGTTTTTTTTGGTTGTAAGAACTAATTTCAATTTTCAAGTTGTTGCAATTTTTGTGTTACAGGAAGAGACGCAAGCCATGATCACAAAAGCTTTGATGTTCATAAAATCATGGAATCCTAATATAGATCCTAAATATGCCATGGTTGATTTTGATGAAGAAGAGATTTCTTCCCTAGAGTCAGTTTTCCCTAACATCAAAGTGTACTTGTGTGACTTTCATCGTGAGCAATCTTGGCACCGTTGGATTTCCAAGTCTGATAATGGAGTGCAAAATATTGCCCAACAATATATTTGCGTCGTATAGCACATTCCGAAAATATCGAAGACTGTCGAAAAGCTACGTCTGATTTCTTATTCTGGGAATTTTGTAAAGGAAAACTTCTAAAATGGTAAGTTTGCGTATATAATTAAACTATCAAATTATATCAAGGTGTTTTTTTTACAAGGATATGTTTTTACAAAGATATGTCTTTACAAGAATATGTCTTTACTTTTTTGATACTAAACATTATATTTTTTATATTTTTGTTTTTTTTTGTTCTTAATGTTAAGTTATGTTAGTTGAAAAAACTGTTATATACACAACTAGAGTAGCCATTGATGAGCTGCTAAAATTCTAAGAACCAGCTCGCACGAATGTATCAACCCCCTCTCTTTTCCTGTGAATTTTTTTTAACCGGTTATTCAGGCTTAATTCAGTTTTTTATAAAAATGTTTGTTTATGTAAAAAAAAAGAAGTTCCGGTGCGATCCCATAGCAGCAAATCACTAAGATTAGCTATTTTTATCTAGGTTTCATGGAACGTGGTTACCAGAAATACAAAGATGGTGTCTGGCTTATAGGCCTGACGACATGATGTTTAATAATATCAACAATGGCACAGAGCGATTAAACGAAGACTTAAAATACGATGTCCTTGCAAACTATAAATCTTGTTCACTCAGTGAAATGCTTACCGTCGTTATCGAACACTTCATACCAAAGCATTATCGTAAATACGTGGAGTTGAATGTACGGTACAGCGAAGGTTATAAAAAATATAATGACGGAGTTATATTTCCGAAATCGCCCAAAGCAACTCGTTAACATTTTATTGACCAACGACAGCAATGTAACATCTGCAATGGTGAATTCAGTTACAAGAATAGATCAGATAACATTCGCTGTCAATAGTTCCGAACTTGAAACTAACGACTATAAAAAATATATTGTGTGCATAGGTAATGAAGATAAATTTTGTTCCTGTTCATGCTCAGATTATCGTCGACATAGAGTTATTTGTAAACACTTTTTTGCCGTTTTTAAATCTGGAATGTCTACATTTGAAAATCTTACTATCAAGTTTCTTAATCATAGTTGGTCTGTTCTGGATCCTGGAATTTTTGCTCACGCAATTCAGAAAGATACTCAATGGAATGAAAATCTAGCAGAAAACAAAAACGAACAACTCATAGGCGAATCAATAAATAGTATTACTGAATACAACAGTAGTTTTGAATTACCAATTAACAATTTTGATACTAATGATAAGGGTAAGAAACTAATTGAAAAGCAATGCGTGAACGACTTTAAAACACGCAAGTCGATTTCAAAATGTCATCAAATTGACTCCCGCTCTAAATTAAAAAGACTAATGGATTTAACATATCTTGTGAAAGATGAAAAAGTTTTGAATCATATGAACACAGACCTAGATACCATTACACCTTTAGTAATACAAAATGTCAGTCAACCAACAGGGCTAATAAAAAGAAACTCTCCTATAAAAAAATTGAAATCGAAAACCACTTTAACATCGAAAATTATTTTGAAATCAAAAAGTAATTTGTATTCTGAAACTTTATTAACCAGAAAAAGGAAACATCCATTTAGTGGAAGGTTTGGAAAGACAGCGGACATGATGAAGCAATGTTACAGAGCAAATCTAGAGCTTAATACTCACACCTCTGATCAAGAGGATATTACATTTGAACTTTGCGAAGAAGAAACACAACGGGCCGAAATTCAGATAGAAACTGAAGAGAAAGATGTGACAATTACTCAAATAAAACAAGGGAGTTCAGAACCTAAGTTTTATCGATTTAATTCAAAATTCGACTCCAACATGGAAAAAATAATACAAACTGGTGATTGGTTGACCTGTAGTGAAATAAACCATGCTCAACTTTTGCTTCACAAACAATTTCCTTATGCGGAAGGCTTGGAAGATACTGGATTAGGTCCTTTGTTAAAAATGTCAAAACTAAAGTCGACCAGGGTACAAATTATCTATAGCAACAACCATTGGATAACATTCTCGGCTGAAACATCCAGTAATATTAAAGTTTTTGATTCCTTATCATGTAATCTTCTACACCATACTGCAAATAAACAAATTTTTCATGTTGTGAACTGCAGTGAATCCATGCTACGTATTTTAGTACAGCCTACACAACAGCAAGAAAATGATTCAGATTGTGGTTTATTTGCGATAGCATATGCAACTGATATTCTTTTTGGAAAAAATCCAGTGGATTCAAATTATGACCTAAATAAAATGCGGGCACATCTAATTGATTGCTTTCGTCTAAATTTAATGAGTCAGTTTCCACAAGTTTCATTCAGTAAACGAACTAACCGAGGAAGACAAAAGATGATACTTCAAGACATTTTCTGTTCATGCAGGATGTGTTTCTTTGATTCTGACGTCGAGACAGACAAAGGCCTATTCATGGCACAATGCTCAAATTGTAATGAATGGTACCGTAAAAAATGCCAAAAGATACCAACAAATATATTCAAGAATAATAATTATGTCAATAGAAGTTGGAAGTGTTCTAGATGTCAATAAAAATAGAAAGCAATTTGTACTGTATTAGTCGTATGCTTGAATAAAACATTTCACGTTTGTATTTACACGATTTTGTGTCGGAATTAGGAAAAGCGTATATATATATATATATATATATATATATATATATATATATATATATATATATATATATATATATAATACGAATAGCGAAATAAAATGGTAACAGATATAAAATAAAATGCTAACAGAGTTAAAAAAAACGGATTAAAGTATAAACTAAGTATTTTACATTTTTAAATTCTCCCTAATTTCTGCAGAAATTTATTTTTTTGGATTTGTATGTTTGCCTAAAAAACTTTTTTTTAGGCAAACATGCACTTTATTTGTCATTTAAGAACACATTGTATGGTCGGTAGTCGAGTTAGTCGTTGTAAAAAAGTCGGGTTTAAGGACTAGTGTGTGCTAGGGCAATAGCCTTCTCCCCTTTGCACTATTTTTACAAAATAATCTACTCTGTTTTGACTATTATACTGAAATTAACTGTTATAACTGATGAATGAAATTGAATATTATAGGAATTATACGTATGTGCAATTGATTACCATAAAGTAGGGTTTTAGTTTATTTTTGCTAATATCTTTTTGGTTACGCCAAAAAAAACTTTTTAGTATAACATTGTTTTCTTAATATATATATATATATATTTTATATGTAACATTCCAAAATTTAAATTTTTTTTTTTAGCTTCAAAATGCTATCAATCTCACATCTTCGTTGGGGCTGACTTTGATATCCCATTAATTTTATAATTGCTTATTAACTAATTTAACCTTCCTTACAATTGTTATTGATAGTTTTTTGGAGTTTTGCTAAATTATAACACAATATACAAACATATTTATGACATTTCACTGGCAAAATTATCAATTTAGAAAATAAATTGGGTTATCAAAACAGAATGGACAAAAAAATAAAATATTTTTAATGTTAATGTATCAAGTTAAGGTAAACATAGCAATTTAATTTATCTAGAGCATCCTTATAGAACACAAATAATCATAATTAGCATTTATAAAATAATGCTAACACTAGTAGTAATGTCCTTTAGTTAAATATGTAGGTAAACACCTTCATTTAAAAATAAAAATCTTTGTTTTGTTGTTTTAGTCAAGTTAATCCAAACACATTTGCACGAGTTATAATCACTTCACAATCATTATAGTTTCTAAAATATACACAGAATATTATGTACCAGAAAAAAAAATCTTAACAGATGGTTATTTTACAATTATATTTTCAGGCCAATACTTGTGTAATTAACAAGCAAAATTATCAAAGTCAGCTCCATTATCAAAGTTACTGTAGGTACTTTAAAATTTTTTTGAATAGAAGAATTAAACCCTTTCGCGACGCAGGGGTGTTTTTTCTCACTCACACGCCAAGGCTAAGTAACAATAATAACGGTAATATTCTAAAATACTTTAAAAAAGCATGTACTCAATAGGAGCACATTTTGTTAAAGACACAAATACACAAAAGACTTTTTATCTAAGAAAGACTTTTTTTATTTATTTTTTATAACATCTTCGGTAATATTTTGTCGCTTAGATATTTTAACTAATTATTTAAAAAACTTTAATATTTCAACATATAAATATAAAAAATTTTATACTTGGGTTATTAACTATAAAACTAAAAAGTCTTTTTTTAAAAAAAAGTTTTTTTTATCTATTTCTATAATCGAAGATCTCAAAGGAGAATTGTTTCGCTAACAGTAAGTCATTAAGATTGAATATTGCTTTTATCTGACTTGCTCTTTTAACTTTTATCTCTCTTGCTTTTTAAAATGTAAAATAAAAATAATCGTTGCGAGTGGGATATGATCTAGACGCAACCTTGTTAGCGGTTGCCTGTTATTTTTTTAAGTTGTCTTTCTATTTTTATTGAAATTGATTTTTTTGATATGCCTGGTGAAAATTGTGCAATATTTGGTTGTTCAACTTCAAGAAGACACAAAGGTATCAGCATTTTCAAAGTTCCTACTCCAACTAATGATGCAAATAAGAAATGGAGTAATGAGCTTATTAACGTAATTACTAGAGACAGACTCATCGATGATTCTTTGAAAAAACGAATTGATTCCTTCAACCTTTATATTTGCGAGCTTCATTTTACTGAAGATCAAATTTGGGTTTACTCATCTCGAAAAATTTTAAAGGATGGAGCATTGCCAACTCTAAATCTCCCTAAGAAAAGTAATCAATCACATCGAAGTTCAATATCCATTACAAAACGTGAGGAGTTTTTAGTGACGCAAGAGTTAATTTCTCGTACTACAATGTCATGTTACAAATCTTTTGATGATTTTACAAAACGTATTTTAAAGCTCTCTCTTGATGATTGTTGGAAAATTTCTTTGGATGATAGATTTATAGTAATTACTTGTAATTCTCCAGAACATATTTTACCAAAGTATGAAATTTATGTCGACGAGTTGCTAGACTATTGTGTAAGAATTTTTGGTTGGATGTTACCAATAGATCATATTTTGTACCTTCAATATAAAGGATCTTTTTTAAATGTTTCTTTATCAAAATTTATAACTCACATTGAAACTCTTGTTCTTTGTCCTGGTGTTGAAGTAAAAAGTTTAGACTTAATCAACCAAAACTTTAAATTTGAAAAGCATGTTATAACTAAACAATTTAACTACTTGCTTTTTAAGCAACTTCCTCTTAAACCTAGATTAAATCAAGATGAGTTTTATCGTTCACTTAATTAAAATATTTTAATAAAATCGCAGAGTTGTTATTATTCATGCCATTCTTTGCAACTTAAAACTAATTTTGAAGTAAATAATAAAAACAAAACTTTAAACCAACCTGCAAAGCTGATGCTCCTCTTAAATTTACCTCCACCGAACGAATTAAATTAAGTTTGCAACAACATCGTTTAAAATGCAAACAGTTGGAAAATCATATTGAACATATGAAAACAGTTTTGAATATGGAAAGTGAAAAAGTTAATTTAGAACTTGATCAAGACCTTAAAACATTGTACTCTGGTTTTAATCAAAAAAATATTCCAGACTTCATGAAACTATTTTGGAATGAGCAGCAAAATTATATTAAAGCTTCTAGCCCCTAGTGTTAAATATCATCCAATGATAATAAAATTTTGTCTCAATTTAGCAGCTAAATCTTCGTCAGCATATTCTGATTTGCGTTTTGATAGTAAGACTGGTTCAGGATTTTTAGTTCTTCCAAGTTTACGCAACTTGAGAGACTACAAAAATTATATACATCCTTCAAGAGGTTTTAATCCTCAAGTCATTAATGATCTTGCAAATATAACTTCTAACTTCTCTAGTTCTGAACGATTTGTTACAATTCTGTTTGATGAAATGAAAGTTCAAGAAGATTTGGTTTGGGATAAATACTCTGGTAAGTTAATTGGATTTGTAGATTTAGGAGATATTCAAACTAACTATGCAACACTTAAAAATATGAGAGAGCCAGCCTCTTATGTTTTAGTTTTTCATGTTAAAAGTATAGTAAACCCACTTTCCTATAGTCTAACAACATTTTCCACAACTGGAGTAACATTGACACAACTTATGCCAATATTTTGGAAAGCAGTGCGTTATCTGGAGAGTATAAATTTGAAAGTCATAGCTGCAACTGCAGATGATGCATCTCCAAATAGGAAGTTTTTCAAAATGCATAAGAAATTAGATGGTGGCTCAGGGAAAAAAATTATATATCGCACTAAAAACTTATTTAGTAATGATAATAGATTCATCTTTTTCTTTGCAGATGTACCTCATCTAATCAAAACTTCTCGAAACTGTCTAAGTAATTCTGGTTCTGGATGTAAATCACGCTACATGTGGAATAGTGGATTTTTTCTTCTTTGGAATCATATTTCAACATTTTATAATTCTGATTTAGAAAGAGGTTTAAAACTTGTTCCTAAACTAACAAGCGATCATGTAAACTTAACACCATATTCTGTGATGAGTGTACGTCTTGCATCCCAAGTATTGAGCGAAACGGTAGGAAATGTTTTAAAGCAGTTTGGACCACCAGAAGCTGCTGGAACTGCAGAATTTTGTTTAATGATGGATTTGCTTTTTGATTGTTTGAATGTAAAGAACAGTGTTGAGCATATAACAAAAAGAAAGTCATTTTTAAAACCTTATGAATCAGTAGATGATTCAAGATTTGCTTGGTTAGATAACTTCCTCTTATACTTAAAATTGTGGAAAGAATCTATAGATCAACGAGAAGGAAGTTTTGATGAGAGCTCAAAATCAAAAATGTTTATTTCTTCTCAAACTTATGAAGGTTTGCAAATTACAGTGTATTCATTTAAAGAAGTTGTTAAATTTTTACTTGAAAATGGTGTTCGATTTGTATTTTCTGAAAGATTCTGCCAAGATGACCTTGAAAACTATTTTGGAAGACAACGTGCAATTGGTCGCAGAAAAGATAATCCATCTATCAAAGATTTTGGCTACAATGACAATACAATCAAGTCACAATTTTCAGTTCGTCCAATTACTAGTAACATTCAATCTTCTAACAATAATATCATGGATATTGAAAATAATCCTTTACCGAAAAGAAAACAAAATAGTTCAAAGTTAATTCAAATTACAAACCAACATTAAGTTCTGCTTTTTCACATTTATTAATTGAAAAAAAAAGGTTATTTTCATAACCACAAAGTTTTAAAAGCAATATTTGTCATTTATAATGGTAAGAGTATCTATAAATGAATTAGAATAAAGGCATTGTGTTTTTCTTCAAAAAAATATTTCTAAACAAAATACGATTGGCATATTTTATTAAAATAAATTCCATCAAGTTCAAGTAAGTTAACCTACTACTGATTTTGGACCCCCTCCTGAGCGTTATTTAAAAGGAAAATTATTTTTTTAAATATTTTAGGGGGCGCGGTTTGACTTGTAGGGAGCATGGGGGTCAGCTTGCCCCCCACGCCTTATACTAAATCCGCCACAGGTATAGTAAACATTTAAAATAAACAAGATCAATACTTATAATTTTAATTCACTTGGAATAACTTATGCTTGTTTTCTATTTGCTTGCATAATTATTTATAAGTAAATAAAGGGCGACTGTGACCGACGGTCGCAGGTGTGATCAAAGTTTGCTTTGAAAAAATATATGTTAAATGAAAGCGATGAAGTACTTCATCACTTGTGTGACTATGTAGTGATGAAATACTTTGTCACTACTGTCATAAGAATATCTTTAACGTAACTAAAATTAATTCATTTCAATAAAATTTTAATTTATTGGCTCAGCCAGTACCGTAGCAACGGAAAATTGCCCCATGTGAGTAACGTTATTGAGGTGCAAAAAGAAACAATTCTTTTCTATAAATAGCTCTTTTTAATTATTAAAAAAATATTTTTATTCTTCCTTATGAAAATCTTTTTAAAAAGATATTGCTACTAAATGTCACAAAATTATTAATAATTTTGATCTTAATAAGTTTTGGTTTAAAAATAATTGATTTTTTTCAATTATTTCTAAAATTTGTATAAAATTCTGGTTCTTTTGAGACCCAGGTTGATATACTTTTTGAGAAAAAGAAAACTTTTATTAGGGAACTAAGGTGTAATCAAGGTTAATGGGGTGTGTAACCTCTTTCACCGAAAACAATGACATTTTATATATATATATATATATATATATATATATATATATATATATATATATATATATATATATATATATATATATATATATATATATATATATACACTTACTCTTGCCAACTATAGTGAGCAAAACATGATAAAATATGTTACCTTTCTTTAAGTGTGTTTTTTTTAGAAAATTTTAGTTTATTTAGTAGTGTTTTTTTAGAAAAAGGAAAAATAATGAAAAAAAGCTGATCCCTGCCCTAACCCAAACCTTTCAATGTGTTAATATATATATATATATATATATATATATATATATATATATATATATATATATATATATATATATATATATATATATATATATATATATATATATATATACATATACATATATATATACATAAAAAAAGCTGAAAAAAAGCTGATCCCTGCCCTAACCCAAACCTTTCAATGTGTTAATATATATATATATATATATATATATATATATATATATATATATATATATATATATATATATATATATATATATATACATATACATATATATATACATATATATATATATATATATATATATATATATATATATATATATATATATATATATATATATATATATGTAAATTATGTTAGTGTATTTTATATATATATATATATATATATATATATATATAAATACTCAATTGATCATAACCCTGAATTTACTATGAGATTTACAACAAAAAGTTTATTGAAGTACTATCTTAATAAATTAAGTAAATATTAAGTAAAATTTTAAACAGAATCAAAGTTGTTTTATGCCATTAATGTTTTAAAAAGACATGTGGCTATGAAAATAGCCTTTTATGTTCAATATTTATGTCAATTTATGTCAATCCTATGTCAATTTCCTTCACTTGCTTTCTTTATTTCGCATCGCAATGAACGAGTTTTACAGGTTTTCTTTCTCATCTTATGTTTTTCAATAAATCTTTGGCATAAGAAAATGAATGAACTCTTACAAATAATGTAATTAAGTGGTCTAGCAAACTCTTACTAACTTCAGTTGATTCTGGATCATTGCAAACTTGTTTATAAAGGGATAAAACAATATAATTTGTTGACATGGACTCGATTAGAACTTCAGGATCTAGTTTTGAAAAAACTTTTGTTGTTTTTTTACGAAAAATATTCTCACATGTCAGAAAAAGATCTTGAATTTTATTGTTTACTTTCCACAAACCCCCTCTATCTCTAATATTTACAAGTGTCTGAGTATCATCTTCCATAACCCTACAGCGCAGTAAAATTGAAACTCACTGTTGGCTATACTTACATACATTTTTACTACTTTTAAATTTAGTATACACTCTCTGAAAAATATATCCAATAAGATATTGTAAACTCTTTCTCTCTATATCAGTTATTTCCTGAGTTGTATTTACAGATTCAATAGTATTTGGTTTTATATCAGAAAGATTATTTAATATAAGAGAAGACATTTCAGTGAGTAGTGTATTACTCAAAGCTAGATCGCTGAAGTGTGAAGGTAGTAGATTTTCGCTCAACAATCCATAATAATCTTGATAAAATAAATCACTATTGCCTTTAAATTGTTCTATTATTGGTTTTAACTTTTGCCAAAGATTTTCAGCATCATCTAATGAATAACTAAATTTCTCGCATGAGAACTGTTTTCTTATATCAAATGGCAGACACATCTCCATTTGCAATAAACTTGCACATTCTTCAACTATGCTTTTCAGCTTTAGTGGTGACAATGTACTAGAAGAGTTCTCCGTATTATACATTTTGGAAGAATCTATTTCAAAACTCTCTAAAATATGCTTCGATGCAATGTGTATCTTTAAACCTCTAATTGTCTTGTAAACTTTGGGACACTGAATGCATGCATGCTGTTCGACATTATCTCTATAAATATCAATATCAGAAACAATAGAATCTATATCTGTAATTAAGTTAATGTCATTGTTCAAAAATCCTCCTTCAACCACGTCAAACAAACATTCCAAATCACTATTTATCTCGAAATCGCAGTTAAAAAATGCCATTTTTTAAACTTGTGCAGGTTTGCCGGGTCGTGTTTCCAGACTATGTATTCTTATGACTATGATCATTCCTAACATGATAAACAATGTTTTCATTTACATGTTTTCATTTACTCCTCCGCCGCGTTTACTTACATGTCTTTGGAGAGAAATTAATTTAAAATGAGGAATATAAAAGTATGTGAAGAGGATAGAGCTCATGAATATTACTACTTTTCAAAGTATTGGTTGGCGAATTCACTCATAAAATTTACGAACCAAAACCAAAGCTGGAACTTTTTAAAGCAGAACAATTTTCCAAAACACTGGGACAACAAAGCGTCTCAGTACTACAAAACAACAATTGAAATATTAGGCAAAAACGGGTCCCTTTTTAACATCCCCCTAAAAACAACAAAAAATTTTTACTTAGAAGTGGCAAAAAGCAAAAAGACAGTCGTGCCAGCAGAAATTTTCTTGAACAGTTCAACAAAAACAACGATGCCGTGGACCCAAATTTGGAAAAAAAACTTCACCTCCCACACATGCGGAGCGACTCAAAATATCCTCTTTCGTTTTTTACACAACAGTTTACCTTCTGCGGCCTTGCTAGCTAAAAGCACAAGGCAACAGATCGTCAAAGTAACAAATGCAAAACTTGTGGTAAAATTGAGGACAACATGCATATCTTTGCCTACTGTCCTCCTTCTGTTGAAATTTGGGAGTATTTTAAACATGTATATAACTCCTTGACATCCCGAAACAACTTTTCTCCGATAAATTCGATTTTCTCAATTAAAACAGCGAATTTATCGGTGAAAAACCCCACTTCGCAGCTGCTGTTGACACTCACTTAAACCATCATGAGTGCAATATGGAACAGTAGATGCCACCACATGTTCAGCAACAAAAAAATTGACCCAATGGCAGTGATCAGGGTAATAATCAGGAACATCAGGAATATTATTACCTTAAAATATAATTATCATGTCCGTAGAAATACCACGGACATTTTCTGTGAGTATTTTTGTATTAAAAATGTTTTCTGTCAAGTAGAGAATGGAAGTCTGAAACTAAACATATGAGCTGAATTAAAACAACGGCTCGTTGTATGTTTAGTAAAGACTTCCTTCCCTTTTGCAATTTTTTTATGTTATACAACAAACTTTTTATTATATAAAATAGGCAAGTCACTGCCAGCCCTTATTTTATGAAATATTATTTTAACACATAAATTTTTTTATCTATAGTGTTTGTAACGTAATGTTTATGTAAAAGTCCTGTAATTCCTTTTTTAATTTTTTTGCATATAAATCATTCTTTTTACCTTATGAACCTTTCCTTAACCTATTTTAAAATTTCTTCTTTTTTTAACTTAATCTAAACTCTCGATTTCTTTCCGCACAACAGAAAATAAATAAAAAACAAAAAAATATAAAACCAAAAAACAAAAAAAAATATAAAATCAAAAAACACAAAAAAAAATTAAAAATACAAAAATTATGTAATAAAATTTACAAAACAGAAAATGTATATATTTACGAAAGATTGTAAAACCATATATTGTAAAAACATAAAACCTTAGTTAATGTTATTAAAATATTGTAAATATTTATTATTTTGTAATAAAAGAAAAAAAATATATATATATAAAAGTTTAAAGTAAAAAATATTTTAATTTAAATTATTCGAAATCCACGTTTCAGTCAAACAAATTATATTAAAACAATTTTTTGTTTCCTCTAGCAAATTGAGAAGTTTTTCAAAATTTTTATTAAGGCTTCGAATGTTTAAGTGGAGAATTCTAATTTTATTAAAATTTTTGTCGTAAACTTTTTTAAAAAGAAACCCTTCTAATTCGCTTGGATATGGGCAATCCATAAGCGTGTCGTGGAAAAAATTTATATCGGGTTTTAAATTTTCATTATTATTTATTTCAAAAAAGTTGAAACTTATGGATTCAAAATCACTTGTCCCAGTCATGCTCTCAACAGTTTCCTTTGCAAAATTTTCATTAATAAATATACCAGTTCCACGCAAGTTTTTCACGGCGTTTAGAATTTTGTGCGCTCTTTCCACAACCATTTCGCTGTCAATTTTAAGTTGTCTTTTGAAAATATTTTTAACTGTATTTTTACAGTCACTCCATGTTTCGTTAGGTTTTTCTTCAACTCCATCTATTCGTAGATTATTTCGACGAGATCTGTTTTCTAAATCGATTGTTTTTTTTTGTGTAAACTATTTTAATCCTTATCATAACACCTTTTAATTTGTACAATCTTTTCCATTAGGTTTGTTTCTGGGAAGTTTTGTACAATCTTTTCCATTAGGTTTGTTTCTTAGAAGTTTAGAACAATCTTTTCTATTAGGTTTTTTTCTTGGAAGTTTAGAGTTGTTTTAAGGTCACTTATATCTTTTTTGAATATTCATCACATTCGATTTGTTGTTGTTTACATAAACTTCTAGCTTTTCAATTCTGTCCGTTAATATTTTTAAGTTTGCACTCGTAATCGATGCAAAACTTTTTTCTTGATCTTTTAACGACTTCTCTGTTTTTCAGAATAGATTTTTTTTGTTCTTCTAATTTGTTGGTAAATATTTTTTCTATGCTTTTAATTGAAATTTCCATATTTGTATTATAACAGCGCATACATACAATATACAAAATGCATACCTGAAATGCGTAGTTATAAAACCGAAAATACGGTAGGTTGAATATTCAGTTGGTTGAAAGTTCAGTTGGTTGAAAGTTCAGTAGGTCAAAAGTACAGTTGGTCAGCAATTTAGTAGGTTGAAAAATTAGTAGTATGTAAGGTGTAAATATAAAAATAAAAATTGTCGATTGAAAATCAAAATCGTCATAATCTACGATTTACGAAATTTCATAATTAAGTTGAGTTATATGCCACCAACAATCGGTGTTATTGTATCGCAACAGGTTACCAAAAACAGGTATATCAATATCTAGGTTTTGTACTATTATTTTTATATTTCATAATTTCTTTACTTTTTTACTTTTAGATTTACGACATATTTGGGCGTTTTAAAGAACTAAATTGTCGTTCGTTAAGTTGTGTAAATTTTGGTTGTATATAGGGTAAAGTAGGTTAATTTCGGCGTATTAAGCCATTTTGTTGTTTATAGACAACGGTTGCTTTAATAACGTTAAAAAATCATGCATATCGATGCCCTGCAGATATATCTATTAAATAATAATTAAAAAATTGTTTTAAACTTACAAAGTTTCATGTAAAATTTGTTTTACAAAACACTCAAAAATGACGAAATTAGCGACCTAGTATGGTATTTTCGGCACTATGATACGGTAAATTCGGCATACTTGAGAAAATTATGACGTTTGTTGAAAGCACATTAATATAATTAAAATATTATAAACAGCTATAAATCTCCATTGTATAAAGTAATTGCCTCTTAAATGGAATCTGTTACACCTAATTCGCATTTAATTAAGGGCGTTGCAACTGCAAAGATTAATAATTTTTGAACCACCTATTTTAGTAAAGTATGAATATATCACCCAAAACAGAAACCTTATTAGAAAAATTTGCTTCCAAAGTAAAATTGTAAATGAAATGATTACTAATTTCTATGATTTCGATGATTATTTCTAAATTCTATTTAAATAAGAATTCTTGTTTATAAGCTCATATGAAGTTACTAAAATAATATTTTACATAATTTCTATAGTTAAACATAAAAAAATAAAATACAAAATTTAAAGAAAACTTTATAAAAAGAGATTTATTTAAGAAAGTTAAAAAACAGTTTACCAATATATGACATATAACTTTTTTTTAAAGAATCAGTGTTTCATACAATCATCACAAGTAAATACTTTTTTAGCATAAACACCACATATAGCAGCACATGTTTCATGCCACCATCTAGAGCATTTATGGCATTTATCCCAATTATCCTTTAAATACGGATCGACAGGATCACCATAACTGTATTGACATTTTGCACAAAGTTGTTTATTAATCACACCTTTTGCATCAAGGTTATTCAAACGTGCCTTTTGATGTGTAGATATATCTTTTTTAATGCACTTTTTACGTGGCTGCCTGTTCTTGTATTTCAAAGTTAAAGATTCCTCTAGCTGAGATTTATATGGTGATCCAGTAATTTTTTCAGCATGATTTACCCTCCTTTTTATACCTGTTCGTTTTGTATTTTTAATTTCAAGTCAAGCTAGTGATCCAAATGTAACACCATGAGGTTGTGAGGTTTCATTAGAGGTGGCTAATTCTAATGACTTATGAAGTGTAAATGATAAGTTTGGTGAAACAGATTCTAAATAAAAATATTTAATTAAAGAAGATGAATAAAATTCAACATGTAAATTATAAAAAAATAGTTAAAATGTTTTAAAGAAAATTGAACAAATTTTTTAAGAAATTTTTTTTTAGGTTAATAAAACAACAGAAAAATTATTATTTTGCTTGATATAAAACAAATTAAATCTGTGTTTAAAATAAATGGTGGAAGATGGTAAAAATAATACACCTTTTAAAATGATTTACCTTTTTGAGAAGCAATAGTACATTCTGTGACAAAATCAACATGATCTAAATCTTTAGCAGAGTCTAACCCATTGTCGAGAGTAGGATGCATTTCAGAGGTAATTTTTGGTTTTGAAATTTTTGATACAATATATGAGTGATCAGTAGCCTTAGCTGCAGCAAAGTCTTCTTCAGTAAACACATTTCTATCAAATGGATATATTCCACATTTTTTAAACCCTGACTGACAATTTTGAACAGTTGCAGCTTTCCCATAAGCTATTCCAAATAATTCACTAACCTCTAATTCAGTTACAGGACGACCTGGATGATGACGAAGCCAAGTACCAACTTCTTGATCATAGAATATTTTGAGGCTTTTAAAAAATGAAACATCAAGTGGTTGCAGTTTGTGTGTGCAGTGGGATGGAAGTGATAATATAATAACATTTGTCTCGCGAGCTTTTATAATAACACTAAGATTTTTTTTATGACTTGAATGTCCATCTAAAATTAGAAGAACTGGTTGGTTTCTTGACTGTGGCTGGACTGCTAGTAAAAAATGATCAAACCATTTTTCAAACAAACCAGTTGTTATCCACCCATTTTTGCTGCCACCAGAAATAGAACCAACTGGGGTTTTATCTAAAAATTCAGGTCTCACTCGAATACGTGGATAAATCAGCATTGGAGGGACAAAAAATCCGCTTGCTGATTGGCAACAAACTATTGTGATTGTTTTTCCTCTTTCCGAGCTTGTTAAGCCGCCAACACTATGTTTTCCCTTCAGGGCAACAACTTTTCCTGGTTTATGGCATATAGACAATCTGGATTCGTCTACGTTGAATAAGTTTGATGGTGGAATAATCTGCATTCCATTGGCATTAAACATTATTTTTTCTAGTTCATCATAAAAGCGATTAAACTTTATTCTATTAAATCCAATGGCTCGATGCAATGACGTTGATTCAGCAAGTCTTACAGAGAGTTTATTATGACGTTTCAAAAAACACCTAAACCATTCTTTTCCTGCTGACTTAGTTCCACAACTAAACTTGTGAATAATACCATTTTCTTCACAAAACTGGAGTACCATTTGCTTCACATCTTTTGGAGACAGGCCAAATAATCTCTGTGACATGGTCAGAAGAACTTCTACAAGCTCTTTTTCTTGAAAAGCTGAGAGTGTTGTTGGGTGTCCTGCACTTAACTTTTTAACACAATTATCAACAGACGCTCGTTTTATATAGTCATGTAGTGTTTGCCTTGGTATTTTATATTGTTTAGCAGCAGAATATTTCGAGCAACCATCAACTAAAACTGCATTTACTGCTAGTTTTAACGATTCATTTGACCAATTACCATATTTTACACGTTTTGAACCCATTATATGATGCTGTCAAATAATGTTTATATATCTATATATATATATATATCTATATCTATATATATACATATATATATATATATATATATATATATATATATATATATATATATATATATATATATATATATATTATATATATATATACATATATATTATATACATTTATTACAAATATATTATTAATATCTTAATAATAATATACACAATATAAATTAATTTTATGACATATAATATATATAATTAATATAATATAATATATATAAATAATTTTATGACATATAATATATATAATAATGTATATATATAACAATATATATATATATATATATATATATATATATATATATATATATATATATATATATATATATATATATATATATATATATATATATATATATATATATATATATATATATATATATATATATATATATATATATATATATATATATATATATATATATATATATATATATATATATATATATATATATATATATATATATATATATATATATATATATATATATATATATATATATATATATTGTTGTATATAATACATTATTAACTTATTATATACATGTTATTAAATATGACATAAATTTAATTTATATTGTGGGGAACTAATATTTCATCAAGTTTCACACAGACACTAAAGAATTCACTTTTTTACTAACTCGTTATTATTTTATTACTATCTAAATTACTAAAACCAACTTCTTTACATAATAGTTAAAACGCTTATTTCCATTTTGGTTTCAAAGAAACAACAGGTCGGCAAATTCGGCGACTGCCGAAATTAACAACTATTCATAAGCCGAAATAATCTCCTTAGAGCAGTCCTTGGGGAAACTTTTATATCTTGTAACATTCTCTGAGTTTCATCTTATTGTAGCTCAAATTTTATTCAGTTTATATTTTTGAATAAAATAAATAACAACTTTTGGTAAAAATTTCAGAGAAAAGATCATTTATCCTGCATTTTCAAAAAAGTAAAAATGTTAAGAAAAAGCTAATAATCATAAATTAACGTACCTGTAATGTAAAAATCAAAGTTTAAACTAATATTTAAAAAAAAATTGTTTATCTTACTACAATACCCAACTATAATTTTAATATTCCAATAAATAAATATTTTTAGGTGTCTTTTGAAGGGGTGCCGAAATTATCTCCCTGCCGAAATTACCCTACTTTACCCTATAAACACTTTAACTTGCGGTTAAATGCGAACATTTTTTTCTTCTCCTTTTTAAATATAATTCAATAGAGTTTATTATGCTCACATAAGTTTTAAATTATGGTGAGGAATAAACGTTTATTTAATTTTTACAAGTCGAAATTTTTTAAAAGAATTTTTCGACGATTTTTAAAGCCTTATTAAGACGTCGTGTGTTTACTGGGTTATAACTAATATATTTTTTCGAATTAATTTTTTTTATGTTTTTGTGATATTGTTTTTTGTTTTTTTTATAACAAGTAAAAAATTATAAACATCCTCCAATACCCCTCCCCTCACCATCAATTGAGCACCTGAGAATTTTACATTAAAAGTCGTAAGCAATAAGAGGGGAATGGGAAAGGGAGTCGGAAAAAGATAATAATTTTAGGCGTCCGACCTCGGTGTTTAATTAAAGATATAAAGTCAATTTAAATTTATAAAGTGTTAATTGTTAAGTCAAAGCCAAGATGAATTATAGTAATTGAAATAAATAGAATGAAAGTGGTAGGTGTGAAACAGACATAACGTGACCCGTTTAACGGGTCCAGACAGTAAGTATCATATGATAATTAGTTAGAGAATTTTAAATGGAGATTCATAGTCTCTGTAGATAATTTTCAAAGCCCTCTCATGGATTCGATTTATGAACATATTTTAGTATCTTACTGTGAAACATCTATATCAGTTGACAGTATGAGAAGTTTGAAGTTATAAATGTAGAAAGCATCAGTTTGCGTCAATTCAAAAGCATATACGATACTATTCTTGAAAGTGTATTTACTTTTCTGCTAGCATATTTGCATAAAGAGTTTACATGCTTTTCGAAGGAAAGTTTGTTGTTGAGTGTTATTCAGAGGAATTTAGGATTTTCGGAATTTTTAATTGTTAAGTTAGAAATAGTAACTTCTAGGTTACTACGTTTGCGATATGGTGATATTTTTTAGAGTTTGCTTTTTTGTTTTCAAACCATATCACAGTGGGACAGAGTGTGCCAAAATACCAAAAAATCAATGTCGGCATTGCACGGTGAAAATTTGACATAATGGTGAAGGCATGTTTATTACAGGAAATATCTAGTTAAAAAAACATGAATATTAATTTTTGCGTTCATTTATGCGGTTATTTACACGTTAATTTAACACGTATTTCAAAACGCTATTTTGCATTTTTTGTTTATCAACTTTCTTACTTAACTATATTGACTTTCATTTTAAAATATATTGTTATAATGTTTTTTTCGCTCAGACTTTTAAAAACAATTTAACGTAAGTGCGTTTGTGCGGCCGTGGCGCAGTGGTTAGAGCACTTGCCATATAAGCAAGAGATCCAGGTTCAAAACGAGCTTAGGAAATATTTTCGCGTCACGGTAAGGAAGGAGCCGTGAACTTCTTGGTTAAATGCACTTCCGCGGTGCTCTGTGACAAGACCGTTAGGTCTTCTTGGGGCACTTAAATAACAAAATATATTTAAGTGTAATCATTAGTTTATATGCGTTGAATGCTATTAGATATCAGATAAACCATCCTCCAATATCCTCCAAACATTTGATTATGTAAATCTCATGCTAAATGTTTGTAAATAGCAATGCATCATAAATATTTTACTGCGTTTTGCAATAAAAAAGTAATAACAAAACATTGGTCTTCGGTTAATGGTCAGTTGATGAGAAATACTGAACATGTAAAAAAGATGTTTTGTACGCAAAATATACTTACAAAATCTTTTATTACTGTTATAATATATAAGTTCTGAAAATATAAATCTAAAAAAGGTATCTGAAAAAGTAAATTTTTTGATGTTTACACTGATAAAAGTTGTCCATTAAAAATATTTCGTACTTTTCACCAAAATTTAATTTAAAAATTTTTTTTTTTTATATTATATAATTACGCGTTTATTACTTTATTTATGCATTTTATGTATAAATATAGCTATTCTAATAAAAAAAAACTCCGAAAATAATTTTGGCACCAAAAACTTGATTTTGTTCCACTGTGCATATTAAAAATTGATTTGCGGCTTTTTGGAGATTGTTTGTTAACTCTCAAAAAAACAAAAACAAAAAAATATGAAATATTTTAACCTTCAACAGTTATTTTAACCTTCAACAGTTATTTTAACCTTCAATAGTTTGACCACTAATTTTACTTTGCTGGCTTTCTTATATACAAAACTAGAGATGACATTTTCGTTCGATAAAGTCGTGGCAAGGTTGTTTTCAACTGAAATTACCATAAGGTTAGTGAGGCGTTTTATAGTTATTGTTGATCGCAATTTGGATTTGATGAGAACAAGCTTACTAAAAGAGCGTTCTCCTTCAGCCACTGAAACCGGTATTGTATTAAAATGCGAAGCAAAATGCAGATCGAAAAAAATATTGATTGAAGACCTTTCTGGTAGATTCTGTTGAGCAACTTGATAGAAGAAAGAGATTCAATTTTTCCAAAAGAATTTGATCGCTTCAGAACATCTAGATGACGGATTTCGTCAACCAACCCCTCTTCTTTTACATCATTTACGTAGAGATTTGCCAGGACTTTGCATTTTTCTTTCAGGATAAGTTTTTCTTCATCACTAGAAGGAGATAGAGAACACCATATGAACGAAACGTATCCGTTTTTTTAGCTGTATCCATTCTGTATCTTATAGTAAAATAAAGATTACATCTATGTAAGGTCAGGTGCAGTAGTTAGAGCACTTGCTTTATAAGCAGAAGATCGAGGTTCAAAACGAGCGTTGGACATATTTTCGCGTTTTACGGTATGGAAGGAGGAGTGAACTTCCTTGTTAAATGCACTTCCGCGGTGCTCTGTGACAAGACCGTTAGGACTTCTTGGGGCACCTAAAAAAAAAAAATCTAGATTTATATTCCAAGCAACATTAAAATTGTGAACATAAACTGCTAACACACCTCAAAAACTTGGGTTTCTTGAAGTTAAATAGATAGTGATATCCAGGACGCTGCGTAAAATATTATACTACTTAGATACCTCGTTTCTTATTGACTTTTCAAGTTCTGAATCAATTCAAAGAATGATTTCCAGACTATGTAGTGATTTCTGTGTTGAACAGTGTACTAAAATAAAATGTAGTGATTTCTGTGTTGAACAGTGCACTGGTGGCTTTTAATCTTTTCTCATAGCTTTTGCCAATTATCTTTTATTCCGCCATTCCACATCAAGAGGAAAGACTGAAATCCAGGGCCAAAATTATGCTTTTGTCTAAAAATAGAGCAAAAAAAAAGCTTTTGCAGTTCCACTCCAGATAAGCCAGTCTCTGTTAATCTTCTATCCGTTGAGAGAAGTTTTGTGAATAACGGAGGTATAAACTTTTATTGTTTGTTGAATCTTTCGGAAAAAGGGCTGGATTTTGAGTTAATCCATTTATTATGACTAGATGGCGTTCGACTTTAAATAAAACCTATTCCACAAAGCGGGGTTGTTTCTAACTGCTAGATCGCACAGTTGAATCGCCTCTTGATCCTAAATTTAAAAAAACATTTAGAATTATGGTATCTTTTTATTATTTGCAGATACTAAATGATATGTATTTAGAATCTGCAGATATTAAAGAATATGTTTTTAATATCTGAAGGTTTTTCATAAAATAATAATGCTTCCCAAACTCACCCCATTAACGTCTTCTTCTTCTAAGACCGTTAAAAAATTTGAAAGGGAAGATGGCTTTCTTGAACTCAAGAGTTTATCAATGCTGCTGGTAGCATGGTCAGTCTAAAAAAGAATTATTTTTACAGTTTTGGAATGAAATTATGAATATAGCATAGGGAATAAAAAAATAAAGCTGTTAACCTAGTTGCTTATTCACAATTTTTGGGTAGCTCTTGCGTATCTGAGTAAAGGTTACGAAAAACTTACGCAGATTATATTTTGCCTAACTATTTGATATTCACAACTTTTTCGCAGCATTTGCTTAAAGTTAAGGCTGCGCATGAGTTACGCAAAACTAACGCAAAAACTTACGCAAAATTTAAGGCAAATATTTTATAACGAGGGCCGAGCATGCATCTTTTTTTAAAGGCATGGCTTACCTTTACTTAGACTTAAATTTTTTTGTTGTTGTTGCTATATTTAAAAGTATAGCAAGAGCATATAGGGCCTATTCAAATTACACATGAAATTCTTAGATAGAAGGGGGAAGAGGGGAGGTTGTGTGAAAGTGTCACCAAATATCACATGGGAAAAGGGGTGGTTAGCTAGACTGAGACATGACAAAATTTAAAATTAGAATTTAAAACTTAAATTCTAATCACAACGAAATAGTAAACTTTCTGCAAAAAATTACAAACTCAAAAATATATTTATTTTAAAATAATGTCACGTCACAAAGAAAGCGGGGAGGGATTGTTTAAAATGTTAATTACACATAGGGGGGGAAGGGGGAGTCAAAAAACAGCAAAAAAAGTCTCTTGTATTATTTGAACAGCCCCATATAGCATATACGTGCAGTTACTTTTAAAAGTAATAGCATATATAGCATGAATATTTTTTCAATCTATTTTGAGTGTGTATTAGCAAAATATTTAAAATAATTAATAATTAAAAATTGGAATAAAAATTGATCAAATAAGAGTCGGTTGGTTTTTAAATGAAATATTAATTATTAACAAAATGCTTAATATCTTTTATTCTAAGCATAAACATTACAAGCACTCAATAAGAACTAATCGGGCCATATTTACCCAAATTCAAATTGTTAATATAAGTTGTATTATCCTGGCCTTATATAAGATAATTATTCGACTTCCTGTATGATGCCATCAGTGAATGCCCATTGGTTTTATTTAATCATTCAAATTTTTGTATTCTACAGTTATTTTGATAGTATAATTTTTAAATTGTTTATTATAATTATTTGAATAGTTAAAAAATCAATTATTTTTAGCCTCTGCTTTTTCCTTATTCTTTCTTAGCAATGACGAACCTAGAGTTTATTTTTGGGATACCCTTTTGATCGGCGAGTTATAAAAACCTAACCTTAACCCTGCTGCGAAGCTTATTTGTAAACATCACTCGCTAAATAAACTTGCTAAAGTATACAAAAAACTATTTTTAATATAAAAAGAAAAAATTAATTCTATTTAATAAATTTTTCTCGTTCCCCGAAAAAATAGTTTTTATGACTTAAAACGTTTTTGTATACATCGATTCATTCGTATTTTAGATCGTTACGGGACAGAAATTGATTAGTAGTTAGGTTAATAATATTATTAATTTGTTTTTAGTTGGCTAATAATTGTGAAATAGTTATATGTTTAATGTTGTTTAAAATATTTTTTATGTGTTAATGTGTATTATTTGTGTATTAAAAAATAATAAAATAAGAATTAAAATTGATATAAAAAAATATATAATATTATGAAATATATTACAAAAGCTGTGTATGTGAGTAATTTATTAGTTAGCCTAGAGATATATGGAGTAGATTAGTATAGTTATTTTTATTTTTAGTCAGGTTTGTAGCGAGCTTTGTAATTTTTTAATAAGAATTTATTTTCGTGGCAGCACTTTGATACAATTTCGGTTCTGCTATTTAACAATTCTTCAGGTTTTGGATATGATATAATAGTAAATTTCTTATACAGACATAGTGGGTATCTTTTGGAAGTATTCGAGTCGGGGGGTACTGACTTGAGAATAGACCATGTTAGCATAAGGGTTTCATTTAAATTGTTTTTTAAATCCCAGACATAGTTTGATAGGGCGGTAGAATTTTTGTATTTAATATGTTGGTTTGTGGTTGTTGTATCTGGTTTTCCACTCACCTTCCGTTAATCCGATATAAACTTTGTTGGGTTGGTTTTTTGCTGCGATGACGCATTTATATATAATATTTTTGGATTTGCGCTTACCATTCAGGGGGCATTTTGCATCTTTATTTTCAATTCTTGGGAAGATAATTTTTGCGGTTGTGGTTTTTTATAATTTTTTCTATATTCTCAGTGCAACTGCAGCTTACCTTTGCAGCGTTTATGTTTCTGTTTAAGTTTTAGTAAGCTACACTATTACAGTGTTTTTGACTTTAATATTAAGCAGTAAACATAATATTATAATTAGTATAATATATATAGCGAATTGCTTGTGGTTTGATATTTCAATATTTACGGAAGATTTTATTTAAAATAAATAACCTTTCGCAACATTGAGTTGTATTTTCGCAACTTTGTAGTTGTATACATTGTATCAACGATGATTCATATATTAAATTAATGTTGGGCTATATGGAAATAAAATAATGTTGGGTTATATGTTGGGTTATATTAGATGAACACTTGGTTTAGATCGGAAAAAGAATAATGTTTTGCGATGATTTTACATACGTTTGCTCAATGTATCTGTGTAAACTGTATTTAGTTGAGTCATTATTAGGCCTTTTATCTATATTGTTGTTAAAAACATGATATTGGATCAACGTTGTGTTTGCATTGGAAATAACAGGCGAAGTTTTGTTGCGTAATTAACATACTCCTAAAATTATCGAAACATTCATTTAAGACTATTAAACCAAATAAATTTAAGGCACAACAATATGAAACTATGAACATGGTTTCAACAATTCAACGGTGGTAATTTTGATCTCGAAGATAAAGAAGATCCTGGTGGTGAGAAAAAGATTAAAGATACCGAAATAAAGGCATTACTTGATGGTGATCCTAGCCAGGTAGAGAAAGAGCTTGCAGAAGCATTAAGAATTGATCAACCAACAGCCAAACAGGAAATTGGATGCTGAATGAGTTAAAACCGAGGGACATAGAAAAGCAATTATTCACAAAACAGTCGCGCGACCGATAAAAATAGTTTTCTGCATTAAATTGTTACCGGCAACGAAAGTTGAAGACGTTACAACAACCCAAAACGCAGAAAAGTTTGGGTTAAGCCCAGCAAGCTATCAATATTTACAGCGAAATTTTAATTTAATTTAAAAACTTTATTTCAAGTTGATTTTCACAAGATTGTAAAAATCAACTTGAAAGATTGAAGTTTTAGTTAACACTAAAACTAATTTAAATCAACACATTTAACTTTATAGACAGTACACTTACACATTTCATAAAAAAAAGACAAATTTTGCAAACGCAATTATTACCATACCAATTTTTGTTATGTTTTTTGAACACCTCAAGACTTTTTGCGGACATGGTCTCATTATTTAGAGTGTTCCAGAGCGAGGTGACTCTATATAATGTACAGCATGAATCGTTATATATGGAGTCTTTAGAGGTAGAATGAGTTTTTTGCTACAACGGAGTTTATACGTAAAGTTTTTTATAGTAAAAAGGTTTCTCATAAATATTAGATATAGACGATTAATAGATTTAAAAGTTTCGATCATAATAAATCTCAAATTTTTTAGATTGATTCTTGGACTATATCAATATTTTATCAATATTTAATAATTCATCCAGGGACAAATCAAATCTTTTATCGGCTATACTTATAGCTTTTTTATGAATTCTATTTATTTGTTTGTCATCTTTTTTTGAACAAAACATCCAAATTAGAAGACAATAAGAAAAGTTAGACAAAATAAAAGCATTAAACAGCAAAATAGATTTATCACGGGATAAAAAATTTCTTATACGTGAAAGAGCAAAACATTTACCATTAGCTTTACTGCATAACTTTTTAATGTTATGCAGTAAAGCTAATAGTAAATGAAACCAATTATTTATGGTTCCAAGCTCATGCTCTGTATCTAGTGGGACCAGCTTAAAGTAGAATATTATGAGTTGCTTAAATTGAAAAAGACAATTAAAGCAGACCGTTACCGACAAAAACTGATCAAGCTGAGCCAAGCATCGAAGGATAAAAGGCCACAATATACCAAAAGATAACCATGACAAGGTTATTTTACAACATGTCAACGCAAAACCCCGTGTTGCAAATGTTGTAAAAAACTACCAGGAAAACCTCAAATGGGAAGTCCTACCACATCCGTTGTATTCACCAGACATTGTTACCTCTGATTAAATTTTTTTCCGATTGATGACACACATGGGTGAGCAATGACTTTCTTCTTATAGCGATACTAAAAAAAGTGTCGACGACTGAATAAGCTCAAAAATCCAACACTTTCTGGCAAGGAATCCGAAAAAAAAAAAATTCAAAGAAGACTTTTTAAACATTTTTTGAAGGTTCAAGTTACCAATTGTTTTAATCAGATTTTCTTCTAATTTTTACTTTTACTAAAAGGGTCTTCAAAAATATCGTAAAAAATATTTTAAAAGTCTTTTTTTTGATTTTTTGTTACTCGTATTTATTTCGATTCCTTTTTTTTTACTTTTAGGGGTAAGTCTTGTTAATATTGTCAATAATTTTTAAATTTATTTATTTTTTTACAAAATCAATAATTATGCGGTAAAAAAAAAAAAATTCTTTTTAAAAATATTTTCAATACTGGGTAACCTATAAATGATTCTTCTAAATAATTACTGTTGTATTCCATGGAACTAAATATATTCAAATCTCTAAAGCGATTGATCCAGATTGTAACAAGAGGGAGGTGGAATTAAGGAGAGGAAGAGAAAGTCTGATTTATTATCAATGCTACTCCAATTTAATACCACTCAAGTATAAGGTTTTTTAGGATTTAATCTTTATGAAACCTCACGGTTTTCTGAAGCAAAAAGTGCTCTGTGAAAAGACTGTGCGGGTTTTTAGGAATATCTTAACAACCTTAAATAACTAGCTTGACTAATTTAAGTTTATCGACGAGAGTCTTTAAGAATATTTAACTTTTTTTAATAAAAGAGTGCCGATTGTGGAACGTAATGTGGAATACTGGCGTTTTTTAGAAATTATTAGAGACATCTATTTCTAATAGCTGAAAATCATGCGTGGTGGCGTTTTAAGTTATTTGGTCGCGTGGTTTTAATCTCATGTTAACCCTTAGAAAATAAATATTGTATGCTGTTACAGTTTTTTTATATCTATGCAAACAAAGTTAATTGTAATTTTTTTTAGAACAATAATAAAGTTCATTATTTGAGGTAAGCAAAAGCATTTGAGGTGGGTAAGCAAAAATTTATGTTGTATACTTAGTTTAATCATTTAAATATTGCTTTTTGTTAATTCCACATTAGGAGACCAAAAATGCAGAAATGAAGAAAGTAATTTTTTAATTACAGTAACTTATTTTTTACACATTAAATTGCTTTAAACAAGAAACCATTTTATAAAGGGTACTTTAAAAATTACGTGTTGTCAATACTGTTTAAATGTTTTTTTCTTACATGATATTTTTTACAAAATAAAAATTCCACAATCACCTTTACTTTAAAACTTAAATTCTAAACTTAAGTTACAAGATTGTCAAATGCACAAACATGTTTTAAGCATTTGCTTATAGCTTTAAAATAACACATTAAATTGCCTTAAACAAGAAACCATTTTATAAAGGGTACTTTAAAAATTACGTGTTGTCAATACTGTTTAAATGTTTTTTTCTTACATGATATTTTTTACAAAATAAAAATTCCACAATCACCTTTACTTTAAAACTTAAATTCTAAACTTAAGTTACAAGATTGTCAAATGCACAAACATGTTTTAAGCATTTGCTTATAGCTTTAAAATAACACATTAAATTGCCTTAAACAAGAAACCATTTTATAAAGGGTACTTTAAAAATTACGTGTTGTCAATACTGTTTAAATGTTTTTTTCTTACATGATATTTTTTACAAAATAAAAATTCCACAATCACCTTTACTTTAAAACTTAAATTCTAAACTTAAGTTACAAGATTGTCAAATGAACAAACATGTTTTAAGCATTTGCTTATAGCTTTAAAATAATATCACATTTAGTAAATGTATAAAATTATTTACTTTTTGCCTTTCATTTGATGGAAATTTGGTGACAAAAAAAAAGGGCTTTAAATTAAAGAAATCAAAGTATAAAACAAACTCTAGAACAATTAATACATTTCAACTTTTTTTTAAAAAATAAAAAAAATAGTTAATCAATCAAATTAACGGAAAATAACGGAAACTTACAAAAAATTTTTTAACGGAAGTTGTCCTTATTTCCGTCCGTTAAAGTTTTTAACATAACGAACGGATTTACTAGACAGAAAAATCAAACACCCAAGCTTAATAAATATAAGTATAAATATAAATAGCTTTTATCTAAGAGCAAATATATAAAACACATAAATCAATGATTATGCTTTTGAATGAATGATTAAGGTTCTTTAAAGTCTCTCATAAACCTTTTTTTTTTAAACTTAAGAAGCATTTGTGCTTAAAATTACTTTGAAGTCATGTTTGTTTTGTTTGTTTGCCGAAATGCCCGGGACGTTAGAAAAAATCACAACCTATTTTTCTTAATAATTATTTTAACTGAAAACTTCTATAGCAACTTTACATTTCTGGTACATTTTGGGTAAATTTAGAGGGGGAAACCCCCTCTAAATTTACCCAAATTTTATAAAAAATATTTTTACTTATTTATACTTTTTAATGTATGCAGAATTCAAAATTATTTGTTTGCTTACTGATTTTAATCATTAAATCCTTCAAGTTTTATTTTTTTAAGGTACCTCAAAATTTATACCATAGCAACGCCCATAGCAACGGTGTAACACCTTATAAAAAATCCTAATAACTAATGTGCATTTTTAAATAGCTGCAGTAAAATGCTTGGTTTGGCTTCTTTACTTATCCAGAGAGCGAAAAAAGTCTGGTTTATCAAGTCAGATTACAGTTTTCTGTTACTCTGAAGCTTTTAAAGTTGTCAATTTTCTTAATTTTTTGAAAAAAATGAATAAGGCGCCTAGAGTAAAATCGAGAACAATAATTAAAAAAAAGAGGAGAGGTTTCTTAGGGAAGAAATTTAACAGTCTTGACAAAGAAAATATTGAAATGGATTTAAATGATAATCCTTCTGTAACAATTTTGATTGCTTCAAATACTACAACTGTCGATAATAACTCTGTAAATAACGAACCTGGATTAAATTTATTTTCTACATCTGTATCTGTGAAGAAGGTAAAGCCAATTGAATATTCTAGAGCTTGGACAAGAATGAAAATATCTGGATATAGGATTATAGATTGCTCTATATTATCTGACATATTTAGTGCTGTAGCATGTCCTCAGTGTGGCGAGTGTTCGTCCTTGACATTGTCCGAAAAAACGCAAGACAAAAAAGGACTTGCCTCAAAGTTACTTATCAAGTGCTTTAACTGCAAATATGAAAATGAGTTTTATATTTCGAAACAATGTAACAGAGGATATGATATTAATTGAAGATCAGTATATGCACTTGGACAGGGATATTCTGGTATAAAAATATTCACCACTTTAATGAATACGCCATAACCATTGACTCAAAATAATTATGATAAGTTAACTGTGAAACTAGGTGCTGTCACACAAAAAATTGCTGAAGGTACCATGTTTGATGAAGTAGCAGAATTGCGTAAACATGCTGCTAATGATAAAGTTTTTGATATTGGTGTGTCGTGTGATGGTACTTGGCAGAGAAGAGGCTTTTTATCATTAAATGGTGTCTTTTCTGCGTTATCAATGGACACTGGAAAGGTTTTGGATGTCGAACCAATGTGCAGGTTCTGCAAAGGTTGCTTTTTAAGGAAAGATCTTTTAAAAACAAACCCTACAGCGTATGCCCAATGGAGGAACTCTCACATTTGTAAAAACAATTACAAAGGTAAAAACAACTACAAAGTACAAATTGCGATATGTGAATTTTTTAGGATACAGGGACAGTAAAAGTTTCATTAATGTCATAGATACTTACCCTGGCATTCAAGGTGATAAGTTAGAATGTGTGGGACACTATCAAAAATGTGTTGGTACACGACTACGAAATTTAAAAAAAAGAGAAAAAGGTCTCGGTGGGCGTGGTTGTCTTACAGATGCAGTAATCGATTGTCTGCAAAATTTCTTTGGCGTTGCTATAAGGCAAAATGCTGGAAACTTAGCAGGTATGAAGGCAAGCGTATTGGCTACGTTATTTCATGTTGCATCTTCCAAAACAAATAACTTGCACTTTCCTCAGTGTCCTACCGGCATTAATAGTTGGTGCAAGTTCAACTTTGATAAAGCAAATAAAACCAACACTTACAAACCAGGTCCAGGTCTTCCAATGGACATAATTTTTAAAATTAGACCTATTTTTGAGGATCTTAGCAAAGATTAAGAACTTAAAAAATGTTTACACGGGAAAACTCAAAACGCTAATAAATCGTTCAACAGTATAATTTGGGACCGATTACCGAAGACCAGGTATGTGTCACTCAATAATTTGAAATTTGGTGTATACGATGCGGTAGCAAATTTTAATATTGGTATGAAAGCTTCAACAATTAAATATGTTACCAGGTGCTTTCATGATTAAAGGTTCCAATAAAATAAACAATAAAAGAATAAAACAATCTAAATATAGAATGAATGAAAAGAATAAGTTGAGGCGACAGTTAAATAGAGCAAAAAAAATTTATAAAAATGACAAAAATTTGGAAAAAGAGGGTATAACTTATGAACCAGGAGGATTTTAAATACTGTTTTTTAGATTTAATGATTGCTTTTTTATACATTTTTTGGTGTTATTTTATAAAAAAAATGTTAATTTGCTTTATTCTCAGTATGAAATATTTAAGACGCCGGCCAACCATTCAAGAGCCGTTTCTAAAATTTTCAGTGGTTGTTTTTTAACTGGTATAGTGTTTTAAGTTGAATGGTTATTTTTTTTTTACACTTGCTGTTTTAGTACCATATTATTGAATATTGCACATTGACTTCAAAATACCTGATTTTATATTTGTAAAAAAAAATTCTGTCCAACTTAAGGTGGTTATCAGGTAAAAAAATAGCGATTTTTGTGAAAAAAAGTGTTTCTTAGTTTATTAGCCAACTTTGTGTAAAATTTAATTGGCTTTTCAACCATATATAACATGATATAGGTTTATTAATAAAAAAAATGTAAAAAATTGTTTTAGTTGGTAAGAGTAAAAAAACTTTACTTAGCAACCTCATAGCAACCAATTTTTTTTTATAGATATATTATCCTTAGAACGAGATTTAAATAATTATTTATTTTCTTGGGTCTGTATAATTAACTAAACTTTTGAACTAGAGGTATAAAGCAAAGTAGTATGTTTTGATGTTATTTTTTAAGCAGAGAGGAAAAAGTTTGAAGTTGTTAAAAAAGGTTTTATTATGGCAAAGAATAAAAGTTTTAAACTTAGCAAAGTTAAACGAGTTTTTCTTTGAAAAAGTGCCCAAAAAACATTTTTGTTACAAAAAAGGTACTAGATATGGGTGTTGCTTCAGCTGTAATAAATTACAATGATGGTTTAAGAGGTTTCACAAGAATTTTTAAACATTTGCAGCTTGCCCCTGGAAGTTTTATGATCCAAGGATCGTGGAAGAAGGACGTATCAAGAGTAAAGAACACGATTAAAAATTTAACTCCTAAACAAAAAATGACTAGAAGGAAAAGGAGATGTATCAGGAAAGGCTATATTGATAAGGAAAAAGAAAAAGAGGGAGTTGACTCTTATATTTCAGGGAATTTTTAATTAATAAATTGTTTTTAAACTTTGAAGCTTGATTTCTCAATTGTATTTTTTTGCCTGACTGCGAAGAGCAAATCATTCATATCTTTTTAACCAGATAAGCAATTGAGTTCAAATTTTCAGGGTTGTTTCTTTATAGATAGAACTACAATAGCTTACTAGAACTAATCTTAAACTTGTTTCCATTTGAATATATTAATATTTTACCTGGGGTTTTTGTATCAATAATTTTGTTTAATATTGAAAAAGCTGCCATTTTAAAAATAATTAATATTTTTAGTTTTTCTAGTAAACTTTTGTTTATTACACTATAATCTAACAGTGTTGTAATTTTTAGCTTATAATGTCATAAAGAAGCTGAGAAAATGTTGTTTCCTTTTTCATTGATTTTTTTGCATTTAATGCTAATTCAGCAACAAAAAAAAAAAAAAAAAAAAAAATTTTAAGCGATTTTAATTATATTAATAAGTATGTTTCTTTTAAACTAATTTTGGTACATGATTAAGTTGGCAATCAAAAAATATTTTTTTTACCTGATAACCACCTTAAAACACTCTTCTACTCTATATAAACACCATATAAAAATTTTAACTTGGGTTGTTTTGTTCCCTGCCCACAATATTGGCCGGCGTGAAACCTGTTTTTTGGCAATTTTTTATGGTTTCCATAGCAACAGGTTACCATTTTTTTTGCATTTTTTTAATATATGCTGTTGATCTGACAAAAAATTTTTTTCTAAAAATTGATTTTAAAATTAGAGGGGGTTTCCCCCTTAACAGCTTTTAAGGAAAATTTTTTTTGTCGACAATTAAATTATAACAAGTTGCAGTTTTCAACTTTGCATCTAGAAAATTATTTGCTCAAGACATTTGCAATAAATTTTAAAACAAAAAATTTCTAAAAAAGGAAAATAAAAAAAAAGTATTTCCTTGTAGCACCTAAAAATACTTGATTTAAAAGCAACTAACGGTTTATTTTATTCATTAAAGTGTGAAAGATTTTTGTTTTAATGTGTCAAAATGTAAAACAATTTTTATTAAATTCTACAAACTTTTTTTAAATTATGTAATAATGTTATTATTATATAATGTAATTATGTTATTACCCAACAACAACTACTATATAAAGACTTTCCAATTTTATTTTAGGTGCCCTCAAGAAGTCTTTAGGGTCTTATTACGGAGCACCGCGAAAGATTTAATAGGAAGTTCTTGCCTCCTTTCTAACCGATGTCGCAAAACTTGCTCGGAGTTGGGGTTTGAACCACAGATCTAACGTTTCTGAGGGAAGTGCGCTACCACTGCGCCACGGCTGATCGAAATACCTAACACAGGCAAATAAATTACAAATAACCTTATCATAGCATAATGGCTAACTTTAAGAAAGCTATTCCCACTCTTATTAAGTTCAAATGCTTTATTTTTAGATGTTAAAAAGTTTTATTTATTATCAAAAACAAGATCAGACAATAATCATAATAAGGTTATTTTTTATTTCTATAACTTTTTATTAATAATAAATAAATTCAAAAAACTTTTTTGTGTTTAACTATAATTAAGAATCTACAAGTACAAAAAAATAAAAATTATTCGAATGCGTTATACAGTTATAATACAAATAACGCAAAATGCAGCAATAAAAATAATTTAAAAGTAATCAATTATATATATCTATATCTATATATATATATATATCAATTATAAATATATCTATATCTATATATATCTATATATATATATATATATATAAACACATATACACTTACAAATATATACACATTACTTCAATGACTTTTCATTTTTAAAAAAATTTATTACGCTATTTGCAGCCATGTTTGGTGTCATTAGCTCTTCCTCGACATACTGTTCATGCTTTTTAATTTGTTCGAGAATCTTTTCATTTTCTGTAAATGAAGCAAAAATATTTTCTTTCAAAATTCTCCACATCCAAGCTTTGTATTGTTGTTTGCGTTTAAAATAAAATAAGTTCTTTTGTAGCATTATATTTTTAAATTCTGTCATTTCGGCCCAAACTATACCAAAACCTTCGTCAAGCAAAGATGAAACAGAATGAACTTTTGGATGCCAAATATCGTTTTGTCTGCTTAATAACTTAAGAGCGCTCGTATATTCACTTTGAATCCTCCTTGCTGCAGGAAGCAAATCGCCGTCGGCTTTGTTAACTAATACTAAATCAACCATTTCTACGATTCCTTTTTTAATACCTTGTAGTTCATCACCGGAAGCTGGTGGAATGACTAGTACAAACATATCAACCATATCTCCTACAGCAACTTCCGATTGACCTATACCAACAGTTTCTACAAGTATAATATCGTATCCTGCAGTCTCACAGAGTATGATTGCTTCGTTGGTTTTTCTTGCTACCCCACCAAGAGTTCCTGCGGTTGGAGACGGGCGAATATAAGAATTTGGATCATGCGAAAGCGTAATCATTCTAGTACGATCACCTAGTAAAGATCCACCGGTTTTCACAGACGATGGATCAATTGCAAGTACAGCTACTTTGTGACCTTCAGACGTAAGTTTTTTTCCAAATTTCTCAATTAAAGAGCTTTTGCCAGCTCCAGGTGCTCCTGTAAGCCCTATCCTAAAAGTCGACTTGCCACTTTCTTGGAGCTTTTTAAGATGTGAAAGTGCTTTAGAAAGCAGATTATCTGCACGATGTTTATGATTATCTTTTGTAGATTCAATTAAAGTTATTGAAGTGGCAAGCGAAGCTCGATTTCCGTTTACAAGTTGTTCAAATAACTCGTCAACTGTTTTTAACCTTGATTTACTTTCATAACTATAATACATACAGGATTTAAATTTCCCAGAGAAAGTAGACAAGCTTAGATATCTTCTTAAATATGTCATTTTTACAACCTGCAACAAAATGTTCTGAATACCATTTTTAAATAATAAAAATAAAAAAATAAACTGAATCCACAAATATCAAATTAGTGGCAAGAATATAAAAACTAAAGAGTTATACATCAATAGCGTCCCTTTTCAAAAAAATGGATAGCTGTGGGTAAAAAAGGAGAGTCGTAGGTAGACAGAAGGTATAAGCAAGAGGTTTGTTTTCAAAACTCTATGCCGAGGTAAAGATTTTTCCAGAAAGTTAATATAAGGTAAACTGCTAAATTAAATTTAAGACATTTTCAGTAAAAAACTAAAAGCAGGAAAAAAAATGGTTGTAACAACTTTTAATGTTAACGTTTAAAAAAAAAAAAACGTTCAAAAAAAGTTGAACTGATTTGTCTTCAATGTATAACTCTTTAATATATACTTAAAATTTTTTTTTAATTTTAATTACGTGTTACAGAAAATTTTTGTAAAATTCCTAAAATTTAACAAGACGTAACTTACGTAAAATTTTTACGTGACCTCGCAACCAAGTGCATACTCTTTGTATGCAAAAACGTATTTTCAAATATTTTTTATTGGAAAATAACAAGTTAATAAAAATTACACAAATCTAGTCAGTAATACTTTTCTACGTGAAAATTTCTAAGCACCTTTAATCTTCAAGTATAGAAAGATAAAATCTTTAATCTTCAGGTATAGAAGGATAAAATCATGAGAATTTAAAGTTAAAAAATACGAGAAATTAAAAACGTAAACGACTTTCAAAAGTTAAAAATCAATTAAACAAAAAAAAAAAAAAAAAAAAAAAATTAAATGAACAGCTAAAAACTAAACGCTTGTTCTTTTAAAGAGAAAAAAGTATTACTGTCGTTAATTCAATTAATTACAAAGGAGATTATAATTGTTATTAATTAAAAAATTAAAAATATTCCAATACTTTGATAGAAATATAAATAATATTTACATTTTTCAAATAAGCTTATGTTGCCATGGCAGTAAAAAATATTGCGAAGGGAGAGGAACACAATGAGAAGCATCAAAATGATCCAGATACTTCATAGCCTAAAAAATAAAATTTTTATTACAGAACCATTTGAAAGGTTTTAGGTGGTAGTGTTATGATAAGGTGAGTCTGATAAAGAAGTATAAGATTAAATTTGAATGAGATCATGAGAGAATAATGTGAACCACCTAAAGGAGAACAAGAAGTGTAAGGAAGTGATTAGGGTTGTAGGGAAAACAAGACTCCAAGTTATCTATCTGAGTAAAAGATAGAGAAAGGCAAAAATTTTGAGAATCAGTAAAAGCAGTTTTACTATTACAAAACCCTGGCCATTAAGGTGGTAGGGATGCAAATAATGATTGAGAAAAAAAATTTGGGGAATTGTTTTAATGGTGAAACTTCACCCTTTGATATGTCTATTTTCATGTAACTAACATTGGAAACAATAAAAAATATTTCTTGGTCCACTTTACACATTAAAACACTCTGAGGTAGCATCAAAGCCCATAGCAATGTTCCTAGTTACCGTAAACAGAAGTTTTTTCTTTATTTTCCTCTCAAATATATGTCTTATTTAATGAGGTAGTCAGCGTTAGGGTCATCTGCTATGCCTTTAGCAGTCTAAATATCACATTTTAAAATCACAAACATGACTCAGACAGATAAATAAGCTGATAAGTTGTAACAGTACTGTTAACCCTAACCCTAATCCTAACCCTGATCCTATCCCTAACAGTAATATTTTATACTTTATATTATTTACAAAAATTTACCAAAAACTGTAGGCAGGGAAACCATAGAAATGGGTGTACATTCAGCTATTTTTCATTTTAATGATGGGCGGAAAGGAATACTGAAGGTTTTTAGAACACTTTAGCTTAAAAGGGCAAATTTCAAAGGCTGTGGCAACAAAGTTAGATAATTCCCACATTAAGCGAATGGATAAAAAGTTTACGAGTGCAGAGAAAAAGCATAGAAAAGGATTGCAAGTCAGAAAAATTTTTTTTTTTGATAAAATGAGTGAAAGCGATTCCATATCAAACTGTTTCTGACAGAGGAAATTATTTTTTAAACATTTTATTTTTGTTTTGCATTTTTCTGCTTTTAATTTAATGCATACTTGCTATAAATCAAAACATATTGCAATGACAAATTTCAGAAAGAAGTCTATTTGCATCCTTACTACTTTTAGTGTGAAGGGTATTGAAGTCAAGAAACTTCAAGTAAAATTACAGTTTAGATGCCCACTTTTAATAAAGTTAATATCATTGTAATATAATAATAAAGTTAATATCAACAAGATATTATCAAATGAATTGATACAATCAATGAAATGTTTAAGTGATACAATCAATGAAATGTTTCTTTTGATCCGATCAATGAAATGTTTCATATTTTGATCCAATCAATGACATACTTTAGATTTTTATCCAGTCAATGAAAATTTTCAGATTTTAAGCTCTGACATAGAGGCAATAATAAAATTAGTGCACATAAAAATTTAAGGAAAAGAATAGATATACAATATATTAGATAAAATTTAAAACCTATTTTTGCTTGTCACATGAATGCAGTTGGAATTAATCTTCGCGGAGGATTTCAACAATGTTTTTCTGATTGTGATCATAATGCACCTGAGTTTTCAACTGAAAAAAGATACAACAATTTCAAAGATACGCATATTAAGTATGACCTAAGTCATACTTAATATGCGTCAACAACATGCAAGAGCAAGTCATCTAGATCCCATCTGAAGATGAAACTATGCCCTATGAAGATGAGACCTTGTACAAGGAAGAAGCTTCAAACAGTACAGTAAAAAAGCTATATGGAAAAAATCTGAAAAAACTTAGAGATAAAAACTATTCATTTTTTGATGCTAAGTGTGAGGTGGCATGATATGTTAATAAAATAGTAGTAGGCAACAACACAGATATAGAATATCGGAAGACCAACTGTAAAGGAATTCCTTTATCTCAGAAGTCTAAAGAAGTAATATTGTGCACATCCCAGCTTCACTAGTTATCATGGGACAAGTATTTTCAACTGCTGGAACAATTTTATCCAAACAAAGAACTAATCTTAGTATTAACAACATAGTAATGTTTTGAAGGAAATCATGGTGTCAGAATATGAAGAAGATAAAAAAAAAAGAAAAAAAGTAATAAAAATGAGCATTATTAGGATAGCTTTAACGTCGCTGACATTTCCACTAATAAAATACTTTTATTAAAAAATTTACAATATAAAATACCAACTTTTCTAGAACAAAGTTTGTTTTTAATTAAAGAATTTACCTAACAAAAATAACAATGTGTTTTTATCAGGTATTTTTTTATTTGTTTTTGACCAAATATAATTGTTCTTGTATACTTGATCAACAAATATTTACTTGTTAAACAAATAAACCAATTCAAACAAGCTAAATCAGATTATTCATTTAACAACTATGTATTTGTTAAACAAAGGTACTTTCATTCAACAAATATATGTTAAACAAATTTTCTGAACAAATTATTCAGACAGTATTGATTCAAAAAATAAAAAAAATTGTAAACGCTCAAAAAATGTATAAATACTCACCCACCTACTAAAAAAACTAACTACTAAAGAAAAACTTAATTTAAAATAATTAAAAATGGCATTAAAAAAAAGGCGTTAATATATAATAATTAATATGCTTTACCAAAAAAATAGTTGCATTAGATTTTTCTTTTTGTGACCATGTGCGTCCTAAATAACAAAAAGCATTATCATTATTTGAGATTTTTATTAAAACTTACAAGATCAAAACTGCAATTGAAATTTCTTATTAAGAGCATGTTTTCGTTCAATAAAAAACAATTTTACCTTTTACCTAATTTTTTCTAGCGTCAAGAATAAATAGCTCAAAAACCAGTTGCATAGTTTTGTTTCAAGTTTTTTTTATTGAATTATTTTAAGATATTATTAGATATATGTAAAATATAGGCCAATAACCTAGTATAAGCCAATAGTCTGACTTACCAAAAAGAGTTCTGATTTCAATTTAATAAATATTATATTACCTATGTCAAGAGGAAAACTAGGCCGATCTTCTTTAATTGCAAAACGATCTTCAAAATCATTTTTGTTATCATAGCCAAGACTTTTTAAAATAGCAGCTACATTAAAATAAAGTTATCGTTAAAATCATGCTATATAATGTAGAATATAATATAGAATAATTGTTAATAGGCTTGCTGAAACTATTCCGTGTGCTATAAATTAAGATAAATGTCTATGGAATAAATATATATATATAAAATGAATAAATAAAAATAAAAGTTAAAAATTACTACTAAGTTAAAAACTACTACAACACATTACCTTGAGAAGCAACATTATCCACTGAAAGGTAAGAGTGAAGCACTTCTATACTTTCTTTTGTAACTACATTTGGATATCTAAAAGATTTATAACAAAAAAACTTAGTAAAAAATGCCTACATAAATACATATCACATCTAGCATGCAAGTTGTTATAGCAAATATTATAAGGGCTGTGGTCATCTATATACAGCCAAAGTTAAAAAGTAGCTGAGCACTGATTGGTGAGTTAATTATAAAGTGATGAGAAAGCTTAGTTTCTTTGTCACTTTATGATTGATTGGTGATGTTATGAAACAAAACAGAATGAGCTAAATATCAATTATTATTATATGCTGAATTATAACAATATTATTTATAAAGTCAATGAAAGTAAGGGAGCAGGTGGTAGTGACAATTGTAGAAGCCCAACCCTTCTATTGTAGTGTTTTATATTTACTACCTCATAAGTAATCAGAAAAAACAATTTAAGCAATAATAAAGTAAAATACTTAAATAGAAATTTAAAAAAATTACCTAAACAATAAAATCTTCTCTAATAAAAAATTGCATCTATTAGTAGAAGGATCATGAGGACTGAAAATAAATTTAAAAAACAAAATAAATTAAAAACCATGTTAATGTTATGCTGTACTTATTTAAATAGAAAAACAATTGTAAATATTAAAAATCAGTTGCTAAAACTATGGGCTCAATTAAATCACAACAACAAAACTATTTAAATATCACTTACATTGTTGTTATAATCTCTTCACGTAACCTTTTAATGAGTCGAATTGGACCAGAATACCTTTACCAAAAAAAAAAAAAAAAAAAAAAATTGAAATGAATCTTTTATCAATTTTATTCAAAAATTGTAACATAAAAACTTATGTGTATAGCATAAAATTCATAGTAATATAATTAATTGTAAATATATTGTAGAATAAAGATTTATTTTTGAAAATTCAAACTAAATTTATTATACTAATTTGAAAAAATATATTTTATAAATTTATGTAACCCAAGCATGATCAAATTGAGAACCTTAGTTAAACCAAAATTTAAATAACATTTGGAAACATGTTTTTCATATCTCTTTGATGTTTTCATTACAAAACAAAATACAATCTTAAAAACATCTTCTAAAACTGATAAAACAAAAAAAAAAGTAACACTGTTGTTAATCAAAAAATTCAACATCTTAAGCATGTCAAACATCTTGTAGCCCCTTTTTTTTTTGTTATTCACCTCCTCAAGGCTGAGAAGGCCACTACAGATGAGGATGTTACTTAATAGTGGTTATAACCCTCTCTCAACTCTCTGACTCCTAAACAAAAACTTTATTCAACCACTGTTGACAAACAACATTGTATAACAAGTAACTATCACTTCAGATAACCCTGATGATAACATTATCAAAAAATCATACATACAATACAATCATATATGCTGACCAAAAACACCCTTTAAACTGATATATGCTAACCATGTTAAGCAATATTTTTTAATAATCCTATATATTAAAGTGTGAAAAGTGTGAAACCTAAATTTAAAAGTGTGAACTGTTAAATGACATTTGGAAATTAAAAGATGATAATCAAAATCCCTTCAGGGTTAGGTTGTGGTTAGATTATAATTAATCAGACAATGTTAAGCATACAACCAAATTACCAAAATACAGTGCAAATTATTCATTAATGAAAAATATCAAATTGTTTCAAAAAATTTAGACTAAGACATTCATGTAATCATTTTTTGACTTAAGATCTTATTGAACTGTTTAAATCGCATTTTTAAAAACTTTTTAATTTCTTGATTTAAAAATATATGGCTGATGATTACCCCCAGGCATAAAACTCTGACTACTACCAAAAAGTTGTATTTTTTCATATGAATATTTATCAAATAACTCAATCAATTCTATATAATATTTGTTTACATAATACCAATCACTGCTAAACAAAATATTTTGCACATTAATATACAAAAAACAATTAAATGTACTTATGTATGTATATATATAAATTTTAAGCACAAAAACTAAGCTTATGCATATAAAATTGCATTAACAATATTTAAAAAAACCAGTTAGCGTTTTATATATATATATATATATATATATATATATATATATATATATATATATATATATATATATATATATATATATATATATATATATATATATAAATATATGTATATATATATATATATATATATATATATATATATATATATATATATATATATATATATATATATATATATATATATATATATATATAAATTAGTAAAAAACACTTATCTAACTTTTATCTTCGACTTGAAGTTTCACCATTGCTGGATCATCAGGAAGAGTTCTCTTCCTGATGATCCAGCAATGTAAAAATAATAAAAAGCAAAGTACTCTTCTTGATGATCCAGCAATGGTGAAACTTCAAGTCGAAGATAAAAGTTAGATAAGTGTTTTTTACTAATTTATTATTGCTCTGTTCTTTAAGAACATTGAGCACTCTATTTGTAAAATACACTAACATAATTTACATATATATATATATACATACATATTTGCTTTTAACAAAATCTTAACAAGAACCATAAAGTAAAAAAAAATATATATATATATCAAGGACTCACTTAATCAGATGTCTGGTATTGTTAAGATTCATATAGTTGTTAATAACTCGTGAAACAATGCTAGCTATAAAAAACAAGCATAATGCTACACACATAATTAAAAAATTAACAAAGAGTAAAAAAAATAATCAAGTTTTGTTATAATCATGGTAAATATTCAACATTTTTTTTCTTTTTTTACGTTTAGTACTGAGTGAAAGTTTCTAATTTTGTAGACTAACAAAATAATTTCTGAGAATAATTTTTCTTATTTGTACAGTAGGCCAGAATTCACTTTTACTGGACAAACTTCATAACTAATTTCATATTAGGATATATTCACTAAAATTAGCATGAGTACTAATATGATGTCTGTGCTTTTTATGAAGGTAATACTTTTTTATTTTGTTGCTATGAATACCTTAATTTTAGCTTAACAACAACCTATTTTTGGTGTTTGCAGATATTTTACGAGTGCTATCTTCACTTAATTTGGCATGAGTACCAACATAAGATCACACTTCTTATAAAAGTGACAATTTTTTTTTATTTAGTTGCTATGGACTGCATAGATTCTTTGCAAAGTATGAATCATTAAACCTTTTAAAAGAACTGAAGCTGAATAGTCCTCCACTATTATATTTGCAGGATAACATTTCAATTTTGCATCCCAGACATCATTGTAAGCGGGGTAGATATTATATTCTTTCTCAAAGGCTTCACTTCTAGTCAATTGATAGGAAGCTTTTGTCAGACTGGCATCAATTATTAAAGCTAGTGCTTCATCTGTTTAATATTTACTTGCTTTATCTGTATTTGAAATATTTAAAATGTTCTTGGCAGCAATAACAATAGATCCATCTCTTAATTTTTTACTAGCAGCAAAAAATAATTCATTAGATGAATGAGATTCAAGTAAGCTAGATACACACCATTTTTAGTTTTATTAGATTTATCATCAAATGTAACTAGTTTTTGACCATGTCTACTTGCAGTTGGTTTATTGACAATTTTTCTGACAATAAAATATTCATTAAGCCAGTTAACTAACTTCTTTTCAAAATTTTTGACAGTATAGTTTGCACATTTCCACTTATTTTTATACAAGTAAACAAATCATTGAACAGCATGCCTAAAATCAACGTCTTAAAATTCAGCCATTTTTGGCTGAATAAATTTTAATAAATCTTTAGTAATACTTTGTTTTGAAATACTAAGTTTGCTCTTTCAGAGAAAACTATGAATGTCTAAGTTTAATAAAACCATATCTAAATAATTCTTATAACAAAATATTTTGTATTTAAAAATTTAATATTACAATATACATGCCGCACAGACTATTAATTCTTGTTTTTTTTTTTATATTTCAATATTCAAATGCTCAGAGTCCTGGTAACCAAGGGATTTAATATAAATAAATTATCAATAAATAAGCTTCCAAAATTATGTAACTAAAACTTTTCCCATTTTGTCCACCTACTGGCCCACTGGGATTTGTAATTATGTAGGGTAAGCCAAGCAGGGTATACAGGGTAAGCCAAAGCAATTTTGCCACTTTAGTTGCTTTAATGTTATCAATCAAACGTGATAAACTTTTATCTTATACTAATTAAAAAAAAGCTTTTACCTTATACTAGTAAATAATATAGAAGAATATTTTTTATCTCAAATGAGTTAAAAATTTAAAAACTTTTTTGAATTTGATGATTACACCTATGCCATACCGCACACATAGAAATGAAATTTACTTTTGTTGTTGCTGTAATTAGCTTTTGATATACTTGATTGTATCAGATTGAATAATGATTTTAAACTCAAGTCGAAAATAAATTTCTTTTTCTTCAAACCACATGCTTGATATTGATTTGTCAAGAATTTCTTTAAATCACTAGCTTTTATTTGACTGGAAAATAAATACATTTTTTTAAATTCACTTGTTTGTATGAGATTAGAAAACACATCCAGAAATTTCCACTATTCTTTAGTTGTTTTTTTGCTGCTTTTGTTTCAGCTTTCTAATGTTTTCAGTGCTTGTTATGTGCGCAGAATGAGGTTTTGTGTATTTTGGGTTTAAAATCTTCATCAGAGAACGAACAATTAATTTTAGTAAATAAAAGTTTGCAAATCCTTGCTGTATTTATTACCATTTCTAAATGCTTTACCTTTTTTGTATGTATGTTTCCTCACAGCAAACATTCATTTATTTCTTCACAGTGTTATAAAAGAGTAAAGTTAACAATAAGCAGATACAAGTCTTCATTCTATGACCATCTCTTCCCATACACTGTTAAAAACAAGATAGAATTAATCATCAGGTAAAGAGACCGATGATCTTTCAGCAAGTTGTTTGAACCAAGTTTTTAACCACTTTTGTTTTATAATCTCTTTATAGTGTGTATCAAGCAATTGCAGATATTGGTTGCTATGTGGATAAACAGGTAAAAGTATAACTTAAATATTTTAATAGATAACAGAATTCAACAGTTTTTAAAGCGACTTTTATGGTCATCTAAATAGACTAAGCATTTTTATTCTTTAGTCATTGGTTAAATACTTTATATAAATGATAAAAATATCTTACTCAATGAAAACCTACATTTAAAAAGCTTCCTGTGAAATACAGTGAAGTTAAAAAGAAAAGTTTCTTGATGGCTTCAAATCATCATTTAAAAATCAAAATTGAGGTACACTATCCCTGGAGGCATTAATAGTTGTCATTATGGTTGGCAAAGTATCTAATTGCAGTCCTAAATAAGTACTGGTTGGTTTCTTGCACCAATTTGCAAGCAAAACTTGCAGCCTTTTCTCTATTTTTAAAAAAATTTCTTGTTCCTGATTAAAATTTTCTGCACCTGCTTTAGACAGTCTTTCTGGAGCGCAGAGTCAACATAAGAGATCTAAGCTTAAAATCATTTCATATTAAATCTTTTAGACCCTGTTACCTTTATGTTTCAGAATAATTTTATATTTAAATAATTTAAACTTTTGATTTCCTCAAGCAAAAATTTATTTGGTTTCTAAATTTTAGAAAAAACTCTCCACCCCATTATCAAAGTATTATATAGCAAAGTTGGTTTGTTGTCTTTTCAGATAACCATAAAAATGCTATATCAGCATTATTTCAAATGTCAATATCTAAACAACCTATGTAACTTTTTAGTTAAAATTTTTTTTGAATGATTTTACATGGAATGTCCTGGTCCAGAAACCAGCCATGTGATTTATGCCAGGTAGTAGGCAAGTTTATTTGAAATAATCAATGAAAATATTATTTATTTGCATATAAATAAGCATTATACCTTAACTATTTAGTTGTCAATTGAAATCCATGATCTGCTAAAAATGCTTAAATCTGAATAAATGCAAAAAAAATCCAATGTTTATAAGAGTTTGTTCTTTTCGAAAACACTTTTTTTCATCTCACAAGACCTGATTGTCACTGCCCGTTTATCTCATCTTTTATCATTAATCTAAGTACTCCAAATGTTTTGGCTACTGTTTATGTTTTACCACCATATTAAACAGCTTTAAAAGCCAAACTGAGGTTGGTATTACTATAGGTAATACCAACCTCAGTTTGGCTTTTAAAGCTGATTTTAGATATAGTGATTGTTGCATTTTATGATGTATTTCATACATGGTGATTAATATGGTGGTTTATAAACAATCTAGGGTGATGGATATATATAATATTGAGAAATGTGAATAATAGAAATGCATTAAATTTAAAACAACCTATATTTTTAAAATATAAAATTTTAAGGACACATTTTGGAAATGAAAAATTACTTTATAATACTGAATATTATAATGAAATTAATTATGATTAAATAATTTTAATGAAAATTAAATATTTTATAATGAAAAATACTTTATAATATTGTATTATAAATTATATCTTTTAAATTAAATTGACTTTAAAATTACACTCAAATAAAGTTAATCAATTTGACAAAACAAATGTTAATGTTTACACTTGGAGCAAGAGTGGCACAATAATTTTCATTTATCACATTAAACAGCAAATCATATTAAAAAGTTACAACAACTGTTAGAATGGCAATTATCAATCAATAGAAAAGAAAAATGTAATTAAAAAAATAACATTACATTATTTTGGCACAATGATAAATGTAACCTCTTTTTTTTAAATTTATTTTTATGCTCTCGTTCGTAGTGACTAAGGTATTTTTAAATATTTATTATAAATATTATAATAACTATTATAAATACTTTTTTTTATTAACAAAAATAACAATGATTATGATAAATATATATCATAAATGATAATAATTACCATTTATTATTATTACTTTATTGATATGCATTTTTAAATTCTTCTCCATTTTTTTATAATACAAAAAATAAAAATATTTTACGCTTTTATTTCTTTTAACATTTTATGCAAGTTTTTTGAATTTTTTCCCTCGCTTTTGAATTAAAGTTCATCAATATTTATGACACAAGAACACCTGTAGATAGCATATTTAACAAATGACAAAAAAAAAAACAACCTTTACACATTTAAATAAACACTAATGTTCTCAACCCTTTAAATTTTTGAAGGTCATGAATTTATTGGTTACAAAGTGCACACAGTTTTTAAGCAAGGTGCCTTTTATGTTTTGTCATATATATTTTTATTGCTTATACTTAGCCTGTTGTACAAATAAAGATTTGGAAAAAAATTAAAAAAGAAAACCTTAACTTAACAATGGTAATGGAAAATAAAATTGTCTTTATATTTTTATACACTTTGGTTATTTTCATTATGTTAAAACTATTCTTATTTTAATATTATTATCAAAAGATGATTTGTGTGCAAATGTGCTTTAATTGGAAGTATTGAGTTGTTATTAAAAACAAAAGATTTTCAATCCCATGTGCATTAAATTGTAAAAAACCGTATGAAAGTATTTAAGAAAAACTTTTGCAATTTAATTAATGCTAATTAATGTTAATTAATGCTTATTCAAACATCAAAACTATATTTAAACTCATACTTGATTAAAATTAATGCATGTTTAAACTTACATGCAAATGCTGGCATTCTTGCTATGGCTAAGGAGGTGATGTCATCAAATGTTGCATCAAGTATCTTAAGTAGATTTGATCAGATTTGTAACAAAAACATTAAATTTAATACTAAGTAATTTATAAAGTGTGAAAAACAACACTTACCACACCTTTGATATTTGGATATACCATGGCTGCATAAGAGGCTGCATAACCTCCTATAGACCATGCAAACAAAACAATGTCTTCACATTTAAAACCTAATTTTGAAACAGCATATCGAACAACAACATCAATTGCATTTCCTTCTGAAGATGGACTTGGAGTACCCTTAAAATATTTTGCAGTTAATTTATAAACGCTTACACACACAAAATTTACACACTAGAGATAAGATTTATGTAAATTACACTTCCTAATTAGCTTTTTGTAGAGATAGTAACACTTGAGTTTGAATTTGAATATTAGATTATAAAAGGTTACATAAAAATATTTAAAGTGGCTTGAGAGAAAAAAAAAAGACATTATCAAGAGTGGCATTAGAGAGAAAAATTAGCACAACAGAATAGAGGGTGATATAATAGTTTAGAAAAGGCTGAAAGTATATATGGTGCATAGCATTAAAAAAATACGAACTTAGCAGCTCATGATACATCGAAGATAATGTTAGTGATGTTTCATTTTGAGTTTTGGTACACACATCAATTTGAATTGAGTTTAGGTACTAACTACGTTTAAAAAAAAGTACTACCTATGTTTAAAAAAAAAATTCTTTTATTCTAAACATTCCTTTTTTTTTCTTCTTTATCTGAAAAAATATTAGGATTTAAGACAACCTTTTAAAAATAAAAGTGAGCTAAATGTATTAGTGAGCAGAGTACTTTAAGAGGCATAGGGTGGATTTGAACCTTAAACCTCTTGATTGGGGTCCAAAATTTCCACCACTTCTCTATTAATGAATTAAATTTGTTTCTTTTAGCCCTTTCAACAAGGAGTAAATATTTAGTAAATAAGCAAAGATATTTGTGTGTATGTGTCTATTTATGTGTGTGTGTGTGTGTGTGTGTGTGTGTGTGTGTGTGTGTGTGTGTGTGTGTATATATATATATATATATATATATATATATATATATATATATATATACATATTTATGTGTGTGTGTATATATATATATATATATATATATATATACATATTTATGTGTGTGTGTGTGTATATATATATACATATATATATATATATATATATATATATATATATATATATATATATATATATATATATATATATATATATATATATATATATATATATATATATATATATATATATATATATATATATATACACACCAAGTTTTCATTTCCCAGATATATTTCTAAATATATCTGGGAAATGAAAAAAAAAGGCATTTTCAAATTTTATTTTTATGTGAAAGATTATTGATAGAGCGGAACCATTTAAACCTGGAAAAAAATTATGTAACGGTGGTTTAACCAAAAATACCATATCATTATCTTACCTATTGAATAAACAAAATAAATTAATATCGAAACGTCACCACGAAAACAAATTTGTTATCTACAACATTAACGCCAACTAAGCTAACACTGCATTGCATTTTTGTATATAATTTTTGTTATATATATATATATATATATATATATATATATATATATATATATATATATATATATATATATATATATACATATATATATCAGGCCTTGTTATGAGATTTCGCTGCCTAACGAAAATGCGTAACGCATTTCAAAGTAACTCAGCAAATATATTTTGTACTGTTAGAAGTTATATTAGATTAGTTATATTATTATAGAGTCACTATCGTATTTTCAAGTACCGCATTGTAATTAAAGTTATTTTATTAACGCGTTAAAAATCATACAAACAGTTTTTTTTTCTCACTTTATCAAAAGTTACAAATAAAATCTTAGTTCTTATTTGTGAAATCATTTTTATCATTTTTTTCAAATATGAACTAAATTTTATTTTGAAAAAAATACTTTTTTCATAAAGCGTAACATAATATTTGTTTATTTTCTTATAATTTTACAGTTGGTTTTTGGTTATTTTATTAACTGTTATTAAATTTTTTCTTTTTTTTGTGAACTCTTTTTAATAGTGTTTTTAAACAATAAAGGGTTTTATCAGTTACCTATAACATATTCGTGATAATAGTTTATATTCATAAATTAAACGAACGTCATTAAATTAAATAAAATGTCCTAAAATATATAAACTTAAAATAAAATATTTAATAAAATATTTTCTTAAAATAAAATATCTTTAAATAAAATAAACTTAAAATAAAAGATTTTCATCAAAATAAATGCATTTTTTAAACTATTATAACAAAAAATAACTAACAATAAAACAAGTTCTAAAGTCTTAAAAAAAGAGGACATAATGGCAAATTAATCAACTTTTTATTCTTGTGTTCTATTAGAACTTCTGGTACAATGTTCATTCATCTATAGGTTACTATACGAATGCTCTGTCTGACTGTATGGCGTGATATTCATTCACCTGTAAGTTACTATATGTATACTTGTGTTCTGTCTAAACCACTGGTTCAGTGTTTACTTACCCTAAAGTTACTATATGTATCTTTGTGTGTTTTGTTTGAATCTCTGGTGTAGTGTTGGCTCGTTTACCAACTAGTGACTACAACAATATTGCATATGCTCACACTAATTTTCAGTATTCTGTCACTCATGCCAATATTGTTGTTATTAGTAACATTATTGCTCATCACACTAAATGGTTTGGCACAAGTACCACTGACCCTGCTGGCACTTTTTTTGTGATTTTCTTCCTGACGGTCTTTGGGCAAAAGTCTTTCATTTTTCTGCTGATTAATGCAACACCTACAAAACCTCCTGGATCAAGGCGGGTAAGGAAACCTTTATTGCTTCTTTTAGGTTTCAAATCAAGCCTCATTCTACTCTGTAGTTGTCACTTTCTTAAGCAGTCGCTATCTTATTGCAATTATTTATTTATCTCTTTTTCACAGGAACAGTTCTCTTGAGAACATATGCCTATTTATTATTGCAAGAAATCCATGTAAAAAGGTGCTATCTGATGCTAAGTTCCACTATTCCCAGTTAATTAAACCTTGTATTTTATCTCAGAAGTTAGGCTCTAAAGTCTTTTAGAAAATATTTAAAAGTGTCATTAAAAAGTCAAACACCCATCTTTAATTCATGGATCTGATCTTCTTACCTCTCCCAAAGATAAGCCAGAACTTTTTGCAAAGAACTTCCTCTAATTTGACTTGTAAATCTAATGGCTGTTGTGTTCATTCATTGCTAAAATCATTCTTCAATTAAACTTTTCTATCAAAGTCTTACAAAAGTGTTATCCAGAACTCTCTTTGAATGTCTCTGAACTATTTACTAAGTGGTTGACTAAACCTTGTTTTCCTGCTTGCTGGAAAATGGCATCTGTGGTTTCAATATTTAAAAAGTCTTAGGAATACTCTGAACCCTACAACTATCGTCCACTCAATTTTCTCTCTATTATTAGCAAGGTTTTTGAGTCTTTAATCAAATAGTCTATTAAAGTCCAATGACTTACTCCTTAATAATCAGGGATGCGCCATTTTGTAATTTTCAAATCTTGAGTCCCTTAAAGATTTGAAAATAACAAAAAGATTATTATTTTTTACTTATTTTTCCAGGAATTTCAATAATGTAGAGAAGCTTATGGAAAAAATTTTTGGTATCCAGGAATTTTAATAATGTAGAGAAGCTTATGGAAAAAACTTTTGGTATCCAGGAATTTCAATAATGTAAAGGAACTTATGGAAAAAACTTATGGAAAAAATATTAGGATTTTTAGATTAGAGAAGCAATTTTTTAACCTGGTGTCCTAATCTATAATGGCAACAAGGACTCCAGGTCTCAAAAACAATATGTTCCAAGTCATTAAATCTCATGAATTTTTGTATATGAATTTGTAATTTGCTGTGTTGTAGAATTCTATTGTACATTGTGAATTTTAACTTCAACAAAACTCATTTATTTACTGTAAACAACTATAACAATATTAACGACATTACTATATTAATGAATGGCAACTTATCCAATTCTTTATGTCTTATTGGATTATCATTCACTACTGACCTCTCATAAAAACCATATATACAATTGATTGCAAAGTTAACATCTGCTAAAGTTGCTTCTCTTTATTGTGATCGCCAATATCTTGCTTCTCTTTATTGTGATTTCATTCTCTCTCTTGACAAACTTCTTACTCATCCCTGTATGGAATACTGTTGTCATAGTTGGTCTGGTTCTTCATATGATACTCTTTCTCTTCTAAAAAAGGTCTAAAAACGCATTGTAAGCATAGTTGGACCTGCTTTATTTGCAAATCTTTAACCTCTCTTATCTTTTTTTTATTAATAACTTGCAACTTAATAGTTGTGTACTTCGTATCAGCATGAAAAATAAAAATTACTATTTCAAACTATCTTTTCCATTTGACTACATAAAGTTGACTAAACTTGTTAAAACAAAAAACTGGACGAAATGTAATATGTAATGTGAAACATAACGTCAAGGTAAAGCAAATAGGTGACAACTTAAATAAAGTATAAATAAGAAAAGCTAATGTATATAAATATTTAAATAAATGCCCAAAATTTTTTCATTGTTTGCAAAGTACAAAGTTAGTTGCTTTAAAGTGTTATCTAATTAATATTTTGTAAATTATTAAATTCAGTACTTAACTAAATGATATGATTATTATGCACTGTCAAACAATTTGAAATTTTTCCAAACCAGAGATATAACTACATTTCCAAATAGTTTTTATTAAATTGAATTTTTTAATAAAAATTTTTTAATATTCTTATTGTGAGAGCAAAATTTTAACTTAATATAATTTAATGCAAAATTTTAATTTAATAATTTAATGCAAAATTTAAATCTGCAAGATTAAAATATTGTTATTATATTTTGCTTAAACTTAGGTTATAAGTTTTAATTATATTTATAATAAATAAAAATAAAGGCACACATTATTTTGTATAAAAGGTATAAAATTAAAATTAAAAACAAATTGTAAGATTATTTAAAAAAAAAAAAAATTACCGAACTTCCCATAAAACCTGGATGATTCCATCCTAATACCGAATAACCTCCTAAATTAGTAAAAAAAATTTAATGAACCTGGGAAGTTTAACTGAGACTTTTTTTTCAATTAAACTTACTTGCAACAAGACTAAAGACAAAAAATATTGAATCTAAAAGTAGGAAATATAAAAGACAAAGAAACAAAGAAACAAAGAAATGCAAAGAGAGCTTTGCTATATACTCTAAATTGTAAATATCAGAAATATATAAACATAGGAGAGTATTCCAAAAAAAAAACAAGCCGCTTGTGATTAAATTTTGGTTGGTAAAAAAGAGTATTTGAGGAGTAGAAAATAGACTTTAACATAAAAAAAACTAAAAAAAAAAAATTTTCTTTTTTAATTCAGATTCACTCCCAACAAGGCTGCAAACAAACACTATTAAGTTAGGAGTTACTAGAAGAAGAAAAAAGAACAGAGTTATAAAGCAAGGAAACAGTTGACAGACTTAAAAAGTTGTAGATTGTATGAGTCAAGAAAACATGAAGATGGGAGAGTGTTGGGGAAGTGAATTGAAGTGCAGGAGAAAAATTAGATAAATAAAAGTTTTAAACGCATGTTGGGACAGATATAGTAAAAGAATGAGATTTGGCTGAATGACGAGTCAAGGGAGAATGAGGTTTAGCTGATGGAACTAGGAATGATTGCTCCTTTGAATGACGAGTCAAGGGAGAATGAGGTTTAGCTGATGGAGTTAGGGATGATTGCTCCTTTGAATGATGAGTCAAGGGAGAATGAGGTTTAGCTGATGGAACTAGGGATGATAGCTCCTTTGAATGACGAGTCAAGGGAGAATGAGGTTTAGCTGATGGGATGATAGCTCCTTTAAGCAGCAAAAATCAAAACAATTGTAGAAAAGAGAAATGCAACTTTACGATGATGGGAAAGAAGCTCAAGCTTAGCAAATAGACCAGGTCCAACTACATTTACAATGCGTTTTTGGACCTTGTCTAAAAGAGAAAGAGCATCATTAGAAGAATCAGCCCAAATATCACACAGTATTCCATACAAGGACAAATAAGAGTTTTGTAGAAGTAGAGAATTGAATTAGAAATAGGAAAATAGCAAGCACAATAAAGAGAAGTAACCTTAGCAGATGCTTATTTAGCGATCAATTGTATATATGGTTTCCATGAAAGTTCAGCAGTCAATGATAACTCAAGAAAACATAAAGAAAAAGACTCAGTGACAGGGTTGCTATTCATTAATATAGGAATTTTGACAGTATTGCAATAGTTGTTTGCTGTAAATAACTTAATTTTGTTGGAGTTAAAATTCACAAACCACTGCAAGCCCCAATCTGTTACAGAAGTGAGATCAGATTCTAGATCGGCTGCCTGTTCTAAGCAATCGAAAAGAGAAGACTTTTATTCAGACAGGAGTATAAAGTTGAGTCATTAGCAAAAAGAGCTACTTTAAAAGAAAAAATTAGCAGGAAGATTATTAATGTAGATAAGAAACAAAACAGGACCAAGGATAGAACATTGAGGTATAAGATAAAAATAAAGAATTAGGAATAAAAAAACAGCACAATAAAATTAGGTAAACTCACACAGGTAAACTTAGCAGATGCTAAATTTGCAATTGATTGGATATATGGCTTTCATGAGAGGTCAGTAGTGAAAGATATTTTTAGTAGATAACAAGTAGAGCACCTGAAAAAGTGTGGCCATTCCAAAAAGTGTTTAGCCACTCAGTAATAAAGTAATATTATTATTTTATTTTCAAAGTAAAAATCACTATCATAATTATCAAACTTGTTTTCAACAAACCCTTTAAAGTAACTCTGACAATATTAATTATGTATAAAAATGGTATTATAAGTATTGCTTTTACCTAAGCCAACAACACCAAATGAGAAACTATTATATCAATATGAACTTATACAGTATGTATAAGTTTATATTGATATAACAATTTATATCAATATGAACGTATATATGATATCATGTATGATATATATCACAAACCACTAATAGATATTATGTAATGCTATTACATCACAGAACACTAATGGATACTATATAATGCTATCCTACCACAGATTACTAATGGATATCAAGTATGATATCATATCACAAACCTCTAATGGATATTATGTAATGCTATTACAATAAAAATACTTTGGTCTAAATTCCTTTTAGGTTTTTTTAAAAAGCAACAATTAATTGTGCAAAAAAACAACAACAACCAAACCTAATTGGACATGACAAGTGATTAAAGTTAAGGTAACCTAAACAAATTTTTATGAAAAACAATTAAATACCTTTTAGTGGAGTTCCCATGCATCCCACTTCGTAGAAAGCTGCGTTACCTTCACAACAGATAACCTAAAATAAAACTGTAATAACTTCCAGACAAAAAAAGCAACAACATTAAAATAAATAGAAAAACACAAGCATAAGAATGTATTTACCAAAGTGTTACCATTGTCATTGTTTTTTCGTTTGTCAAGAAACATTGTATCAATTTCATTACCATCTTTAGCTAACAATTTTGATCGAATACCATTCTTAAAAAAAATTTAAAAATTTTCTATTAATTTTGTTACCATCTTTAGCTTACAATTTTAACCGAATATCATTCACTAAATAAATAACTAAGGAAAAAAATATTTGTTTCTTATCAAAATTTATGAGCTATTTTTGTAATTTTTACTACTTCATTGTTATTAGTTTGTCTTTTTTCAAGTTAGTTTTGAGTTGAGTTTTTTATATATGTACAAAATTATAATGTAAACTTTATGATATTAATTAACATTCAAAAGATTATCTTAATATACTTGTCATTATGATCATTTTGACATATTTAGCATTATAAAGATTGACACAATTAGCATTATAACGATAGTTTTTGACACATTTAGCATTATAGAGATCGTTTTTGACACATTTAGCATGATAAAGATAGTTTTTGACACATGTAGCATTAAAAAGATCATTTTCGACACATTTATCCTTATAAAGAGCACTACTAACTATATTACATTCCAGAGTAACTGCCAATTCATTAACATGCAAGGGGCGTTATCAATGCATTAAATATAAAAAGATCATTATCTATGGATTTAACAAGAGTCATTAGCAATGCATTAAATTTGCAAGGGTTATTTTCAACCCATGTAATATCCACAAGCTATTATTACCAATACCTATGTGTTCCTTTTGAACATACTATTTTAAGTGCATCCTAGTGTTATATGAATACAAATATATTCTACCAAAACATAAATGTTTATAATGCACAATTTTATCACAATTTCCAAATACACTAAAAGACTCATAGATCATCCAAGTCACATTTTGAAAATCCAGAAAATTGTTTGGATAAAAATTCCAGAAAATTGTTTGGATAAAAATTCCAGAAAAAATACAGAATAAGTTTTCCCTTATTTTCCATTTAATTTTGCTTTAATCTGAGTTGTTTCAATTTTTTTTCAAACTTTTCATAATTTTTCTAAGAGTGATAAGTAAAAAACAAATATATTACAAAAATATATACCTAAACTTGCATGTATGGAAAATGCTTTGGATATCTGGAAAAACTTAAAGTTGAAAAAAATATCAGGAATTCCGGAAATATCCAGAAAAAGATAATTGCTGAAGACTGCATAAAATAAAAAAAGTTTGGCAAATGAGGCAAAAAGTTTGGCAACTAGGGCAAAAATAACTCATAAATAAAATCTCACAGTAAAAATAAATAAAAAACATGCAACAACATTAATTTTTAAGACAAGAAAAAAACTTTGTTTACTACTTATCATGATTTTACTACAAAAAATGCAGTAAGTTTAAAAATAATAGATAAAAAAACACACTTACTTTTTCAATCAGGATTGTTCGACCTTGATGTATAGCAGGTGCTAAAACAAAAGTATTAAATTTGTACTGAATGTCTTATATTTAAATGAGTGTGGAATAAAACAAAAGTATAGACCTTGTAATGAATTTTTATTTAGGAGAGTGTGGAAATAAAATTTATGATACATAGACAAAAGTAAAAAGCTTAAACGATAAATTAGAAATTAACTTGCTTGTAATCATAAATAAAAATGTAAAAAAAAGTTAGAAAAAGTATGGGAAAAAAAGGGCACAATTTAAGTGATCATGAATTGCCATTAAAATTTAATATTTTAATTCAATTTATTAATCATAAATAAAGCACAATAAAGTACGATATATTTATTAAAAAACAACCGCTTATCACAACAGTCTAAAGGAATTTAGCGGTGATCAAATATTTTAAATAAAAGAAATCATTAAATCTTATTTACTATTTTCTTATAAATTAAATGTTCATAACTCTTTTGCAGATGTGTATACAAAATTGAAGACAGAGGAGTTTAAAAATATATTAACTAATTTAAACTTTTTTAAAATTATTTTAAAACAAAACAAAAAAACTCTTACGAATTATTTTAAAATGTATCTTTTTTATCATTATTTCTAATATCAATAAATTAGTTTCTAATTTAAAACATTTAAATTTTTAAATAATTCCTTAAACTTTCCCCCTAAACAAAAATCGATATTATTGTTTCATACAATGCACAAATAGCTTTAGCATTTTTTTAAATTATAATCCTTTAACTACCTGGTGTTTAAAAAAACAATAATTAAAAAATGTAAGTTTCGACTGTTACTATTTTGGCAGTAGTAAACTTATTGTTTTATTTTTTCATTAATTTTTGCAATATGATAAATTGACCATTTCATTAAAACAGTGTTCATGTATTTAATAAACTAAGAATTTAATGACCGGAAATGAAATAAAAAATGAAATATTTCCGGACATTGAAATTTGTAATCACTTAATTCAAGCCTTGATATAGTCAGTTACACACCCAGACATAATTCCTTATTGTTTAACCAGAGTAGGCACCGAAACCAAAGTGACCAAACTACATAAATTATAAATTCTAATATTAATAAAGTCCAATATTATTAAATAAAAGCAAATAAACATGTAGAAAATATTCTCATTTTTGTTAGCTGTATATTATGTTTTATAACGAAAATTAAAGAGGTGAACTTTATCAATGTTGATTAATTATACATTATATCAGCAATCAAAATAGGTAATGGACTTCGCTGCCCCTCAGACCATTCTTGATACCTGGTAGAGGACGGCAACAAATGATTTTTTTGTTTTTTTTTAGTAAAAATGAATTATGATTGGTTGCCCTCCTCAAACAGGTCTCAAAAATAGTCAGAGGGGCCCCAATGTCTAACACTTATTTTGACCCCTGCATTACATAAATATAAAATTATACTAATGCGAATTTAAGAAATGATTTTTATATTATTAAAAGTTATAATGCGTCAATAACGTATTTTAAAGTGCTATGTGGTAATGAAATTTAAATTTAAACCACATTAAAAATCTTTTAAACAATAACTATAACAAAAATTTCTTAAGAAACCTAAATTATGAAAACATGATTTTCAACACTCAAAACCAATATAGTTTGTTTTAAAAACAAAGTTAGGGAGCAATCAACAGTTGTGTTTTTGTTTATAAATTTAACATTTTTGATAACTATAATTGATCTTTTATTTTTATTTTTGAAGAAATTTCAAAATAAAAATTACATTATTTAAAAACAAAGTTTTATTTTAAACTAAGAAAAATTGCGTATTTTTGCATAAAATACTCAAAAGATGAGTTGCATATCGAGTATTCAACAAAAGATGAGTTGCATATCGAGTATTCAACAAAAGATGAGTTGCATATCGAGCATTCAACAAAAGATGAGTTGCATATCGAGTATTCAATAAAAGATGAGTTGCATATCAAGTATTCAACAAAAGATGAGTTACATATCAAGTATTCAACAAAAGATGAGTTGCATATCGAGTATTCAACAAAAGATGAGTTGCATATCGAGTATTCAACAAAAGATGAGTTGCATATCAAGTATTCAACAAAAGATGAGTTGCATATCGAGTATTCAACAAAAGATGAGTTACATATCCAGTATTTAACAAAAGATGAGTTGTATATCGAGTATTCAACAAAAGATGAGTTTCATATCGAGTATTCAACAAAAATGTGTATGATAAGTTGCATATTGAGTAAAAAAAAAATCAAGCTTCTCATAGCCTTAGAAAAGGAAATCCCACAAGACACAGTAGTTACCAGCAGTTGGGTGATCATGATTATCTTAATCCTTACTTAAATTTACAGCAACATTTTGGATTTTAAGAAATTACAGCAACATAAGACTGTGATATAATACTGGAGCAAGTTACTGGAGCCTAAAACTTTATATAACCAAATCATGTAATAGGCCATAATAATTATTTATCCACCATTATATTAGTGCATATCCTTGATTACTTTTTGAATTTGTACATCATATTTTCTAATAAGTGTCTGTATATTTCTGAAATTTATTATCTTTCCTCAGTATGTTATTTCGCAAAATGAAGTGAACTGATTGAATTTTAACCCCTCAAAATTTTTTATCTCCTGCCTGATTTTTTTTCAGAGATAATAAACATGTCAAAAAGCTTAATAAAAAATTCCATAGCCTTTTATTTTGATAGATTTATTCAAACTCTTGCTTAGTTAATATGATTTATAGAATCATACTAATTAAGCAAGCAATTGAGCTCAATTTTGTGCCACAACTCTGTAGTAATTTATTTTATGACTGTTTTTGTATTTTTACTTCTAAAAAATCCTGTAAATGTTTAAATGGAATTATTTAAACATTTACAGGATCATATCATTTCTTTTCCATATTTGAGGTGCCCAAGACAATCTTATTAATGTTAGGTTTTTTCCAAGCAGTTCAACCGAGCAGCCTAACTTCATATGCCTAATATTGAATCATTGATTTGCGCTAAATTAACAAGATTAGTTTAGTGTGAATTTAATGGTAATATAAGGAAAATTCATCACACAAATAAGAAACATGAGAACCTGAAGAACTTAAATGGAGCCTTATGAAAATGACCATAAACATTTTAACTCAAAATTAATTTTTTTTACTTGGCTAAATTTTTGTTTACAATTTAATTTTATAGTTTTAAATAGTCAATAATCACTTAATTTTATTTTCGTCATTACATATTAGACACAATAAGTTTTTAATTTAGTCTTTTAAAGCGTTTTTCTTTAACTTTAATTTTTTAAAAAAAATTTTTATGTAGCCCATTTTGTTAATTACAATACAGGCTCGTAGGAACAAAAATTATATTGGGGGGGGGGGGGGAGGGGCAATACTATTGGGTAGGTAAAATACTTTAAGGGTGAATCAGAATAAAACCTTATGATTTTGATTGCAATGCATAATAAAGGGAACTTTGTTTTACATTCTACTTGATTCAAAAGACAGAAAAGGTAAACCCACAGCTTTTTATGTTTGGATGAATTTGCTAACATATTTAGATTTACATTGAATATTGTATTTGGAGAAACGCCCAAAACGTTAAAGCGTGTTTCTTTCCAATCAACGAACTCTTTAGCAACTTCAATCATATCGATTGCATCAGTCCTATCTTTTTGAATGCTCAACAACATAATATGATTTAAGCGTTAGTTAGTTGTTGTTGATTGAAGATTGATTTTTATGCGTTCTAAAGCAGAAAATGATCTTTAGCTTACGGCATTAGTTGCAGGCATAACCAGGAGAAAGCTTCGCCAAAATAACCATTTGAGACATGAAACGCCTTTCACCCGCATTTAAGCTTTGTAAAAATAAAACTAATTTGTTTGCACTTATGACTGTTTCTTTTAAGTAGGACCTAAGAATTTGCAATTGAGCAATCATTTTATCTTTTCTAAAATCATTTTCAAATACTTCAAAAATGACATCTCTGACGAGTTCTCTGTCATAGGATTCGCAGTTAAGTGCATTCATGAAAACTTGTTGCATATTTTGATAAACAACCCAATCTGGCTGATCAAAAAAAGTTGTTATCGTTTCAGCTACATTATCAAGAGCTTTGTAATAAATATTTCAATATATCTCCTCCGTTGTTTCAGGATAGTACGTGGTATTACCAGTATAATAACTTTTTATTTTTGCAGGGCGTCTTTTCTTCGTTGGAATATAAGGATCTTCAAACTGTAATCATAATTTGGAGGATTTGACAAGTTTCCAAAATCTCACAAATGACTGATCATTTCTAATTGGCCTTCTACAGCAGTGCATGCGCTATCCTGTAAAGTTTTTGACAGGTTGTCTGTTTGTATTAAAATCATATTTCCTAAAAGACAACCAAAAAGAAAATTGAACTGCTGCATGTATATCATAACACTGCGGATATACGCTATCATGTCAGTTTCCTTTACATTTTCCAACAACCACTCCCATAAATCCATCAGGTCATCGTAGTATGATTCCCCACGAATAGTCAAGTATCATTAGTATGATTCCCCACGAATAGTCAAGTGAGTTGGACAAAATGAATGAACACTACGGTTTTCATTTTCATTTAATTCAGGGAGTTCTTTTAAATGAGTTTCTCTTTTTGGAGATTTTTTTACAAGTTTACAAATTTCTTTTATTGTTCCAAAGGTTTCTGACAACAGTTTAACATTTCTAACAGAATCTCCATGGCAAGATTCAAGGCATACCCATGACAATGTGTTTAGAGGTATTTTTGATTTAATGTTTTTATCACTGATGCAACCCCTTTTTTACCTGCCATAGCATCTGCACCATCATAACATTGTCCACAAGAATTATCCAGTTTAAGGCTCATTCATATAATGACATCCTGTAAATACAAAAGAGTTTTTAATGCAAAAGCTGAAATTAAACAATGATTTTCTGAAAAAATAAAAAATCTCAATCGATAAAATAGTAAAAACATACAGCCCGCAAAATAGTAAAAAAAATTTTAAATTTGCATATTATCTCAGTATAAATACCTGAATGATATTTACGATTGAATTAGCATCAGGAATTTCTATTGAATAAAGGCTGATAAAATCTTTGTGAATTTGTAAACCATCATCCACCCAGCGAAAACAGATAACAAGTTGTTCAAGATTAGATGAATCACAAGTCTTATCTACCATGATGGTAGATAAGACTTGTGATTCATCTGCTAACTGGATTTTTGATGAGATATCGCGCAATATCCTATGTATCATTATCTGAAAAATTTACGCTGATAATTAATGTAAATATGTAAATAACATATATATATATATATATATATATGCGGTAGTGGTGTAGTGGTAAAAGCGCTTGCTTCATAAGTGAGAGGTTCCGAGTTCGATCCCCACCATGTCCCTGGTAGTACCGCGCTCAACTTGTTTATCCGCGCAACGGCCTTGTTCGTCAAGGTTCGTGTTTCGGAGTTATAGAGTTGAGAGAGGGTTATAACCACTATTAAGTAGCCTCCTCATCTGTAGTGGCTTTATCGGCCTTGAGGAAGTGAATAACAAAAAAAAAAAAAAAAAAAAAAAAAAAAAAAAAAAATATATATATGTGTGTGTGTGTGTGTGTGTGTGTGTGTGTGTGTGTGTATATATTTTTTTTGTTAATTCACCTCCTCAAGGCGCAGAAGGCCACTACAGACGAGTAGGCTACTTAATTGTGGTTATGACCCTCTCTGAACTCTAAAGCTTCGAAACACGAAACTTAACGAACAAGGCCGCTGCACGGAGAAACAAGTTGAATATATATATATATATATATATATATATATATATATATATATATATATATATATATATATATATATATATATATATATATATATATATATATATTCACAGTAGTGAGAGAGGAAAAAATACTTCTATCATTTCATTTTGTACCTCAGACGAGGTATATTTCATTTGCTTGCGATCCAACCGTTTTGTTAAACTTTCCTCTTTATAATCAGAATTTATCATCAGTAGTTGATGAAAATTTGAGTTTAACTCTGATCCTGATTCTTTGTCCCAGTCACTTTTTAGCGGAATCACTTGACGTGCTGCGTAACAAATGTATGAAAGAATTTTTAAAAGCATTTTTCTATTATTGAACTGTTTTAAATGAAATTCATTAGAAATGATAGCCCCAACATTCCCGTACTTTGTGAGAGCCTTCAAAACGCTCAATGATGCCTCTTTATGCGAATGAGAAATCTCATGAGCGCTATATTTATTTGAGGCATTTTTCCAATTAATAAATCCTTTTGTGGTGAATGCAATTTGCTTTTTAGAGGAAGAGAAAGCATTTAAACAAATAGCTTTAATGCATGTGATGCAATACACTGAATCAGTACAAACGTCATAATGGAGCCATAGATAAGTTTTAAACCACGTGGCTGAGAAACAGCATATTACACCATTACTTCTCCTTTTGGGAAAAGTTTTTTGGCTGGTAAGGATCAGTTAATATATTCAATCTGTCTTCTAAAGCGCTATTTGATTTAATAGCAGAGACTTTGCAGTTATCACTTATTGTCACAATGAAATCTTTAATGTTGTGTTAGTAAAGTTGTAATTGGTAATTACTTTATTTGTTAAAAAAGTATTCATGTGTGAACATAAATAATTCAAATTAATGTCAACAGAATTTACACCAAAAATTCGGATAAAAAATTAGATCTTTTCTTTTTTTTCTTTTTGATTTCTTAATTTGTAACCGCTTGCTTTTTCTAAAAACTAACTCAAAATTATTTATTTGAAAAAAAATATTGGGGAGGGGGGAGGGGAGGGGAGGAGGAGGCAAATGCCCCAGCTGCCCACCCGGTTGCTACAGGCCTGCAATTTACTAGTATATTAAACATTAAAGTAACTTAAAGCTAAACAAAAATGTATATTACCCATAGCTGCTTGCAATAACTTTACTGATCCAGGATATCCCATCGGTCTAGCTAAACCATGGGCCAAACTATATCTGTAAAAATTATTATATATGTGAATATAAAACCTAAGCATACATAACTAAATTTATAAAATAACTATGTATAAAATAAACAAAATACTTGTAACAATATAAAACAATATATTTATAACCTTTTTAGAAATTAGTTACTAGAAATTAATGAAAATCAAGATCAATAAAAATAAACTTTGTTAAATATTGATGAGAAAGAATAAAATGTATATGGTAAAATAATATATATAAGGTATATGACAAAAACCCAACTTGTCCGCGATTTGAGATAATCAATAAAAACTGATTATCTCAGCCAAGTTAATGCTTCAAAAAAAGAAAACAGCTCCATAGAGATAATGGTGATGGAGATAATGGTGATAGAGATAATGGTACTAGTAATCTTTTTTTGCTTAAGTTGTAAGTCTATCAACACTGAACAATACTACATTCATATCTCAAGATAAATGCCATCACTACTTATGCTTTACCCCAACTTAAGCTTTATTAATAGTTAAAAAAACATCACTCACAAATATTCTTTTATTATGAATTTTTATAAATACAACTTTACAATATGAAATACTATTGGTGTATTGTCAATTTCAAATATTTTTAATTAAATTTACAACAAAATTTTTATTTTGAGCAAAAAAACTAACAAATAATTTTAACTAATTATTTTGTATAATTATTATATATAAATATAATAAATAATTGACTTAAGTTTAAACTATATTTAAAAATTAAATAAACTCACTCCAAAATATTCATTGGAATATTTAACAATTTTGAAAGAAATCCATTTTCTTTTTTCTTTTCAGCTTCTACCGAAATATTAGCAGGTTTAATAGATGATTCATTATAAGAAAAATCTATAGGCCAACTGGCAAAATCAAAGTCATACATCTGTAAAGAAGCCTAATATTAAATGTTAAAAATATATTTTAAACAAGTATCAACAGTTTATTAAAAGGCATTAGTATTTTTTTATTATCAAATACATGCTCAATGAAATTTTATTTCTATAAATAAATATAAAAAATTAAGTAAATATGGTTTAATAACTCTACATTTTTCTAGATTTAGTAAATGATTAATAAAACAAAAATACCCTGTCATTCTTATTGAACTTTGCCTTTTCTAAAACATCAATGAATTTCTTATAATCGGGATTCATTAACCTTCCATTTCCTAAAGATACAAGGAAAAACAATAAATGAAAAAGACACCAATGAATTGCTTATAATTAGGATTTATTTCCTTTAATTCCTAGAGATACAAGAAAAAATTCTAAATAATAACACTGAACCTGACGTGATTTAACTTCAGTATTTTTTAAAAACAAACAAAAAAATGATGCCAATAATGACTTAAAACAATAAAAGGAATAATAAACTTTTTTTTATTATTATTTAGATACCTAATTGTACATAACTATTCAAGTTAAAAATGGTTTTTATTTTGTTGTTCTTTACTTGACTGTAGTATTACAATAAAATATAATAAAACATCTTATTTTTTGTTAAATATTAACAATATTAATATTAATATAAGGCAAAAAAGCCAGAAACTCAAAAAATTTGTATATTTGGAAATTATATGGAAAACCTTTCCTGTCAAATACTTTTGATCAGATACCGTTTTACTTCTACTAAAAAATTAGCAAAAACTTTGCTCGCTATTTATTGAAAAAGGACAAACAAAAATTCATTGGAAAAAAATAGCACAAAAAAAAATTCAAGAAATATATTTATAGTATGCAATTAGTGAAAAACTGCCTCAAATTTATTAACAAATTTTAAAATGCCAAATTGTACAAAATTTTGTTGCACAATTAGTTACTGAAAAAAATCTAATTTCAATTAAACTCTATTGAAATTTTAATTAAACTCTCTTAAAATTTGATAAAAAATACGAAAAAAAAGAAAAGAAAAATATGGTTAAAATATGTTTGATTTATGAAAATATATGATATTGATTTGTATAACAATAGAAAAAATGCAACAGTAAAAAATTTTTCATTGTAAAGTTGGTATTTGTTGACAAGTGAAGATGTATTTTCAAGTGCTTTTGTTACAATTAATAGTAATTGATTTTAGTAACAGGAAGAATATTAAAGTGATAAACAATTAATAATAAAAATAACAACAATATGGCTTTAAAATTCAATTTGTTTTTTAGCGCAATACACTTTTATAATGGCATATTTAAATAAAAATATGGCAGTAGGAAACCTGTACAAACCACACCACAAATTTTGAACTTTAAAAAAGAAAAGAAAAGTTCTTTCAGAAAAAATGTTTTTTTTACTAGAAGGCATTACTTTTGAAAATAACACAACACTTATGGTAGCTTAGAAATTTGCAAAAATAAAAATTGCTAAAAAACCTGTTAAAAAAGAATAAGAGTATTATTTTTCTGATTTTGTCCTAAAATGATTTTTTTTAATTCCCTTTTTCACTTTATCTTCCTATAATTTGTTTGATTTATATTTTTTACAATACAATTTTATTATGCGAGCTTATTTAGTTTTAAGATTCTAAATCAATTGCTAGCAATGAAATAAAATCTACTAATTGTTTGAATTGGAATGAAATTTACCAATTGTTTGCAATGGAATGAAATCTACCAATTATTTGCAATGGAATGAAATCTACCAATTGTTTGCAATGGAATGAAATCTACCAATTGTTTGCAATGGAATGAAATCTACCAATTGTTTGCAATGGAATGAAATCTACCAATTGTTTGCAATGGAATGAAATCTACCAATTGTTTGCAATGGAATGAAATTAACCAATTGTTTGCAATGGAATGAAATCTACCAATTGTTTGCAGTGGAATGAAATCTTCCAACTGTTTGCAATGGAATGAAATCTTCCGATTGTTTGCAATGGAATGAAATCTACCAATTGTTTGCAATGGAATGAAATCTTCCGATTGTTTGCAATGGAATGAAATCTACCAATTGTTTGCAATGGATTTTACTTGTATCTTATAAAAAGTTTTCTAATAAAACTTTATTTTTTTAATATTTATTGCTTTCTACTGAGTTTAAATAATTTATTAAAATATAGTTATTACAAAATACACTGAATTTTTATTTTTGTAAATCACAGTCAATGTTTTTATAAATAAATATTATTTGCCTATTGTGAAAATAATTTCTTTATATTTGCTTTTAAACTGCAACGACAACCAGTATTTAGTTATATTAATTTTAAAATTGGCAGTAAAATACTTACATGAGTGTTTTAAAAATATAACATCACTTATAAATAATGAATTTTTTAGCTTTTTCAGTATCAAGGTGTTAGCCAGCCCAATGGCACCGGGTATACTGTGGAATTCTTAATGGGTTTAAAACTTCCAAAATTCAATTACCTTTTTTTTAAGTAATAGGACAACTAAAACAAAATTAGTCATTGCATCAAATGTTTTGATATCATATCACCTTTTATATGTCACATTCTTTTATGTAACATTATCTTTTTAATTACAGGATCCAACTCAGTGGCATGCTGTCCCCAGAGGCTATACAGATATCCCGCATGGGCCTTAAGCTTCTTATCCTAGAAGGGCCTTTTAGAAAAAAAAAACTTTTTTACTATATTTTTTAAAAGATCAACAAATATTTTTTTAATAACATAACTTATGCTTTAAAATTAAATTCTTTAATTATCTGATTCAAATTGTTAAACTTTCAGCGCAATTATATTAGTAATCTACATTATAAAATGGAAACATTATTTGATATCGGCTTGAAAAATTGTTTATTATTTTTGAATGTTTTTTATTACATAAATTGCTAGTAACAGTTGTAGTAAAGAAACTGCACCAAGGGTTGAATTAAGTGATCATATCGATCAGATAGGAATTTGCAATCTAGAAACTATTTAATTTAAAGAAACTACAATCACTGATTTTGATATTAAATATTTTTTTCAAATAAAATATTTTATCATTAAAACTATTTAGCTTTAAATTTAATTATCGATTTTTTTGCCAAACACTAATTATTAAAATGGGATGATTTGAAAAAATGGTTCAAGTTAAAATTTTCAAGTGTGTTATCTGTTATATTTATGAGGTCAAAATTTTTTCAAAATGATAAAAAATGATTTAAAAAATTTTCTTTTTTAAAAAGCTTTACTATTTCATCTATTTTTAGAAAAAAAAAATATCTATTATTAAATATTTAAAAAATTCATGCTATTTGATAAAGATTTAGTTCCACTAACAAAAGAACTTGCCTTTCGACAAATTAAAGCTTTGTTTTTAAAATCAAAATTTCAAGTTATCTTGTAAAAAGTTAATTAAATAGGTGATTTTAAAGCATGAAAATTATTTTAAACAACAAACGAGAAAAAAGATTTTAATTCGTGTTTTTGTATGAATGCAAATATAATTTAAACTATCTAGTAAAACCTTTCTTTTTTATTGTAAACAGAAACATGCACTTTTTTCGGAAAAAAAGTAAAACACTTCAAAAAATTTTTACTTTTATGAGTTATCAGGAAATATTTATTTCATCCAAAACTTGATATCTACTAATTATAATATCAATAAAGTATTTATAACTCCTGGATTATCTATTGTTCAATTAACATTAAAAAAATACTTTTTAACACAAAATATTGTTTTAGCAATTAACCTTCGAACAATTAACTGTCAGGTGATCAAAATTTTCCATTGATTTTTCTACATTCTTTAAATTTATCCATTAACTTTTTTACGTTCTCCTAAACATTTGAACCTTCTTTTTTTTTTTAATCTATCATTATTACATTTTTAAACCAAAATGTCAATGCTGATAAAAACCAGCTCTTTTTATAATGATAATTAGTTTACCCTAAGTTACATGCCATTATAAAACGTAGCATTTATACCTTTTATAAAACGTAGCATTTATACCTTTTATAGAACGTAGCATTTATACCTTTTATAAAACGTAGCATTTATACCTTTTATAAAACGTAGCATTTATACCTTTTATAAAACGTAGCATTTATACCTTTTATAAAACGTAGCATTTATACCTTTTATAAAACGTAGCATTTATACCTTTTATAAAACGTAGCATTTATACCTTTTATAAAACGTAGCATTTATACCTTTTATAAAACGTAGCATTTATACCTTTTATAAAACGTAGCATTTATACCTTTTATAGGCCTTCAAACCGAGCATGTATGGTAAAATTCCACATAAATATTTTAGGAAAAATCCTGAATGAGCTTTTTGGAGCCAGAACGCCACTGATGCAACTTAGCTGAATGACAAGTCACGCAATATAGAGTTTAGGTTGATGGAACAAGAGATGATTGTTCATTTGAGCAAAAACCATGTTAGTATTTGTAAAAAACAAAAATGAAATCTTACAACAATGGGACAGTGGGTCAAACTTGGCAGCTAAAGCAGATCCTATTACATTTACAATATGTTTTTGGAGTGTGTCTCTAAGAGAAAGAGCGTCATTAAGAAGAGAAAAATCTAAAGGTTGAATTAAGCAATCGTGATTTGTGATATCTGGAAAAATATATGGCCGTCGAAATTTTAGTTTATGCAAAAACTTGTACTATGTTTCTATGAAGCGAATTTACTTAAATTTGTAAGCTAAAAAGTTATAAAGAACAAAACAATAAACTTACAGCTACAAAAGTAATAACACTCAAATCACTAACTGCATTATAAAAGTAACAGCACTTTCATTGCTTATAATATGCATGTATTTATGTTCCTGATGTTTTAAATATTACTTGAATATATACTTTCTTTTTCCTAGATGCTTTTCTACTTCGATAAAAATTTGGGAATACTTATGCTGTATGAACATAAAATGAATTATATAAGTTATAAGTGTGTTATAAAAGTAATAATACTATATTATTAATTTTAAAATGCAGTTAGTGAGTAGGGCGTTGTTACTTTTGTAGTTGTAAGTTTTTTATAACTTTTTTGCTAACAAATGTAAGTTAATTCACCTCTTGAAAACAAAGTACATGGTTTTGCATAAACTTCAATTTTGAAGACCAGATATTTTTCCAGATATTGCAATTTTCGATAGCTTAATTCAACCCTTGAAACCCTTATTAGAAAAAACAGCCTGAGTATGATAACAGTATTTCATACAGGAATGAATAAGATATTTGCAGAGATAGAGAATGGAATCTGAAGTATGGAAATGGCAAGCACATTAAAGAGTGGCAACCTTAGCTAACTTTGCAAAGGATTGAATTGAAGATCTCTACGATAAGTCAGTAGTGAATAATAATCCAAGAAGACGTAAAGTAGAGGACTTAGTAAGAGTGTTGCCATTCACAAATATAAAAATATATATTGCAATAACTGTTAGCAGTATATAAACTGAAATTTGCTTGGGTTAAAAAGCACTGCAAACCCCAAGCTGTCAAAAGAAAGAGATCAGATTCAAGATCAGCTGTTCTAACCAATCAAAAAAAGATTACTTTTTATCAAGATTCAAGTATGTCACCAGCAAATAGAGTCACTTTAGATGTAAGATTATCAGAAAGGTCACTAACAATACAGGACAAAGGATGTTGTGATACTCCAGAAGTTGATGAAAGAAGAGTTACATCTTGATAAATAAGCATATAAACATATAAGTTACCTCCTAATAAATATATAAGTATGTAAACATATTAGTTACCACTTAACAAATATATATGTATATATTTATATAAGTTACCACCTAAATATGTAAGTATAAATATATAAGTATGTAAATATATAATTTTCCTTTTAATAAAATATAAGGATATAAATATATTATTTACGTATTAATAAATATATAAGTTTGTAAATATATAACTTATCTATAAACAAATATATGAGTATATGAATGTATCTTACCTCTTAATAAAAAAGCTGCACCAAGAGTGATTAGAAGTACAGAAAACACTTTTAAATAATAAGTTATTTGATCAGGAGAATTGAAGATTCCTAAACAGTTTAAAAATTATCTTATAAAAAACAACTGAAAATATCAAAAAATTTATTTGAAACAAACAAGTTTGAAACCTTACTTGCAGTCAAATTCTAAAATTTAGATTTAATGTTTAAAACTCTTTTAGGCATATTACTATACACATGCAAGAGCAGCTAAATAAACTTTAAATATATAAATAAACATATTTTAATTATTTCAAAGATTTGAAAATTAGAGTTACAATAGAATATATATCTGCCTACATATCTGCTTGAAAAAATAATTTGTTTTTCTTTTTGTATTTGAAAATACAACTTGATTGTTTTTTTGTGCTTTGTCATGTTAGGCATTATGCTCAATATCCTCAGATATCCTCAAAAATATCCTCAGATATCCCTCAGATATCCTCAAATGTTTGTTAAATGTGAACTTTGACAAGTTTGTCAACATGTTTTTTTGCGCAGCGGTCTTGTCCATCAAGGATCGTGTTTCGGTTGTGAGAGGGTTATAACCACAATTAAGTAGCTTCCTCGTGTTTTCCTTCTCGGCTTTCGGGAGGTGAATTACCAATAATTTAATAAAAAATGTTGAAATTAAAAAATACTCAAAGGGATCCCAAACCTCCAAGACATTTTTTGTTCAAATTAAAGAGAATAGTAAAAAAAAATATTTGGGCAAAATTTTTTTGATTAAAACAAAAGAATAATTGCATAACAAAAATAACTGACTTTTAGTACATAACATCATTGATTTTTTGTTTGTTTAAAAGATCGATTATGGAAACAAACAAAAAATTCAATGACGTCATGTACTCTTAGGAACAAAATGCGCTTGAATAAACTATAAAGTCTGTAAATTGCAACATATATTATGAAGACTATTTGGCCTACAACAAAACTAAAAAAAGTTAGTTTTTCTTGGTATGCATTTACTCTTTTGTTTTAATGAAAAAAATTTTACCCAAATATATATATATTTTTAATATTCTCTTTAACTTGAACACAACATGTCTCGGAGGTTTGGGATCAACATGTCTCGGAGGTTTGGGATCAATGTTTGGGATCCCTTTAAGGTAAAAATATAAAAATTACAGCAAAATATTTTTTTATGCTTACAAAAATGTTAATGAGAGCTTATGACATTTATTATTAAAAGAGCTTATAAATTTGTGAATGTAAGTGAAGAGCACAAAAAAAAAACCCAGCATAGCCCACATTTTAAAAGTTTTGAGCACAATATATTGATCATTTATAAATCTTTATTTTCTTGATAAGCCTTTATTTTCTTTGTCTTCAAAGCAAAGTAGATAAAAATTAGGGAAAAATAAATTTTTTGAATAATTTATTTAAAGTTTAAATTATAATAAAATTTGTGTAATTTTTAAAAAATTGTTTTTTACTTAACTTCATGCAAAGATTTTTGTAATTGATCAATATATAAAAGCCCTTGGCTACCTTAAATTAAAATGGTCGCTTGGTTTCTTTCAAATTTGGGGCATAAAACAAATCAATTTTACTAAACTCTATATGGCTTGAGGATTATTAGCATTTACTTTGCTCTTCAAAAAACTCCATAAAAAGTAATCTGATGGTACTAGGTCACATGATCTTTTGTGGTCAACTAACAGTTGGCCTCCAAGTTGTTTTAAAAGGAGTATTAAGTTAGTTATTAAAAATTTTTTTTTTTTATTCAGCGTAGAAGTTATTGTATCAGGGCTCAATTTAACGGTTGGACATCAGACATTGTCTGGCTAAAATCTCAGATTGTCCAATCAATTTACAAAGTTATCGGACATTTTGACCAATGGGAATTAAATTCTACAAAATAAAAATTGGACAGAAATGTCATGCGATTGAACGCTACTGCTAATCACGCAAATGATTTTTTTGTTTACAACTTCACCACAACTGTTTAGATGTTTTGATGATTTTAAGGTTTCAGAAATGTGCTGAAAGAGGAAACCTTAAGCTAAACTTAAACTAAGAAAAACTGAAAAAACTAAAAAATAAGCAAAACAATTCCTTACGAAAAAGCAAACAAATTAGCTTTAAATTAAAACTACAAAAACTCGAATTTAAAATTACTTTTTGTTACGCTTTTAATTGCATCTGAAAAAAATTACTTTGAAACTTTTTTTTTTTAAACGTTTAATTTAAGTTACGCAAAACACTTTTACAAATTAGTTTTATTGATTAATGATTATTGATATATCAGGTAACCAAAAAAGTTCGTGCGGTTTTTCCGTATATAATAAAAACACACAAAACGACAAAAGTAAGTACATTTATTCATCAAAATAGTCACCATTAGCATCTAAAACCTTTTCCCAACGTAAAACAAGCTTATTTATTCCACTTCTAAAAAATTCTCGGTCCTTTGAGTCTATAAAAGCTTTCAACTCCATTTCAACCGCGTCCTGGTCTCGGAACTGCTGTCCTTTTAAATGATTTCCCAGGGAAAGGAAAAAATAGAAATCAGTAGGGGAGAGGTCTGGCGAGTATGGTGGATGAGGCAAACTCTCCCAACCAAGGCTTTGGAGCTTGTCCTGAGTCACGCGAGCAGTGTGCGGTCTCGCGTTGTCGTGGAGAAGCAGAACTCCTCTCCTGTGCACCAGTGCAGGCTGCTTTACAAGCAACAGGTCGTGAACTCGTTGCAGCTGTGCTGAGTAGACCAGTCCAGTAATGGTTTGGCCTGTTGGGAGCAGCTCGTAATGCACCACACCAAGTAAGCAAGATCGAATAATCGTTGGTTGGGTTGCCATCCTTTCTTTACACAAAACCTTTCCTGTAAGCTCGTTACAAGCCTACACTATATATGCAGCAACTGCGCGTGACACACGCGTTCTACTACGCAACAAAGCTACTTGCCTTGTGCGATGTGGGTGTTGTAAAAATTGCTAAAAACAATTCAATTACCAAAAACCGCACGAACTTTTTGGTTACCTAATATAAATGAACAAATTTAATTCAAATTATTGAAAAGTAAAATTAAATTATTGAAAAGAAAAAAATATAATATTTTTAAGTTGTATAAACATTTTTTTTTAAAGTTGAAAAAAAAAATTTGTTCAAAAAAAGTAATGTAGTCTTTCTAAAACCGTAACTTTTTAATCATTTTGTGCTTTAATTAGTAAGTGAAGTTAAACAAACTTATAAACAGTTCAATGTAAAAGTAGAAACAAAAAAAAATAAAGCAATTAAATTATGGGAAGATTTAATTTAACTTTTAACTTATTCATAATTTAAAGTAACTTAAATAAGTAATCTTTTAAAAGATTTTAAGACATGTAAAAATAGTTTCAAACGTTTATGTTTATCATTAAAAATACATACATACTAATAAAAAAAATTAAGTATAACATTTAATACATAATGCGTTTATTTTAAACGATCATTAAAATTAATTTTATATTTTATTTAAAGCTTTTGTGTAAAATAAAAACTTGACTAAAATAAAAAAGATCAATGGTTAAAAGTTATTTGTAACCTAATGATTTTTTAAACTGCATTAAAATTGTTACAACATCAAAACAACTGTTGTCAAATTGTGAAAAAAAAAAAATCATCAGTTACTGTGTGAAATATAAGTCTATCTAAAAAAACATACAATATTAAATTGAAACTATTTTATTAAAAACAAAAATCTGCAATGAAATACTCTAAATAATAAGGAAAGAAGCTACAACTTAACTAGACTAACGCTAAATAAACTGAATAACATGACAAAGATTTCGATAGCATAACTCAATTCCATAAAACTGAAAAAATTATATTTTAAAAATTTGATTGGACACTGTCCTACCCAAACAAGGTTTTAATCAAACATTTTGTCCAGGACTTTTAAAAATTAAATTGAGCCTTGTTGTATAAACTTTAGGCCGGGTGAATAAAAATGAGCAATTGCTTTTACTCAGTAATTGGTCAGCTTTACGTGAATAAAAACTTTAGCAATTTTGCTCAAACTTTTATTCACGTAAAGTTAAGCAATTAACTCAGTAGTTGTTCTGTTTTACGTAAATAAAAATTAAGCAAAATTGCAAAAGTTTTTATTCACGCAAAGCTGACGGATTGAGTAAAAGTAATTGCTTATTTTTATTCCCCCTGGCCTTTTAAATGTAAAGAAAAATGAGAGTTTTTATTGTGTTAAATAAAAATTATTACATATAAAAAATCTATCCATATTACCCCACCCTATCCTATATATCAAAAACGAAGTTATGTATAAGTACATGATATAAAGATACTGATTAGATAAAGATACTGAATGATAAAAATATTTATTTAAAAACAAATAATTATTTTATTTTTTTTATTTTATTTTTTTTCCGTTTTTTTACAATAAAAAGCACAAGAAACAACTGCCAGCAAGTAATTGTACCTAGCTCCTAGTTACTTACCTAAATTTTATCATAAGTATTGTTTAATTTTTATTGAAGAGGGTGACAATATCTTCAAAACTAATTAATTCCAAAATAAAATTAGAAATAATTATATACCCATATTAAATGAGCCAAGGCTTTATTTCTTAAACATGACCTGGATCCATCAAAATATTTAAAAAATAAAGTTTGTAAATAAAGTTAATCATTTGTTATAAAAGAGAAGCTCTTATAGCATAAAAACAAATAGAGTTTGAATATTTATGTAAACTATTATCAATATTTAAAGTTATGGTTGCAATATCAGAAAACAAAGTCACTTTAGATAAAATGTAAAATTTTCGTGAAGATCATTAACAATTATAATATTAATTTAAATTATGAATATTACATACCATTTTGATAAAGATAATACACAACTATTGGTGAACAGTAATAAGTGGCAGCTAAAGCATATGAAACCTAAAGTAAAATATTTATAAAGTAAAAAAATATTTGCAAGCTAATTATTAATAAAATAAATTAGAGCATTAAAAGTTTAAATCTCTTACAGTATTGATAAATGATTCCCCTATCCATTCTGATGTATTTAACAGATATTCTTTTTCCTAAAATCAAAATAAGTTATTTTACTTTTTTTTTTAAATATATCTTATAATACAATATATAAAGCTAATATATAAAGGTAGTATATCAGTCAGAAGTTTTTGAAGAATACGAGGTGAGCTCACACAAATGTATAAGTGGTATCATAATATTGAGAAAATTACTTGGAAAAAACCACCAAAGCATTCTCTTTAAATATTTCAGGTCCATCTTTAAATATTCGAGGTAACAAACATCATTTTTATGCTGGCAAGAAATATGTAAACCCTAAATGTGAGGAATTTTTTTAGTAAGCGACCAGGGTTGATATTTAACCGGGGCCGGGGCTGATAAAACATAGCCGGGGCCAGTTTTGTGACCAGGACTGCATTACTATTGTTAATCTTTATAAATATATATTATTGTTATTTAAAATTCATGATATATTTTATATATAGGTATATATATCATCTCATCGTCATCATCATCACCATCATCATCATCATCATCTCTACATCATCATCATCATTATACTCATCACCATCCTCATAATATCACCATCATCATCATCATCATCATCATCATCATCATCATCATCATCATCATCATCATCATCATCATCATCATCATCATCATAATATCATCATCATCATCATCATCATCATCATCATCATCATCATCATCATCATCATCATCATCATCATCATCATCATTAACATCATCATCATCATCATCATAATATCATCACCGCCATCATCATAACATCATCATCATCATCATCATCATTATCAGCATCATAATCATCATCATCATAATATCATCATCGCCATCATCATAATATCATCATCATCATCATCATCATTATCATCATCAACATCATCATCATCATCATCATCATCAAGCATACAGTTGATGATGATGATTAAGATTATTATGATGATGATGATGACAATGATCATCATCATCATCTTAATCATTGGCATCATTATCATCTTCTCTGATACACACTATAAATATAATTACTACTCTCATACTCTCTCTAAGATCATTGCTTCTTTTCCTATCTTTTAAAGACACCATATATCCATCTGATCTACTTTGTTCTTTCTTAATTGTCATTGTAAATATTTATGAATTATATTATTTTTGTATATATTATTTTTGTGACTTTTTCTTATATTTTCTTAAACTTTCATAACAAATTTTAACTTGAACAAAATAAAAAAAAACAGCAACAACAACAACAAAAATCCAGCCCTGGCTAGTAACCCCTGCAAATTGTGTTTGTTTAGCTGGGGCCGGGTTTGCAAAAACCTTTGTTTTTAGCCGGAGCCAGGGCCCCAGTCACTTACTAGATTTTTTACAAATCATACGGTCAATTCTGGAATAGATTGCTATTTGAAACAATAGAAGTTAAAAATATTAACCTATTTAAAGCTAAGCTAAGACATAATTGAAGTTGACTTTCTTGACGGTCTGTAAATGATGGCATTAAATCTTAACAGTTTTTCATTATTATTATTATTATTATTATGAGCTGAAGAAATATACAACAAAAAAAAAATACAGGGGTTGGAATAAGTTTCAGACATTGGCATCCCTAGGCTGTTTTGAGACCTGTCTGAGGGGGCAACTAACAATTGTTCATTTTTACTGACAAAATGAACAATGTTTGGTTGCACTTATTTAGCAGGTCTCAAAAATTGTTTATAGGATGCTGATGTCCAGACCTATTTTGATCCTTGCCTTATATAAGCCATCTAAATGCATAGAAACACAATGATATTGATGCACATTACAAGCATTGTTAAGTGTTACACAGCTTGCATTTTTTTACATAATTTACATTTTATTACATTTTATTTTATATAACATAATATAATAATAGATAACAAATAGTGATTTGCACATTGTGTTGAGCAACTTTGCATTAAGCAAATACTTTTTTATTTTGTTTTTTAAACTATCTTTTAATATCTTTATGTGATATTTATTTGGAAAATATTAAGTTGTAAAAAAAAAGCAATTTGCGTATGTGTTAAGCAATTTTACGCTAAGTAAAAACTTTTTTTTTTTAATTATCTTTTAGTATCTTTTATGTGACACATATTCAGAAAATATAAAATCGTAAAAAAAACATTTAGCAACAACTGTGAATTTTTTTGTTAGAGTAACTGATTATTTTAAGTTTATTTAAGTTTAATTATTGAAGTTTTTCTTTAAATTAAAAGACTTTAATTTAAAAATTAAAAATTTGAATTTAAATATTAAAAATTTAAACTTTTGAAGGAATGTAAAATAGTAACACGTAAAATGTTAAATTTTCGTAAAAACGTAAAAAGTTTCTAATGGAATGTAAAATAGTTAAATATTTATTAAAGATGAATCTCATCATTTTATTTTTCCAAGTCTCTTCATCATAAATTAAAATATGTGAAAACGAATAAAAAAAAATTTTTTCTTTTAAAAAGGGAGAAATGTTTTTCTTTAAGAGAATCCTTTTCTCAAATGGATTTAAAATTGTTTGTTTCTTATTAATTCAATATATTTTATTTATGAACACAAATTATGTTTACAAATATGTTAGTGGTATTTGATAAAATCTATCTATTAATTGTTTATAATATTTATTAAAATTAGTTCATTAAATGCAAAGAAGGAAAAAAAAACTAAACTGTGATAAACAAACAAAAGATTATGTAATGTATAAGATTGTATTAACAGATAAATTATAAAAAAATATAACCTTTATAAAATACTAAATTTAGGTTTCATCAGTAATTTTTATTATACTAGTTCAAATGATTTTTAATGCGGTTTTAAACTAAATTTAATTACGCTTTACTTTAAAATACGCTAATTAACTTTTGAATATCAAAGCTGTGTTAAAGTAATCAATTTATTAGCTTTATGCGTTTTTGTTACACAATGAAATCTTATAACAAGGCCTGATATTAAAATATTATATAGCCAATTAATAAGCCATTACACATTTTCTATACGCTTGCCAAACTTTTAGCTTGTATTTTAATATAATTAATCACTTATGCATCATAATTGGTAATGCATAAGTGATATATATTAAAATTAGTATTTCTTGATACTACTCTAAATAGTTATATTATTAATATATTGGATAATAATAACAATATTGAATATATTTTTAACAACTTAGAAGCTTTAAATGTTTAAAAGAGAGGTAATACAATTAGTTTTTTTATTAATTAGGTATTCTTAACATTTTATGTTATAATAGCTACTTGCTATATGTCATTGTTTTAAAAGATTTATTAAACCAGCAGGTGATTTTATGAGTAAGGAAGAGATATAGAAACAATTGCTTAAATATATTTTTTTATAATTTTGTTTAAAAACCTATAAGCAGTATATAATAATAATATAATAAAAATATTTGTTTTATTATTTTTTATCACTGTTAAAATTATGTTTACATATGACATGCTAAGATTTTTTATTTTTGTTATTTTTATGTTATTTTTTAATATTTTTTTTGTTGCAATCTTTAGTGGTATCGCCACTAAATAATGTCGCCAACAATATGTATGTATTTGAGAATTTTTGTAAAAATTTCATGGCAAATCTAAAGATGTTTTTTTTTGTGTTTACTATCTTTTTAATTTTAATACTTATATGTGTCTACATATTTCCCTATTGATAAGATTATAAATAATAATTTGTCAATTAGACAAATTATTATACATAATCTGATATTTTTTTGGTTGGGTACACTTCAATATTTGTAATTTTTTGTACTCTATTAAATTTAGTAGCTATTACATTAACAAACACAGAAAAAGGTATTTATTTTTAATTATTTATTTAGATTTTTAAGTATTTATTTAGATTTTTAAAATGTAAATTCCAAACCATGGTAATAGTGTGTTAACATTTTTTTGAGTAATTTCTTTTTCTTTTTAAAATATATTTTTTATATCTACATCTACCCCTATCAGTGAGATTATATATAATAATTTGACGATCAAATTAGTGTTTGTGAACAATTTCTTTTTTTTTTTTTTTGCTTACTCTCCTTTTTTTTAATGTTTAGATGTTTTTACATCTACCCCCATAGGTACGATTATATATAATAGTTTGAAAATTAATTTAAAAATAAATTTTAAAACTATTGTAATTTTCTTTCAGAAATTCAGTAAAATAAAAATTACTAATTTCTTAAAAGACTCTTCTATAGAAAAAATACTTTATTTTTGGTGGTTAAGATGGTGGTTCAGCACCCCCTCTAGCCCCGTCAATACATCTTTTGGGTAGAGGTTATTGTGATTTTGTAGCCCAACGCTACATCCATCTTTTGATACCAAATTATAAGCATTTAGATAAGAATCAGCACAGTTACATTACTTTTAATAAAAACTTTATTTTGACAACAGTTTCTTTAAAAAATCCATATATTCAAAATCGGTACTTATGTATGTAATGTCGTAACAATTTTTGGAAATGTTTGATTTTGATAAATTTTACAATTTTGAATTCATGCTCTATTTAAGGAAATATAAAACCTAGAATTTGATTAGTTTAAAAATTTATAAACAAAAATAAAAACAATTCCCTATAAAATTAGGTTGTGGCGCTTTTTCAAAAATTTGTAAGCCTAATTTTGACTAGAGAAGTTCACTATTGTTGGTGAAGAATACTTTTGATGAAATGTTTTAATGCAGCCAGATCCCAAAGCTTTACATCCTGCTGATGAAGTAGAGGTACAAAAAAATACGTTTTTTTCCTTTGCTGTTTTCTTGGGTCAAAACAACGCGTTATATATGTCTACTCGCCTAAAAAGTCCATTTTTCAGCCATTTTGAGATGCTTGTAAATTTTTCTAACACTTTGTTTTGATCTAAGATTAACAGCATATAAGACCATTAGACTCAACTATCTGAAAATGCAAACATTATAAACTTGTTGAATCCACATTAAAAATGCCAGCATTTTTAAGTAACCCTACTTTTCAATCATCAACCGTTGAATGTGTTACTAGAAACCAGTGCCCCTCTAATCTGCCAACTGGCCTATGTGAAGGGTGCAACTAAGTATAAGTCCTCTTCTTGATCTGGTCTTTATAGTAGATAGGGGCACAAATAAAGGGGGCAGTAACTTTTTAGAGACCTTCATTATGGTTCAAATAAAGGTCTCTAAATTAATTTAGATATTTAGATACTTGATATCTAAATATCTAAATTAATTTCAAAATGCAACCATTATTTCTTTAAATTCTATTTTATTATAGATAATCAGTGGTCTGTATGTAGTCTGGACCTCCCCCCCCCCTCACTAAGGTTAAGGGGAGGAGGGAGGGGGTTTGGGTTAGCATTAATCAAAGGGGGAAGGGGGCAACCAACTTTCACTTATATAATTAATTTTTGTTAATTCAATTTTAAGACCATTACATTGTATATTTGCTGGAAAATCTGGCACACATTTTTGATAGTCACTATCAAAATTTGAATCTTATGGTAAAAGCATAACAAAATGCAATAAAGATCTAATGGCCTTAACTGTATATTCATTACAAAATGAATCATGTATGTTTCATACTAGAAATTGAATGCTTGTATCTTTGTAAGTTGATTGCCCCCCCTTCCCCTTCGTATTTTCTACTAATATATATATATATATATACATATATATATATATATATATATATATATATATATATATATATATATATATATATATATATATATATATATATATATATATATATATATATGTATATATATATATATATTAGTAGAAAATCACGTAATAAATTTTTTTTTTATTTAACAGTGTATTTTATCAAAGACTCATCAGAAATGAATGATCAAGTTAATAAAACTTCAATTTATACTAAAAATTAAATTACAATAAGTCGCACCTGTCTTAACAACTTTAAACACATTTATGGAATTCGCTGATACTATTATGAAAGGAATTCTTTAGAAATTATTACTTATGCTTTTTTTTTTAAATATTTTTTAAAAGGAGTATCTGATGTTACTATTATTTGAGCTCAATTATTTTTTTATGTTTTGTAGGAGAAACTTATTTTTGTATCTGCATTTAGAAATCAATTTTGATTTTTTGTTTAATAAACTTTTGGTTTGATGTGTAATTATTTTAAATTTTTCTTGTAGACATAGTATGCATTTTTTGGAAACATTGTTATATGCAGGTACTGTTTTAAGGATGGACCAATTCAGTATAAAATCAAATCAGTATGTATGTATGTATATGTATATGTATATGTATATGTATATATATATATATATATATATATATATATATATATATATATATATATATATATATATATATATATATATATATATATATATATATATATATATATTAGGGAATCCAATTACGATTATCGATTACCCGAGTACCCTAGTAATTAATACTTTATAAGCAAGTTCCGAGTAGTCGACTACTCGGAATATTTTTTTCGAGTATCAAGTATAATATTTAAACAAAAAAATGTAAATATTGCACATTCATTTAACTATTAATCAATCGAGTATAGGTATTCTACCGTTTTTTATTCTTTTACTTCTATAATAAAGTTGCTTAGCAACCGTTGATTTTTAACTAAGTTTCAAAAGTTTTTTTTAACTAAGTTACATAAAATAAATAACAATTGTAATTTGAAGTTGTACCACGTAAAATTTGCAAGAAAGTGAAATATTTAAAAAAAAATTTGTGAAATAAATAAAATAAATACTTAATTTTCTAATATATATAGCTGCCTTTGGTAAGTGAAGTGTTTTGAGTAAAATGTACTAAATTTCAAGTAATAAATGCATATTTAAATACGTATAAATTTCAATTTTCAATTTTTATGTTGTGATTTTTTATTTTAGTGATTTATTTACATATACCCAGAAATGTCTTCGAAAAAATCAGAGGTATGGAAATATTTTACAAAAAAAGAGAATTCGGAGTCAGTTTGTAACATATGCAAATCTATAATTCAACGTCCGGGATCTAATACTACTGGAATGATTAATCATTTAAAATTACATAGCATATCTTTACAAAAAAGAAATTTGGGCGACACAAATGAAACTGATGCTTCTTCTTTGAAAAACACAAAATCAGTTGGAAATGGAATAATAAATTTCATAAGTCGAGAATCATTGAATGAAATATTGGCAAAATGTGCGACAAAAGATGGATTTAGCATCAAAGGAGTTACTTCATCTGAAGCCATTAGGGGTTTCGTAGCAAGTCGTAATTATAAAATGCCAAAAAGTGAAACAACGGTAATGAAATATATAATGGATTTTTATAAAGAAAAAAAAGAAGAATTAATGGCGTCGTTATTAGAGCAAAAAAAATCTGGAGAGAGATTCAGTATTACTGTCGATGAATGGAGTGATATAAACGTTAGAAGGTTCATGAATATCACTCTTCATTCAGCAACAAAGCCACCTGTAGTCTTGGGTCTATCAATGCCACTATCGATTTGGTAAAAGCAAAACTTAAAGATTATGGAATTGAAATGGATAATGATATCGTCGGATCCACACATGATGGAGCATCAGTCATGGTAAAATATGGGAAAAATATTTTACCATTTTCTCAGTTATGCTACAACCATGCTATACATCTTGCTGTACTTGATGTATTTTATAAAAAAAGTGGGAGTTTAATTACGAATGATGATGCGGTAATTGATACAAATTTCCAAGATGATGAGAATTTAGAATATGATGAAAATTTAGCAGATGATGATTGTGTTGAAACTACCAAACAAAATGATGAGGTAGCTGATGCATTTGCTTTTGATGGTAACTTAAATTTCCAAAATGATTTAGTTAGACAATTACTAATCTTTCGTGAAGACATTGGCAAAATTCTTGATGAAACACGAAAAATTATTAAATTTTTCAAATATTCTTCAGTTCGAAGCAGTGTTCTTGAAAAGCATATAATAGATCAAGAAGGCAAAAAGTTACGATTGCTACTTGATTGCAAAACAAGATGGAACTCAATAATACCAATGGTAAATCGTTTCATAAAAATATACGATTGTATACAAAAGGCTCTAATGGAATTAGGTCAGCAAAAATGTTCACAAAAAAATATCAAAGTTTTAGAAGAAATATCATATGTTTTACAACCGGTTGAGCTTGCTAATAAAGAGCTCAGTAAAGATAATAATAATCTTTTAAAAGCTGAAGGAGTATGCATTTTTTTGCTAAACAAACTAAAAGAAATAAATACGCAGTTAGCCATGGAAATGTTCACTGCTTTGAAGAAAAGAATTGAAGAAAGATGAAATGAGGATGTTGTATCACTCTTGCGTTTTTTACAATCTGGAAATTATCCTAAACCAGAGATTACCTGCCATTTTACTTATTTAAAAAAAAGTTCTATTCATTTATTGGCTAAAGAAACCTTCAAAAGGCTGTTCAATGAAGATCCTGCAAACACACAGAGTGATACAGAGTTAACAATTGAAAATGAAGAAATAATTTCAAATAATGGTTTGGTTTCAAATTATGATGAACTCCAAAAAACAATTGAATTAATTATAACTGTTCCGAAAGAAAATAATGAGAGAAAATCCACATTGGAAAAAGAAATGAAGTTGTGGGAGAAAGATTGTTCAAAACGAGGTGCCTCTATTGGAAAACTTTTTACAGCATTAATGACAAAACAACTAACGTCAACAGTAAGTGAAAGAGTGTTTTTGGTAGCTTCAGCTTTTGTCACAAACACCTGAAATCAGTTGAAAATGGAAACGGTTGACAAACTTGTATTTTTAAAGTATTATTTTTTAAATAAAAAATAGATTTAAAACTAAAATTGTTGCATTTTATTTTAAATTTAATTAACACAACATGGTGTGGGTAAATTTTTTTTCCTTTACCCGGATACCCGGGTAATTAAAAAAATAAATACTCGATTACCCGGATAACGTTAAAATACGATTATTTGGAATCACTAATATATATATATATATATATATATATATATATATATATATATATATATATATATATATATGTATATATATATATATATATATATATATATATATATATATATATATATATATATATATATATATATATATATATATATGTAATTTATGTTAGTGTATTTTACAAATAGAGTGCTCAATGTTCTTATAGAACAGAGCAATAATAAGTTAGTAAAAAACACTTACCTAACTTTTTTCTTCAACTTTAAGTTATATATATATAAATATATATATATATATATATATATATATATATATATATATATATATATATATATATATATATATATATATAAATATAAATATATGTGATGACATCTATCTTCCTAAAAAGTAATAAAAAAGTTGAAAAAAGTTCTCTTATGAAAATGTCCCCCCTCTTATAGAATCGGTAAGCTTCCGAGAATCGGTAAGCTTCCGAGAATCGGTAAGCTTCCGAAAATCAGTAAGCTTCCCAATCAGGATTCGGGAATCTTAAATTGATGAATCGGGAATTGGGAATCTTAATTTGATGAATCGGCAATAAGAAAACAATGTAATTATTGTAATAAACATTCGCTATCGAAAAAAAGAATTAAAAACAAACAACATCTATATGATCTTGTAAATTTACTACAATCAAAGTTATTATAATAATATATATTTATATTCGATAAATAAAGATAATTTTTTTGATTCCCGACATTTCCTGATTCAAGATATTAAGATTCCCCATTCCCCATATTAAGATTCCCGATTCAACATTACCCAAATTAAGATTATCGGTTCACAATATTAGGATTATCAATTAAAGATTCACCAAATTAAGATTATTCGGAAGCTCTCGGAAGCTTAAGAATTCTCTAAGAGGGGGAACATTTTTATAAGAGAACTTTTTTCTCTTTTTTCAACTTTTTTATCACTTTTTAGGATGATAGATATCATCATATAAATATATATATATATATATATATATATATATATATATATATATATATAAATATATATATATATATATATATATATAAATATATATATATGTATATATATATATATATATATATATATATATATATATATATATATATATATATATATATATATATATATATATATATATATATATATATATATAATCAATTGTTATTAATTTAAGTCTAATTTAAGTTTAATTATCCCATATTTAGTTCATGTGATTTTCCATCTAAAGGGGTTTAAACGCACTATAGTATCTATCAATCTATCTATGTGTATATAAATATATATATATATATATATATATATATATATATTTATATGTATTTATATTTATATATATATATATATATATATATATATATATATATATATATGTATATAAATACATATAAACTATAAATATATATATATATATATATATATATATATATATATATATATATATATATATATATATATATATATATATATATATGTATATATATGTATATAAATACATATAAAGTATATGTATATATATATATATATATATATATATAATATATATATATATATATATATATATATATATATATATATATATATATATATATATATGTATATAAATACATACATATATATATATATATATATATATATATATATATATATATATATATATATATATATATATATATATACATATATATATATATATATATATATATATATATATATATATATATATATATATATATATATATATATATATATATATATATTCATATATAAATTAGTAAAAACACTTATCTAATTTTTGTTTTCTTCAACACTGTGTTTCACCATCAGTAGGTTCATCAGGAAGAATTCTTACTGATGGTGAAACACATTGTTAAAGAAATCAAAAATTAGATAAATGTTTTTATTAATTTATAATTGCTCTGTTCTTTTAGAACATTGAGCACTCTGTTTGTAGAATACACTAACATAATATATATATATATATATATATATATATATATATATATATATATATATATATATATATATATATATATATATATATATATATATATAATATATATAAATATATTTATTTATATATATATATATATATATATATATATATATATATATATATATATATATATATATATATATATATATATATATATGTAAATATAATAAAATACAAAATCACTGGATAATATAATAATATAATTTAGATAATACATAACAATTTCATCTTCCACAAAAAAGTTTCTGCCATTTAAACAACTGCTAGAACTTAAATTTCAAAACAGAATTTTTCCTTATTAACTATTTTTTAATTTTAGCGTTATTTTTAAATCTTAAAGCATTAAGCATGAAGTAGATTTTATATAAACATAAAACTTCTGATTCTTGCTTACAATAGTGAAAGGAAGCAAAACAGTGTTGTCGTCGTTATACTATTTAAATTTATAAACGAACAAAAAATTAAACTCTTCTATTGTTTTTCAAACAAATTTAAAACACATACTAATATTTTCTAATAACACTAATGATATTAGTAATATTCAGATAATATTATATATATATTTTTAAATGTATTTTTGTAATTGACTTACGATAACTTTCCTTTGGATATTTGAGTCAAAACGAAATATCCGATACAACCTTGGACCCAAAACAAAAAAAATAATTTCTTTTGCTACACTATACATGATAAACTAGGAGAGAAATTAGGAACCAAATTAAGATATAAAATTACTGAGGCATGCAGAATCAAATGAAAATATAAAATTAAATAATAATAAAAATATTTAAAAAAATTAAAAAAAAGATCCTTTAAGACGCTTTTGCGCTTAAAAAATGAAAATTCTTTATGATTTCAGGTTGAAATCCGTGAACCTATCCATATTAAAGCGTAAGGCGCTAATCACAACTCATTTCTCTATCATGTACAAAGGCTGCGAAGCATATAATACAAATTTGTATGAATATTAATTAACATAAAACGTTTCACAACTTTGATCTCATTCATGTTACTATCGTATTAATTAGAAATGTTTATCTATCCTTATGATCGTGAAAACCTTAAAAATACTTCTAAAATCTTACAAAGGAAAGCAAAATATTCAAAGTTAAAAAGATTCACTTTTAAGGAAATTATCTTCGTTATTTTTAGTTGGAACGTTCTGACCATCTTTGGTCAGAACGTTCTTTTTCTTCAAATTTTGTAGCCTTTGCATTCAATTGATGCATAGTTCTTTCCTTTACGGCTATATTTTCTGTTCAGGCTAATTTGAATTTTGGATGTGAGACTGTAGCCAGGAAATATTGTGGATTATCAAAGTAATCATTAAAGCGATTTGCAATTCCTTGTGGAAGAGCTTCTTTTAGTGGTCCCCTATATCTGATCTCTGCATTTTGGAGCTTTGTTCGAACTGACTGGATTGTTAGAAGTACGTATGCCAAGTAGCAATTGGGTTTAAAGTTGTTATAACCTTGTAAAATTATAATAGCAGTTGTCGGCTTTATAATTCCATCTTGTTACACAAGGCACATTGAACAGGAATTGAAACAGATCACATGCTAAGTCTGCAGTCTTTGTACTTCTACTTGTTAAGTTCCATAGAGTTGTTGCTTTCGCTAATAAGTTTTACCTGTTAATGCTTTTGCAGCATCAGTGGTTGACACCAGATTTAAAGAATGTGTGCAGCATCTCATGTGTGGGGACAATGTTACATCAGTGTCGTATGTTGAGCTAAGAATTAAATTGGATGCACTGTAAAAGCATGCAGTTGCCTCACTTAAATCAGTATCCTCGTTGTCATTCTCTGATTCTGAGTCTCCGTTCAAGTTCAAAACTGATTTCCCAGGTGCCGGATCCTCGTTTTTCTCACCAACATCGACACTCTGGAAGATACGAAATGCTTTTATCATATTTGATGCATTATCCATGCACGTCTTCACAACTTTTTGTTCAACAGCATAACGTGGATGCACTTGATGTATCTCTGATGCAATTACATCAAACGAATGTTCTCCTTTAAATCGCAAACAACCCAAAGCAACATATTTTCGCTCCAAAGTGACAGGATTTATCCAGTGGCATGTCATTCCTAGAAAACTTCAGTTATGAATGCTTTAGATATCAGCAGTAGTACAGACATAATCAATACTGCAGAGATGTTCCTTGATTGCAAGAAACATCGTGTCATAATCGGACTTTATGCTTTCTGTCAACGTAACTCTAAATGGCACAGTTCCAGATGGACACTACCCAGTAACCAGCGCTTTGAAAGAAAGACATATGACAGTACGGAGAGGTTTTATTTCTACAACTATAAAATCCTGAATGAGTTTGTTAGCTGTTTGTTGCGAAACATGTTTTACTGTTGGTTTGCCGAAATCTGTTTGACGACATTGTTTTGCTGGGTTGTTGATAGTACCTCTGCTTGAATCTTCTGTTTGTTTTATTTTCAGATCAATTTTCAATTCAGACAACTTCGATGGATGTGCAGTCTACAATTAAACAAAAGCCGTCAATAATTAATACACATTAATTCAAGTCTCACATTTTAGTTAAACTGCAAGTATTAAAAAAATTATTAAATTATTAATATTAAATAAAAATATGTACACAAAAAACTCACAAATTTTTAATTTTGATAGTTTTAGTTAATAAAAATTATAACTTTAACACGATGTAACTATTACTAACACGGGATGACACTGCTACTCAACCAGATCTTTTAGATGTTTTTGACATAGCTTGCATATTCCAACAACATTGTCTGTTGCTTTAAGCGTAGACGATAAAATAAATTCAAAACAGGCAAATATGGCCTTAGTATGCCATGATCTATCTTCTTTATCATAACCACTCGATGAAACTGTCTTTGCTATAATACTTATTTACTAAATATATTTAAATACTTTATATCGCTTTAGCTATCACGATCTTAATGTAAACCAAATGGTCGTTGGATCAGGATTATTAATGATAATATGAGGAATATGTTAACCAGAGTTAGGATTCCAAAAAAAGGGGAAAAAACAAAAGTAATAGTTGCTTAATATTACCATTACTCATTACTTTCCAAAAAAAGTAATGCTTACATTTTCCATTACTTGCCACAAACCAAGTAATCATTACTTTGCGATTACTTTAAAAGATAATCATTACTGTAAATCATTACTTTCAGTAATCATTATTATACACCACTGACCACTGTTTTTTATAAGAAAACTTTCTCGGGACTCTACAAAAACTTTTTTAGTTCTACTTCATTTTCAAACAAATTTAATCTGGATAAATGTTTAATTGATAAAGCTTATAAAATAAACAACACTAGTCTCAGTCTTAGTCATGATATTAACGATCTTTTTAAAGTTTTCAAACTTTAAAAAGATCGTTAATATCATGACTAAGGAAGTTTATCAATACTTTTAAACTTCCTTATATTGGAAAAATATCTGATTTTAATGAACGCAATCTTTAAAAGATATTGTAAATCGGTCACCGTGAGATTGCTTATTACTTCATTTAAAATTTCAAAATTTTTTTCCGCAAAAGATTCCTTTCCTATATATATATATATATATTTATATATATATATATATATATATATATATATATATATATATATATATATATATATATATACATATATATATATATATATATATATATATATATATATATATATATATATATAATTATATATATATATATATATATATATATATATATATATATATATATATATATATATATTCTACACTATTCTACACTGTTCTACACTATTTTACTTTTTTCAACTTCTATTTGCAACTATTCTTTTGCATATAGATAAATTTTTTTAATTATAGATTGCGTTCATTAAAATTAGATATTTTTCCAATATAAGGAAGTTTAATTATAATAGTAGCATGCAAGGCCGTTCCAGAGTGCAGTGGTACCCACAGCACTTAGGGTTAGGAATAACCCTAAGTGGTGTCCCACAGTAGCTAGACTAAATAAGAAAAATTTAAGTTGTCTTACCTAAAGACTTATTTAACTTTAGTATCTATATATATTACAATAAGTTTATTGATGTTTTATTTATATTAAATGCCTTAGTTACCAAAACTCTGAGCATTTGAATAATTAAATAAAAAAAAAAACTCTCAATAAGTAATTTCGTTGACATTAACGTTGTATGATATTTCAATTACATCTACAACAAAAAACTAGTATACGTTATTTTGGAGTATTTAGAAATGAGAAAAATCATTGTGTGAAATAAATTTGTCATAGCATATTATTTCTGTTAGGGGAATGTTGGGTAGACCCGGACACTTTAGGAAAAAATAGATTGTACAAATGTATTAACAGAAAGCAAGTGTTAAAAGACTCTTTTAAAAGTATAAACATTTATCTATTGAATTAGAAAAAAGAAATTATGGTGTACCTTAATAATATACAAAACAAAACAAAAACAAAATGTTAGAAAAAAAGCATGTTTCAAAATTGGAGGGTAGCCCAGCACATATAGTTTAACCATAATTTTAACTCTTTTTTACTTGTATGGCACAAATATAATATATAACTAATTAGCATTGGAATGGTCACAGCACATTTGAAAAAAATTTGCCTTAAAAATTGCCTCTGATATCTGAGTGACCGTAAACTAACTTATGGATCCAATGTAAGCAGGTATGCATAGATTTATTTTTCTCCCAATATATATATATATATATATATATATATATATATATATATATATATATATATATATATATATATATATATATATATATATATATATATATATATGGCTATTTCCACGATGGAAGAGATAAATTTCGTGTTAAAAAATTTCTTTTTTCAAAAGGTTTTATTTCTTTAATTATAGTTTAAACACCTTAAAATTATTGTTAAAATAAATTTTGAGTAGAAAATATTTGAACCGAGTAGATAAATTTGATGAATGTAAGCAACTGTTTGTTCTTTTTATTATTTGAAAAAGTGAGTAAAATTTGAGGGCGAGTTATTGCAATATTTTAAACAAAACATATCCATATTTTTTTTAGAAAGAATCTTTGAGATTACATATATGTCATGAGTAAAAAAACTTTTACTCTTTAAAAATAATTCAAGTGTTTTTTTGTCACATACACGTCTGCAAAAATTACGTTGCGTCACTGAACTAAAAGCTAAAAAAGTTTAATTATCGCAATGAAATTATGCTTTATGGCGAGGTTTTTTTAGAAATTATATATTTTAATGTAAACTTTTAATCATTACTAAAAAAAAAGTTGGTCAAAAAGCATTGTATTAACATATAGTTATAGTTTAAAAGCTGAATTTAATACTGAATACTGAAGAAATTCGCAAAGAAAACTTAAATAAAGTAAAGATTGCTTTGGTAATATTTATTTCAAAGGTGAAAAAAAACTAAAACAATGTGGACGAATTATGATACATTTATACAAAAAGAAAATCGTTGGCTTCAAAGAAATCTTATGAACAAGAAAAATAACCATTTTGGTTCTGGAAGGCCCCATAAAAAATGGAATGTTCTTGGAGAGCAAAGCAAAAGGAAAAAAAATAAAAGAACTAGCCACTAAACATCATGAAGCTCTACTTTTAGCTTCTGCAAAAAGTAAAAATGTTGCTAGAGAAAAAAAAAAGCCTCTATTTTTAAAAAACAATATATTTCTAATGTTTTAGAGATAGAAAAAGTTGATGAAACTTTGTATAAAACCTTTCCCATTAATATGAGTGTAGAGGAAGCTCTTGCGTTAAAAATGAACGTTGATCTCAGCGATAAACAATATCAAATGATCAAAAACTCAGCTCTTCTACACAATGTACATATTTATCCTACCTTGCACGATATTTTTGAGGAAAAATTAAAATGCTATCCTGAGAATATACACTTTTCTGAAATTTCTGCAAAGTGTATATTCTCAGTGTAAATACACTTCAAAGCACGTTAGATTTCATTTATTCTACTCATTTCAGTTATTCTACTGACACTGTGAGTAGAATAACTGAAATGATTGATATGCCTAATTGTGGTCAAGGTAACAAAATATTTGGAGTTTTATATGAAAAGATTGGTTTTGATGGAGCATCAAGCCAAAGTATTTATAAACAGAAATACGAGACAATCAACACAAGTATAGAACTTAAAAGTGAAGAAAATCTTTTTAGTACAGCTTTTGTACTAAATGGAAATCCTTCAAGTTGTCACTTTTGTAGACTTCTTCATCTCCAATATAATAAAGAGAGTCCAATTTTATCCAGAGAAGAAGAATCAGATCTAAAAAATCAAATAACTACCTTAAAGACGTTTTGCAAAGTTTTTGATATTGCAGGAAGAAAGGTGACCTTTAATATCAGATATAGAGTTGATCTTACAATGTTTGATAATAAAGTAGTTAACGCACTTACAGAGACAAAATCCACTCAATCCTGCAATGTGTGCAATGCTAAAACCAACGAAATGAACAATATTGATTTATTAAAAGCAAAAACTGAGAATGAGTCAGCCTTGGGGCTCGCAATTTCAGCTTTGCATTGCTGGATAAAATACTTGGAATTTATTCTTCATTTGAATTATAAAATTGAAATTAAAATGTATAAGCTAAAAACAATTGAGGAAAAATTATCTGTAGACTTAAAAAAAAAAGAGATTCAGGTACTCTTCAGAGAACGGTTAAGCCTATATGTTGACATGCCTAAAACTGGGTCTGGAAATACCAATGACGGCAATACTGCCAGAAGAGCATTTAAAAATAGTAAAGTTTTTTCTGAAATTATTAAAGTTGGTTGTGATATAATTGAAAGATTGCATAATATTCTCATAACCATATCTTGTGGATATCCAATTTAAATCAATGAATTAGATTTATACTGCACTGAAACAGCTAAATGTATAGTGACTTTGTACGACTAATATCTTATGCCTCCTACTGTACATAAACTGCTTCTGCATAGTTCTTCTATATCCCATAAATTATCTTTGCCAATCGGGGTATATTCAGAAGATGCATTGGAGAGTTTAAATAAACAAATTAGAAATTCTAGACTTAAGCACACGGCAAAAACATCAAGGTTAAACACAATGATGAATCAGATGCACTACCTTCTAGTAATATCAGATCCAAAAGTATCAAGCATATCTTTTAGAAAACATAAGAGCTATCGAGGAAAACTGTTACCAGACGAAGTTATTAAATTAGTTGTAATGTAAATAATAAAATAAATGTAACAAAATATAGTTTTTTTTTCTATGAATCAACATCCTTTTAAAACCTTTTTTTTTTAAAATATCAAGTAGAGTAATGTATCAAGATAATGTGCTTGTCTTGAAGATTCTAAAACTTAAAGAAAAAATTTTTTTGTACGCTTATATTAAAATTTTTAACGCGCGCATGCGCGCATTTTACGCGTTGAAGCTGCGCGTAAAAAAAAGTTTATCAACAAATTTGAAATCTTTGACCCAATTGAATTTTTTTTGGTATATATCATTACTTATTTACAATTTATGTCAAATTTTATTTAATTTTTGCAGCTTTTTGAACGTCCTGAGTCACTGTGCAGGGTCGGCGTGAGTAGTGTGATGTGAGGGGGGTGGGGTTCAATTACATTTTTTGCCACCTAAAAAAAATTTTTTGCCACCTAAAAAAAAAGAATCCTCGTTTTTTGAAACTTGCTTACTGCCTAAATGCACGAAAATTTTATTGATGGGGGGTTGGGGGATGGTTTCCCCAAAAACCTCACCCCTATTGTGCTAGACCTATATATATATATATATATATATATATATATATATATATATATATATATATATATATATATATATATATATATATATATATATATATATATATTTAAGTCTTATTGTTGATTTTTATTTTTTTTATTTTCTCTTATTAATTCGAGCAAATACTTTTAATGAAAAGCTCGTTTTCTAAATATTAACTTCATCATTCTGTTTGAACTAAAACAGTTTCGTTTTTTTTTATCAAGAAAGTTTTTATAAAAGGCATTACTTTTAATAATTAGCAAATTTTAAGCAAATGTGTGTCCGAGATTAAATTATATAACATTTCTTATATTGAATGTTTATTTATTAAACGCTTTAAATTTAATAACAAACTTGTTTTGAATTTAACTTTAATGTAAAATATAATGAAACATTTTAATAGTAAAAAATAACTGCAAGAGTTTCGAATCAATCAATTTTCTCTTTCAATTCTCATTTATTCAAAGTTTATATATAAACTTTTATTTTTAAAAAAAGTGTAAAATAGTAATGAAATAAAGACTTTTCATTCTTAGCATAGAATTAAACTTAGAGATAAAAAGAAATTAGAAATAAATCAACAATGAGCAAAGCTACTAAAAGTCTAATCTGGAACTATTTTGATATTGATGACAATAATCGTTCAAAGGCAATTTGTAAATTTTGCAAAATGAAAATATTAAGAGGAGGCACATCTGGCAAAAAAATGACAACATCCAATTTAAGAGGACATCCAATTTAAGAGGACAAAGCAAAACATGTAAATGTTTTCCAGAAAATAAAAGATCTAAAAGGTTTCAAAAAAATTACCACAGAAAAAAAGCTATGTTATTGGATCTACTTCAACCAGTAAAGAGAATGATGACAGCAAGGATTCCTTTAGCAATAGTGGCTATAAAAATTAGCAATAGCTAAGGCTAGAAAAATTGCCACACACTTTCACCATTCTTCGCCAACTCTAGCCATAATCTCATATTATATTTTAACCAAATCTTTAACCATAATCTCATATCATATTTCAACCATTACCCCAACCATAAACCCTAATCATATTTCATCCAACCATAATCTCATAACTCATTTAAACCATTACCTCATCCATATTCTTGTATCATATTACAACCATTATATTCTCATAAGTCATTTCAACCATTATACCATCGATAATTTTTGAGCTAATAATATAAAGAAAAATAATATAAAGAAAGCAATTTCAAAATTATAAAATTAATTTTTATTTGCTAACTTTACATTATAACTAGATCATGAAAATTTTGTAAATTCGAAGAACTTTTCAAGCTATAATTTCATAACTGAAATCTCATTGTGGTCCTTTGCATAAATGAAATTTAGCTCAAGAGCAATAGTAAATTACTCCTATTAACTCAGACTTATCAATTCTTTATTATCAACCCATGAGTTAAACAACTCAGGATATCCATACCACTTTACTAATGATTTGTTTTTAAGTTTACGAATAACTTTTTCAATTCTAAATATGCTTTGATCCGTTATTTGCAGTTCTTGTTCCTAAAAAGAACCTTGTATTTCTTTGCCGTTATCATCAGTTAATTTATAAGTTGGTGGATCTGAAAACTGAATTTTTGAAACAGTAAAAACTTCTTCAGTCCTTCTCGGTGTGTATCCTTTTTCAAACGCTGTCTTCTTTTTAGTTATCCTAACGCTATCACCAATTGAAAACTTTGGTCTTACAGACTCTGATCGTACATTTCCATTTAGATTGAACCAAACAATATTCTCATTCTTTTTATCGCTAGCTTCAACTGATGTTATTTTAATTAAAGAATGCTTTGTGTTGTTGAATTTATTTACCATTTCATCTAAAACGTCAATATATTTTCTAGTAGAATTAGCTGAAAAGTACATAAACATTTTATCTATCATTGTTCTATTCCAACGTTCAACTACGCAACTTTTTTCTTCATTTTTAGTTGAATATAACTCTACTCCTACTGCTTTAACATGCCTATTATAAAATTCTAAGCCTTTATCTACCCATATTTTTTGACACTTTCTTTCTTGGAAATTTGAAGAATTTCTAAAGATTTTATTTAAAGTATTAGCAACATCAACTCCAGTTTTACTCTTCAATGGAACAATCCATCCATACATTGAAAAAACATCAATCACCATTAATAAGTATTTTATGCCATCATTGAATTTGGAAAAAGATTGCATGTCAACTAAATCAGCAGCCCATATCTCATGGATTCCATTAACAATCACTATTCTTTTTCTGAAATGTTTTACAACTGGTTTATGAAGTTCGTTTGCAAGTTTGTCAGTTCATTTCAGGTCTTTATTCTCTTCTTTTCTACTGATCGTTGGTAGTTTTTTTGATTAGTTTCAACACCTAAGTCATATGGGTCTGAAAGACCTAACCCAAACTTTGCTTTAGATGCTATAATAGGTTTTATGATACCTCGTTCAATTCTTTCACGTATTGTTGGATTTTTTATAGAATCCATTTCTTCGATCATAATTTTATCAGTTAAATTTTTTTTTGCAGTATAATCGAAGTATTTATAAGCAAGATTGTGATGGTAAGCTGCATTATCAATTCTATCTATAGGTTTACTCCACTCTTTATATGCATCAGTAGAAGTTAATCGTTCATCTAGATTAGTATCTGGACCAGCAAAGTTCATTCCAGGCAAATGCATTTCACCAGGGAACTTTGCCCATGGTTATTTAATTTTTTTAGTAATTGAATTAATTGAACTAACTAAATCACCTCCTTTTTTTAAAGATACAAATTGAGTTTTTGTTTTTCCGCAAATAGCGCAAGTTCCACGTTGCATATTTCTATTGCTTTTACTCACAACATTTTGCAAGTTTAGTGTATTTGTTTTGTTTCTACATTTAACGCAGTATATTCTTATATATGTAGAAATTTTTATATATATAAAAAAACATTTTGCAATATAAAAATGGACATTATAAATTTGTCATGGAATGTAAATAAAAATAAGCGAAGTAATAAGAATTTGTTACCTAAAAGTATAAGAGGAATTATTGTTGGAAAGTCTAGTTGTGGAAAAACTACTTTATTATTATACTTACTTTAAAGACCTAGTTGGTTAGACTAAAATAATTTACAAATTTTTGGAAAATCTCTTTTTCAACCAGAAAACAAAATATTAAAAAACTCTATTGAAAAAAAATTACAAAAAGAAGTTATTATTGAATTGTTTAAGCTTCAAGGTGAAATAGAAAAATTAAATGCAAATCCAGAATTTATAATTGAAGATATTTCAAAAAATTTGAAATATAAAGCAGATATAGAGTGTAAGTTTTTCGAAACAGATGAAGATGTACCAAATCCTGAGGATCTTGATATTAACAAGAATAATTTGATGATATTTGATGATTTGTAATTAACAAAACAAAATAAGTGTGAAAAATATTATATAAGAGGAAGACATATTAATGTAGATTGTTTCTATCTTGCACAAAATTATTTTATGTTACCTAAACAAACTATTAGAGAAAATGGCAATTTTATATGCCTATTTCCTCAAAATTCAAAGAATTTAAGTCATATTTATAAAGATCATGTTTCTAGTGATATGAACGAAGATGAGTTTAAAAGATTTTGCAAGCACGCTTGGTCAGAACCTCATGGATTTGTTGTGATAGATTTATCTTCTAAAATAGATAATAGAAACTATAGAAGTGGAATAGTTAATTTTTATTTTCCATCTAAAATTTAAAATAATTTTTTTGTATTTAAAAAATGTATATAATATTGAATGATAAAAGTAGTCATATAAAAGAGAAGTTTGCTCCTATTATACAACTAAGTGAAGATAAAGATTATGAAATGGCATTAGTTGGTCTTGATACAATCTACAGTTTTCCAAATATTGATTCTTCAAATAAAAATTTTAGATATAGTTCAGATAATGGAGCAACTTGGATAGATATAAACATTCTAGAAGGTAGTTATGAGATTGATGATATAAATAAGTAAATTGTGGAAAAAATTACTGAAAGTAGTAAAACTATTGATGAAGTTGAAACTAGTATTATATTTTCAACAGATAATAACACATTGAAAACAACTTTAAATATTGAAGCTGGTTATAAAGTTGATTTTAGACCTATAAATTCAATTAGATCTATTCTTGGTTTTAACAGTCAAGTATATTTAACAGGATCTCATAAATCAGATAATATAGTTAACGTTTTAAGTATTAATAGTAAAAGTGTGACAAATGATATAATAGCATCATCCTATGTAAATGGAACAACAGAAAACGTTATATATTCATTTTTCCCAACTGTTGGTCCTGGATATAAAATTACTCAAGAGCCATTAAACTTAATTTACTTACCAATAACACTAAAAACAATTTCAAAGATGGAGACTAAATTAGTTGATCAAGATGGAAATCTGATAAATTTACGAGGAGAAAAATTAGCTATTAGATTTCATATAAGAGAAAAAAAATAGATTATTTTTTTATAATGCATATAAAAACAAAATGAGTAAATATACTAATATTAAAGTAAATCTTTCACAAAACCAAATAGAAAAAATTAAAAATGCAATTAAATGTGGTATTGGAGCTAGTATTCATTTATCACATTCAGATATAAATGGTGAGCATGTATTAGCTGTAACAACAACACAATTGAATAGAATTAGAAAAGCATATGAAAAAGGTACTGGTGTATCAATTATTTTAAATAAAACCCAACTGTTGCACAATTCTAAAATAGAGGGTGGATTTATTGGCGCACTTTTACCGTTTCTTGGTACTTTAGCATCAAGAGTTATACCATCGCTTGCAACAGGACTGCTCTCAGGAGTAGGTTCAGCAGCTGGATCAACTATGATTAATAAAATTGCTGGAAATGGTATTGTGTACATGAAAAAGAATGGACAAGGATTTAAATTTACATGTGCAGGATCTGGTTTATATTTGAGACCATGGAGTAAAGGAAGTTCTGTAGGTGATGGATTGTACTTACGTGCTGGAAACGGTTATACTCCCACAGGATCAGGTTTATTATTAGGACCAAATTCACCATTTGCTAATACTCCATTTTTGAATATGATTTTGTAAAAACTCAATATAAAATTTGTATATAATAAAATGTCAATTAGCATACCAGTGCATAAATTGATAAACAAATATAAAAAACCGGAACCATCTCCTATAGTTTTTAAACCACATAAAAATTTACAGCATCCTGCAATATTAATAAATGAAAGATATGATGTATTTGCGCAACACGACATTACAATAAAATCTCTATCACATCAATATATTCTTTTAAAGTTTGGTGTAGTAGTTAATAAAGGTGTTGCATTAGTTTCATTAAAACATGAACTTAGATTAAAAATGTTAAGTTTACAAAACTCTGTATTAGCAGAGTCTGTTGATGACATTGTAGTAATTAGTAATAATAATTCAGTTGATGATGTAATAATTAAAAAAGGAGATTGTTTTTGTTCTGTTAATCTGTTGCGTTAATTTTTTTTTTTTTCTTTTAAAAATGGAATACAATAATAAAATGTACAATAACATTTATTCAGCTATACCTACTGAGAATAATAATATTTACCCTGTTCTTCCTAATACACCTGAAGAAAAATCATATCGGTTACGAAAAATTGGCGAGGTTCAAAGAGAAATAGAGCGTGAGAGAGAAAAGAGAATAACGCTGAGTAAAAAATATCATAGAGCTGTAAAAATAATTTCTGCAATTGATAATGCATTACTAGCAAGCACTATAGCACTTGGAACTATTGGAATTGGTTTTTTAGTAGTTATTACATGTGAAGGTGCAGCATTAGGAGAAGGTGTGTTATCAATAATAGGCGGACAAGTTAATAAAAAAATGAATTTAAAAGCAGAAAAGCATGAAAAGATTAAAGTGCTTACTGATTCAAAACTAAATACAATAAGCAATTATATTTCTAAAGCTTTAGTAGATGGGCATATAGATGACAAGGAATTTGAGGTAATACTTGGTGAACTTGAAAAATTTCAGACAATGATGGAGCAAATTAGAATAAAAGTTAAAAATGAAATTGATGAACAAAAAAAGTTGTCACTAATCGACCAAGGGAGAGAAGAAGCTATTAAAGTAATTCAAAGTAGGTTTAATAAAAAAATAGTCACTTAACATTTTATTGACAAATAATAAGATATGCGACATTTATATCCGTTCTTTTTAGAATGTAGTAAACGTAAAAGAGATTTGAATTAAAAAAAAAATATTTGGAACTTCTTGGATTTGGAAAAGGAGGTTTTATTGTTGATTCAGGAAGTCAATCTATATTTATCACTGATTATGGAAACTTTCAGATACAATCAACTTGTAGTGATGATGAGAGAAATAAACTTTATACGTAAAACATAAAACGTAACGTAAAACGTAAAACATAAAACGTAACGTAAAACGTAAAACATAAAACACAGCATAAAAGTTTATGTTGTGTTTTTAATCTTTTTTATATAAAAATAAAATGTAATTTTTGAAAATTACAAACACTGAAAAGAGAGATAAAATTGTAAAAGAATTATCAGAGAGTAAAAAAAGAATACAGCAGAATGATCTTAGTGAAAAGATTGGAGATTCTAATTTGCAGATAGACTTGTCAAAATTGTACAAGCCATTAATTGATAGTCAATCTGGAATAGAGGAGGATATATCTAAATTGCAAGATCAAGCTAATCAATTTGCTCTTACCTTTTCAAATGCATATCATGAAATACTTATTTATGGATCTAAAGAAATAATGCCTTCTGATGAATTTTTAAAAATGGGAAAAATTGCAACAGACTATCTTAGGATGTATACTTATAGTAAAAAGTCTACAGACACTACATTTGGAATACATTCTGAAGAGGGTAAACTTTTTCTAGGAAAAGTTCCAATATTAATTAATAATGATGATATAGATATAAACGGAATAAAATACATTGGTACTCCTGGTCATTGGGAATTACTAACAAAGTCTAATCCTAATAAGGAAATATATAATATAGATGATCTTCACAATTATCGAGATATAATAATACAAACAGATGCAATTACTACTGATTCAGAAAAACCAAAGTCATCTCGGAGTGAAAATAACAAAGAAATAATAGCTCCCATTTGGAGAGAGTTAAAGAGAACTAGAAAGCTTGAATCAAAGGGAACAGGAATAGGAAGAAGAATAGAAACAGGAATAGAACCAATAATTCTCCCTAACGATCCTATTGCACTCCTTGATAGGCTTGAATTATGTATAGCTGCATGGAGAGCAGGTAATACTGGATCAAGAAATGAAGCCGTTGCAATTTGTGATGAATTGTTAAGACAAGGTATTATGAATAGTGATCAGTATAAAGCAATACAAAATAATCTAGCAATATGATAACATGAATATGATAATATGAATATGATAATATGAGTAAAATAAATAAAAAAAATTGCGTACATAAAAATGCTATTTGTTAAAAATAAGAGATATGTTAAGAAGCAAGTTGTTGGAGGAAGTGGTATACTTGACAGTTTAATAAATTTATTTAAACGAGCAGCATCATCAAATGTAGCAAGAGTGTCATCAGCTATGTTGAAGAGGTTAGCTGCTAGCGATTTAGGAAAAACTGCAATAACTGCTGCTAAATCAGCAGGGAAAGAACTTTCAACATCAGCAATAGAAGCTGCTAAAGATGTTGCAGTTGAAAAAGGAAAACAATTAATTAGAAAAGCATCTACTAAAGTTTCACAACCAAAAACAGTCATTAATATTAAAATTAATGACATAATCTCAAATTTAAATAAAAAAGCTGATGAAGTTATACTAAATATAAATAATATAATGATGGGGTCTGCAATAAAATCAAATCTATAAGGATAGAAGATGTAGTAAAAAAAGGCCGCGGTCTTCGATTGGCTTAATTTTTTTAAATTTATTTTCCATTAAAAAAAAAAAAATTATATATAAAAAATGGCAACTTCTGATGTATTAAATTTTACAGAAATCCCAACTGTGAATGATGGAATTGAAAGATTTGAATTCCATGAATATAAATTATTAGCTCGCACAAATCTAAATAGCGCTGGAGATATTAGAATTAACATTGAACAATAAGATTTGTTCACACTTTCATCTGAGGATTATCTCTTGTTTGAAGGAAGACTTCTTAAACTTGATGGGACAGCTTATGTTAATGCAGATGTAGTGTCACTCACAAATAATGGTATTATGCACTTATATAGTCAAATATCATATCAATTATCAAACCAAGAAATAGAGTCAGTTTATTATCCAGGTCAAGCAACAACAATGTTAGGAATGCTTAAATACCCAAATGACTTTCAATTAGCACAAGGATTAAATCAGTTGTGGTATAAAGATTCTTCAACAACAAAAGTTGATAACCAAGGGTTTACATTAAGACAAGCATACATAATTCAGAAACCCACTACAAAGGGAACATTTTCATTTTGTATACCTCTAATCACATTTTTGGATTCTGCAATGATTACAACAAAGTTATTTACAGATTTAAACATACACCAACTCTTGTTAGAAAGGTGATACCGAAGCAATTTTTAGAAACGCTCTTGCAGCTGCAGGAAAAGTTAATCTTGATAAAATATCATTGTTCATGCCACATGTGATTCCATCAGATTTAGAGAGAGTTAATTTTTATAAAAGTATTGAATCAAAAGCGACACTTCCAGTAACTTTTCGCGCAAGGCAGCGTGATACTATAACTGTTCCACAATCTACAACGTTTTCTTGGAGACTTAGCGTAAAGACATCTCTAGAAAAACCAAGATACATTATTGTTGGATTCCAAACAAATAAGGATGGAAATCAAGAAGTTATTTCTTCGATATTTGATCATTGTGACTTAAAAAATATGTACATTATGCTTAATCAAGAAAGATATCCAGCTGTTGACTATAACTTATCATTTCCAAATCATCAATTTTCAAGAGCCTATAGAGATGCATCTGTATTTAGTGAAAAATTTTATGAAATGAACGATTTGATAACACAAAGCATCATAACTCCTTCAGACTATAAAGATTTATACCCACTTATGGTTTTTGATGTTAGTAGACAATCAGAAAAATTAAAATCATCAGTAGTAGATGTACAAATTAAAGCAACATTTAATGCAGCTGTTCCAGCAGATACTGAAGCATTTGCTGTTGTAAAATCGGATAAGTTTTTACACTTTCAATCAGACGGAAAAAAGTTGAACGTTGTTTATTAACTTTTTTTTGAATTGATTTAAAAATTTTTTTTATCTTTATATAATAAAAATGCATATCTTTATATAATAAAAATGCAATTTTAATAATAAAAATACAAGAGAAAACTTGCAGAAGTTGTTATAAGAAAAAAACATTTCACTAACATCTAAAAATTATGTTACATTGTTAATGATTGCTGTAGATAATGGGTTGATAGATAAAGAATCAATCATGTCAAAAACAAAAGAAGCAACTGATGAGAAAAGACCAGTTAGAAGACCTAGAATACATCCATTAAAAGAAGAAGATCCTTCGGATCCATGCAAAGTAAATGAGAAAAGACTAGTTGGAAGACCTAGAATACATCCAGTAAAAGAAGAGAAAAAAGAAATAGATCCAAAATATGAAAGATTAAGAACAATTAAGAAAAAACCAGTCACTATTAAATTAACAAACATAGAAACAGGAGAAGAAACAGTATATAAATCCTTATATAGTTCAATGCGTGATGGGAGAATTGATAATGGTTATAAAATTGAAATAATAAATTCTGAAAAACTAAAAAAAAAAATCGTGTCATACAAAAATGGATATAGAATATCTTAAAATTTGAAGAATTTACACGGATCCGAAGGATCTACTTCGCATGGATACAGAGTATCTACTAGATGAACCTATTCCAGATATAACATCATCAGAAATTTTAACCCCTGAACCTTTTATATATAGAACATTGACAATTACAAAAGAGCAGGAGATTGAAAAATATCGAAATGCTACTTGTTAATTCTTATGGAGGATGAGGATGTATTTAAATTTTATATGAAACTTTACATATGAAATATTGAAAAGAAAAAATATTTTGAAAAATCATTTAAAGAAAATGAAAATGAAAAAAAAATATCTTGCTATATAAAAATGAAAAATAATAAAACGGTAAAAGAATTAAAACAAATCGCAAAAGAGCGAAAAATTAAATATTATTATAGTATGAGAAAAGATGATCTCATAAGAGCGTTAGCGCACACACCGATGCAATCAGTTGAACAGATGGATTCGGAGTATCTACTTGATGAGCCTGTTCCAGATATATAATCAACAAATTTAGCTCTGTCACCTTTTCAGCCTATTACACAAACTAGAAAAGAAATAAATAAAAAGATTAGTTCTCTTTCAGATTGGATTTTATCATATCTTCCAGAACCAATTAAAAAGGTTGTGAATAAAAAATTTGATGAATTAAAATCTACAGTTTCAAATTTGTATCAAAAATATGGAATTAGAAATCCGATAGAATTTAAATTATCCCAATCAGCTGTTAAGAATGTAACGAATCAGTTTTCAGTTAAAGGAATTAAAGGATATGATGCTATATCTTTCATGAATGCTGCTAAAAAAAGTGCAATTAAAATACTTAAAGAAAATAGAAAATCAAAAGTTAATATAGTTCTCACTTTTGAAAAGGAGAAAACTAATATTACAACAGGAGAAACTATAACCACAACTGTTCCATTTACAATGAAGAGTACTGTTGTATTCGAATCAACAGATTTAGATGAGTTTTATGAAACAGCAAATTTGAGAATTTTAGAAAATTTATCATTATTTTAACAGCTAGGGTCAAATTGGAGATTTGTTTCTGTTAAAAAGATAAATGTTTCTGTTAAAATATAAATACTATAGACTATAATCCTCTTAAAGCTAAATCTTATTTTCCACTTGACAAAAATTTAGCAACTAAAAAGGCAATCATTAATACAAAAAATGAAGATAACGAATGCTTTAAGTGGTGTGTCTCAAGAGCATTAAATCCTAAAGATAAAAATCCTGAAAGAGTTGATAAAGAGCTTATAATACAATCTAATAAAATTAATTGGGAAAAAAATAGAATTTCCAGTATCTTTAAATCAAGTTACGCAATTTGAGAATAACAATAAAGATATATGTGTGAATTTATAAAGATACGAGAATTCAGTTTATCCTTTACGCATTTCAAAGAATAATGATCGTCAGCATTTAATAGATTTATTATTAATCTCAAATAGTGAAACGAATTCTTATGGATCCGAAGGATCTACCCATTACTGCTTAATAAAAAGTTTAAGCAGACTGCTTTCTTTACAAACATCCAAGATAAAATGTACTATTCACTATTGTAGAAATTGCTTACTTGGGTTTAATTCTGAAGAATCATTATCTAAACATTGCAATGTGTATTGCAATACACATGATTCAGTACGCAATGATCTTCCACCACCAAAATCGGCAATGCAGTTTACTAATCACAATAGATTGATGAGAGTACCATTTGTAGTATATGCTGACTTTGAAAGTTTCATCAAACCTATCAGTACTTGTGAACCTAATCCTAATGAGTCCTATACTAAACAGTATCAAAAGCATATACCAAGTTCGTTCTGCTACTACATTAAATGTTTCGATGAAAGTTTTTACCATAGCAATCCAGTTTCATTTACTGCAAGTAATGAAATGGATGATGTTGCACAAATATTTGTTGACATATTACAAGAAGATATCATAAAAATTTGTAATAGGATTAAATTTAAAAAGAATATTGTATATACACATGAAAATAAGAAGGATTTCGATGCAGCAACTGAATGTCACATTTGCGGAAAAGATTTGGATAATGCTAAAGTACGTGATCACTGTCACATTACTGGAAAATATAGAGGTGCTGCTCATAATAGTTGTAATTTAAAATATAAAATTCCAGATTTCTTCCCAGTACTGTTTCAAAATTTATCTGGTTTTGATTCTCACTTATTTATAAAGAAATTATCAGGAGGTAAATTGAGCTGTATCCCAAACAACGAAGAAAAGTATTTTAGCTTTTCTAGAGAGATTAAAGTTGGAGAGTTTGTGAAAGAGTGTTGAAATAAAGCATCAGATTTGTTTCTTAGACAGTTATAGATTTATGCCTTCTAGTTTAGATTCTTTATCAAAAAATTTATCAAAAGAGTGATGTAAAAATATCGGTAAATGAATCGGAAAATATTCAGAAAAAAAATTAGATTTATTACTAAAAAAAGGCGTATACCCATATGATTTGGTAGACTCTGTAGATAAATTTAATGAAACCCAATTACCCACAAAAGAATCGTTCTTTTCTAAATTGAACGATGAAGATATTAGTGATGATGATTACTCACATTCACAAACTGTATGGAACGAATTTAAATGTAAATCATTTAAAGATTATCATAATTTGTACAACGTTTCAGATGTACTTTTACTAGCAGATGTTTTTGAAAAATTTAGAGATGTTTGCATTAAAAGTTATAAATTAGATCCGGCTTGGTATTTACACCACCAGGATTAGCTTGGGATGCAGCATTGAAGAAAACAAAAGTAAAATTAGAACTGTTGAGTGATTACGATATGATACTAATGATAAAGAAAGAAATAAGAGGTTGAATCAGTTTGATATCGAACAGATTAGGAACATCTAATGATAAGTACATGAATGACGCATATGACAAAAGCAAAGAATCAACATTTATCCAATATCTAGACGCTAATAATCTATATGGATGGGCAATGAGTAAGCCACTTCCAACACATAAGTTTAAATGAATGGATGAAGATGAGTTGAAAAACTGGAAATCGATTCCATGTATACTAGAAGTTAATTTAAATTATCCTGAACATCTGCATGATGATCATAATGACTACCCACTTGCTCCTGAAAGAGTAAATATTGATAAAGTTGAAAAATTAGTCGCTAACTTGGAAAATAAGAAAAATTATGTTACCCGTTATGAAAGTTCTAAATTTTATGAAAGATTAGGTCTAAAGATCATAAATGTTCATAGAGGTCTAAGTTTTCAACAAAACTTGGTTAAGCGAATACATTGAGCGAAATACTAATCTAAGAACCAAGGCAAAGAATAATTTTGAAAAAGGCTTTTTCAAACTGAGGAACAACTCAGAATTTGGAAAAACAATGGAGAACATTGAGAACAAAGTTGATGTTAGATTAGTGACGAATAGAAATGAAGCTGTTAAGTTAGCTTCAAGATTAAACTTCGAGAGTCGAACGATATTTGATGAAAATTTAATAGCGATTCACATGAAGAGAACCAAATTAATGTATAACAAACCAATTTACTTAGACATGTGTATTTTAGATTTAAGTAAAACTCTAATGTACAAATTTCATTACGATTATAAAAAGAATAAATATTCTGATCGAGCAAAACTATTATTTACAGGTACTAATTCTTTAGCATACGAAATAAAAACAAAAGATTTTTATGCTGATATTTCTGAAGATGTTGAAAGCAAATTTGATACAAGTGAATTTGATCCAAAGCATCCAGCGATAGAACTTGTAGGATTCAAAGTTGAAATAAATAAAAAAGTAATTGGAATGTTTAAAGATGAGTCTGGAGGAACACAAATTGAAGAATTTGTAGCATTATGATCTAAATTGTATTCCTACAAAGTACACGGTAAAGAAAATAAAAAATGTAAAGAAATAAAGAAAAATTTTGTAAAAAATCATATAACACATGAAGATTATAAACATTGTTTATTAAATAAAGTCGATCAAATTAGGAAAATGAATGTAATAAGATCACATTCACATGAAATTTACACAGAAGAGGTCAATAAAATAGCATTAAGTGCAGACGATTATTAAAGAGTTATTTTAGAAGATGGCATACACACATTAGCATATAGGCACTACATGTTAGGCAGCAGGAATGATAAATAAGATTGATGAAGTTGATAAAATAATAAAAGCAGTAAAAGAACATTACAAATATTGAAGTGACAGTGAAGAACGGTGAAGACTGTATTAACAATGTAGATTTTTCCATCTATTATAGCCAAAAAATTGATAAATATGATCCATATAAAGGTTACTACAATCACAGTCAAATCTATATATAAATTTTTATATATTATAAAAATGAACAAATTTATTAATGTTGAAGGAATAATTCTACCTAATGAACCTTTAACAAATTGTCAATTGTTACAAGCAGCGAAAAAACTAAAAAAAAAAAACTTTAAAGGTGTATTTGTAAGTGATCAATTACCCCAAAAAAACAAAAAGAAAAGAATGTGGAATATTAAATACAGTAGATTCAAGTACATAGGGTTTTCATTGGATTTGCTGGTACAAAGACGGTGAAAAAAAGTTTTGACTCGTATGGACTACCACCTCCAGTTGAAATTGTTAATTATTTAAAAGACCCTGTTTTTTATAATAGTGATAGAGTTCAGTTTGGAAAACTTCATTCTGTGGAAATTTGTGTCTCTATGTTTTAAAAAAACTAGATGAAGGATATGATTTTCAGAATATTATTAATAATCTATGGTAATTTTTTAAAAAAAGTTAAAAAATTTTTTTCTTTATAAATAAAATGCCTGTTGATAAATTCGGACGTACAACAATTTATTGAACTATAAGTCGAGTGGTTTCAAATGGATTAACAGCATCTCAAGCTGATAGTATGTTCATTAGGAGAAATGGACAAAATAATGCAACTAGTGATATTGACACGAATACAAACAAATTACACGAATACAAATAAATGTAGCAGAACCTACAAATCCAAATGATACTGCAACAAAGTATTATGTTGACACAATAATACCTAATCCTAGCAGTTTAGAAATAGTACCAAATTCAAGTTTAATATGCATGGGAGTAAAATCCCAGACTCTTGAAGCAAATACAGGTACTGATGAACCAAATACAGGTACCGATGAACCAAATACAAGTATTGATGGAACAGCAATTTTTATCTAAAATAGTGGTCATGGTATTCTTAGAAAACTATGGTTAGAATTTAAAGGAACAAATCCTAATGGAAGTGTATCAAGTAACGTATTTATTAAGATATATGCAGATAATACGCTTTGCATAGGAAGTAAAGGAATAAATACTATAGGTTTAGCTTGTGATTTATTATTCGCTCCACTTGGTGGACCATTTTATACTAACTCTTTACAAGGTTGTAATATACATTCTAATATTGAATTAGAAGGATACTTTACACTTGATTTACCATTTAAAACTAATCTAAAAATTGAATTAAACAATAAAACTGGAAATCCACTTACATATTCGTTTCAACCTTTTATTACAATAAGTTCAACACAACAAGCAAATTTTATTTCATTAATACCCCCGTTTATTTCAGATCTTAAACTATACTCATCCACATTTAGATATTTGAACACAACTTATGGTAATGAATATATATTATTGAACACTGCAGGTAATAGAAATGTGTTTATTTAAAATATATTAGAATGCATGTTATCGGTAAATTTGGAAGTTGGTGGGAATCAAGAGTACCCATGTACAACGCAAACAATTCTCCTAAAAATAATGACTCAGTTATTCAACGTTGGACATCCTATAACTATAGTAATTTAATATTTCCTGGATACGAAAATAATAGCAGATGTATATACTGCTCATCTGGTTTAGTAGATTTTTATTTATCTTTATGGAATGGAATTAATATTACTTCATTTGCTAATAGATCATCTGGACTATTGTATCAATCAAAACCAAAAATTGATTCTACAACTACTATCTCTTTTTACAGAAATTTTGGTAAAAATGACTCCATCCCTAGCGTTACTAATGGTAGAAGATTAGTAGTAACAATAAACTCTGGTGATGAGCAAGTTAGGAAATCTGGAGGTTTTTCTGATTTAAAAGGAGTAATTTACTATTACGCTTGAGCTAAATTTCATTTATGCGTAGGACCTCAATCAGATTTCAGTTATGAAATTATAGCTTGAAAAATTCTTCGATTTTACAAATTTTAATGATCTAGTTATAACGTAAAGTTAGCAAATATAAATTAATTTTATAATTTTGAAATTGTTTTTTTTATATTATTTTTCTTTATATTATCAGCTCAAAAATTATGGATGGTATAATGGTTGAAATGACTTATGAGAATATGGATAGTATAATGGTTGAAATAAGATATAAGAATATGGATAAGGTAATGGTTGAAATGAGTTATGAGATTATGGTTGGGTTAATGGATGAAATATGATATGGGATTATGGTTGGGGTAATGGTTGAAATATGATATGAGATTATGGTTGGGGTAATGATTAAAATATGATATGAGATTATGGTTAAAGATATGGTTGAAATATGATATGAGATTATGGTTAAAGATATGGTTGAAATATGATATGAGATTATGGTTAAAGATATGGTTGAAATATGATACGAGATTATGGTTAAAGATATGGTTGAAATATGATATGAGATTATGGTTAAAGATATGGTGGAAATATGATATGAGATTATGGTTAAAGATATGGTTGAAATATGATATGAGATTATGGTTAAAGATATGGTTGAAATATGATATGAAATTATGGTTAAAGATATGGTTGAAATATGATATGAGATTATGGTTAAAGATATGGTTGAAATAAAAATGAACCAGAACCCGTATTTTTCTACTACTTGATAGTTTTAAAGCATTCCGAGGCAGCTACACTCGAGATCAGTGAAAAAAGGGCAGAGTGTCTCAACTTGTTTCATTTATAGTTTCAATGGAATCGTACCTAGCCGATGCTTCAGAAAATGCAGGTGAAATAAAAACTATGATAAAAGAAAAAAATATTTTATTTCAAGGTTTTCCAGCTATAAATATAATAAAAACTTGAATATTTCTACAGTTTTAGATCCAAGATTCAAACTAATTTATGTCATTTCAGATAAGGAGAAAGAGACTATAAAATCAAATATTCTAGAAAAATACATGAACCTAAATAATAAGGATATTACAGAGAGCCTTATATCTACCGAAAACTTAACTCAATCAGATGATAAAACAAATGCTTCATCTGAACCAAACCATGTATCTAGCTCTCCACTCAAAAAATTAAAAATGAAAGAAAGCATATACAATTTTTATCAAGTTTCAAAAACGCCGCTTGAATTAACAAAATCAATGAAAGCGAAAAACTGTAAAAAACTTTCAACAAATTTATTTTGAGAAAAAGGAAATAATATAAGTTTTAATAGACTTAAAATAAAAACTTTGCTAACATTTTGTTCTTGTCTAATTTAAATTATTAAGGAAAAAACATTATTCCAAATTATTATAAATTATTATATAAATAATAGAATGGAAATAAAATAATAATAATAATATTAATTAATGAATAATATTTTAAACAATAAAAATCAGGATTTTTTATTATAGTTTGATTTTTTTATTTACTTACATTGCTTATTGGGTTGATGAAATAAACTTTTACTTATCACTGCCTAATCTGCATCAAAAAGAATGTCCTTTTAAATAATGGGGAAATTTAAAAGAAACTTCTATAAAGAAACACTCTAGTAGCAATAATATTTTAGACCTCTCATACCTAGCAAAAAAATATCTAGGGGCTCCGCCTTCTTCTGTGTTTAGCGAAAGATTGTTTAGTACTGGGGGAAGTATTTATGAATCGAAACGGTCCCGATTAACTGCAGAACATGGAGAACATCTAGCTTTTGTGCATGCAAATTGGAAACTTTTTGGAGAAATGGAAACAAAAAAATAGATTCACAGCTTTATATAACATATTTTATTCCTTTTCATAACATTATAAAAATTTGCATTTCTTCCTAACATAACACAATTTGTTCTATTATGCTTAAAATATGCTATACTTTATGTTTATATTTTTTAAATTTGCATTTCTTGATTTTTCTTGAACTTCTCTGTTTGTCAAGTTTGGATCCATAAGTTATACAGTTAAATAAAACTTAAAAAGTTTTCAAAAAGCCGATGCCAAAGCCGATGCCGATGCCTAATATATATATATATATATATATATTACTATATATATATATATATATATATATATATATATATATATATATATATATATATATATATAGTAATATATATATATAGATGTTATAGATGTTTCTTTTAAATTTCCCCATTATTTAAAAGGACATTCTTTTTGATGCAGATTAGGCAGTGATAAGTAATAGTTTATTATATATATATATATATATATATATATATATATATATATATATATATATATATATATATATATATATATATATATATATTTATATACTGTTATAATCAGTCAGAGAAACGAAGAAGGTAAGGATTATGTTAACCGTCACAACTTTTTCATAATGCCCCTTCAGTCACTCATTAAAAAAAAAAAACTTTAATTTTTAAAATAAGATAAAAGTTCAATAGAACAAAACTCAATTTTTTTTTTATTGTAAAAAATTGAATACAAAAAATATGAAAATAAAACACGGCGGTTTTTATTTATTTGCTAAGTTTTACCCAAGTCAATAGAAGTTATATTATAACTTCTATTGACTATGGTAAAACTTAGCAACCATAGTCAAAAGAATGTTTAACTTCTTTTGACTATGGTTTTACGAGGTTTTAAAAAATTATTTAGTTACGGACGTAACGAAAACATATTTAATAAATTTGCTTTAAAAATTACAGAAAAGCAATAGCACGCACACTACCACGCATAACCTTTTGATTTTTTTTTGCGAAAAGGTATAACTTTGTTAACACAAATCTAATTGGTTTGTATAAAAAGAAAACTCATACGAAAATTAAATTTATAGAATGGGTGAAACATGAAGGTCTGGTTGAGGGTTGGGTTGCCTTGAGTGAAAACTCAAATATAATTATTTTGTTTATAGTAAACTATATATACAAGTGCGTTAAGTTTAAAAAAGACTTTAAAACTTTGCTACAAAATTTCTCAATGTAATTGTAGCTGAATTATTCAATTCTAAAATGATTGATTGAAGGTACGTATGGTGTCATTTTGATTTATGGTTTGTCGATTCGGAGTAAGTTTTTCTTTGACACATATTAAAAAATAAAACGCGCTAAATAAACAAAACTGTAAGTGTACTGTACCAAGTGTTTCAATCTGTTTGGGCTGCCATTTCTACAATCTCACAGTGTTACAATATTTTTGTTCCAAAAATAAATAAAATTCATTAAAAAATGACACAATGATGAGAACTAAGCTTTAGTCAAAAGCAAATTATAAGATTAAGACTATAACTTTTGGACTGAATGATATTATATGCTTTTAACATTTATTTATAGTATTACTTATACTATAAGTAAATGTCACAAGTATATATGTCACAAGTATACATGTCACAAGTATATGTGTCACAAGTATATTTCAAATATGATTCAGACTAAGACTAAAGTAAAAATAGTAATACTGTAATTAAATTTTACTTTAAGGGGGAAGTACCCCAAAAATGTTAAAACTCATGTTCAAACAGTAAAATTGATTTTAAACAACATATAATGTCGAAATTTTATATTTCAAATCAAAAATTATTACAAATAGTGTTTTGTTGCCACGGTAAACAAGAAAATGTTGAAAAATAACCAAAAAACAAGTTAATGCCCCGGCTCATCAGAAGAACTACATATATTCAAACTGTCATGTTGCAATTCCCTTTTATGAAAATTATGGCAGTTTGATCTTAAGAGGGCAATTATATTGTCGTTTAATTAATTTTGGTCAAATATAGGCAACTGAAACAAACGTAGAACGTGTTCTGTCAAATGTTTCATAAAAGTAGAGGTTCAAATCACAGAAGGTATAAAATAGAACAATTACTGAAGATTTCATCATTAAACACCGAGCAGTTCCAAAGTTATCACAGCCGGGCATTTAAAAACCTTGTTTTAGGTACCTTGTTTTAGGTACCTTGTTTTATATAATGTAATTAAATATAGAATACAACTTCATTATATTTAAAAAAAAGTTTCAGAATGACCCAGGAGCATACTGACTTCTTTCAAATTTTTCATATTTATCCTTTGATGCTTTTGACAACCCTCGCAGAATCTGTCGCCACTTCTTTTATGACTCTAGATTTTTATATCCAGCTAAATAAATAGGTGTCATAATTTTAACTGTTTGTAAATTAAAATAGAACTTTTCCTCCCAATATTAAAGTTTGCTACAGAATCGTAAGTTCCAAATTTTAACTGCGTTAGGATCACATACTTTGTTTTAGGGATTCGATCCCAAATCATTGCATTTAGACTTTCGTTTTGATTTTATGTCTGCCCATACAAACATTTACGTAACAAAGACTCCTCACTTAAATCTGTATATATTGGTTTTAAATGTTTTTTAGTTGATAGTGGAAGTCCTGCACCTGGTTTTTAAGTTGACTTGCCTGTTGCTTTATTTTTCTAAAACCTTCACCAACTGTTTTCACCATTTGGACAGTGAGTGTGCCAGTTATTTTCCTTTAATGAGGCAACATAAAAAATTGTAGCATGAATAGATTTCTTCATGTCTAGTAGATTATTTTTATGACTTCATACCACAATCCCATAATAATTCTGAAGCTTATCAATAATACTGTTTGATAACTTTCCAAGGCCACAAAGGCTTTTCATTTTTTTTTTTTAATGTTCTTACACGTGTCCCAACTTGTTTCTGCCCAACATATTTTAAATTTTCAACTTTAACACCAGGATAAGTAAATTTTACAGCTGGATAGCTTTTCCTGTCACCATCTCCATAAAAATTAATATACTGCAATCCGTATTCTTTGACAGATCTTCTCAATATGCATTTGGCACCAGTCACTTCCATACATCTTGCAGAGCCAATACAATTTACGTTACAACTATAAGATTTGTACCAATTTTTGCAGCTCTCTGAGTTTTTAGATTTTAAATCTTCACGTAGTTGAAATTGCTTACAAAGTCTACTCATTGGCTCAATATCTAACAGTTTTGCATTATCCATTGACAATGTTGTCACAACTTCGTTCAGTGAACTATACCCTCTACGTTGCCAAATTCCAATAGTTGAAACTTCTGTATCAACAATGTTGTTGCTCTTACTTTTTATTTCTTTTGCAGCCTCAAGCATTGTTTCTTAGGCAACTGTAGTAACAGCATCAGTAATAACTTTTAAAGAACAATTTTATTTTTTTTACTCATCGGGCTTGGGAGGTTCATTAATGCAGAAAACTTTTCTAGTCCTAAATACCTTTGCCCAATTGATCTCATGCTATACACAGTGGTTTTCATAAATTTAGACGCACTCATTTTTGTTTACATATATGTAAGAAAATACCTAAAATAAGAAGAAAATAAAAGTGCTACCGCTATGTTTGATATATAATTTAATAGAGGAAGTGAAACTCTATTATAGAGTAACTTAATTTTTGTTTACAGAATGTTTATTACTCATTTTATACCAATTAACACAAAAAAGTTAATTTTTTTATTCATTTTACTTTATTTCTTCATTAAAAAAAGAATAAGATGCCGTTTTTCTAAAATAAAATTTACATAACCGGGGCTAAAAAAAGACAATATTTGCCTTGTCACTATGCCCCGACGTGCTTTCATCAGCAAGTGTGTACAATCATTAACATGTAAACATAAAATTACTTTTTACGATATAAAAAATAAATACAAATTTTACAAGTATGTTAAGATCAGTAACTAATCTATAATCAAAATAAAATCGTAAAAAAATAAAAAATAAAATAATAATAATAACAATTATAATTACACCTAAAAATTAAAAATAAGTTAATAGTAAATTTTAAGGAAAATTTAAATTAAAGACCAGTTAATAAAATAGGTGTTAAAAAAAAAAAAAAAAAAAAAAAAAAGAAGACGAAGTAAAGAATCTTAAAGAGAATTTAATTCATTAACATCGTTAAGAAGTTTTTGTTTTAGTTTTTGTTTGAATAGAGAAAGCGAAGAACAATTTTTCAGCTGGTTATTTAACAAAGTGTTCCATAATTTAGGACCTCTGATGGCATTAGAAAATTTAGTAACCAAATAGTGCATTTTAGGTTGCTCATAATTGTAATTTGAAAACCTTGTAGGGTACTCGTGGTTAATTTTATTGAAAAGTGTATTAAATATTATAGGAGTTAATTTATTATGAAATTTGTACATAAATATAAGAATTTGATAGTTTCAACTGAAAAACATTAAGTATGTGATGATTTTTAAATTGTTCTTTAGAATGTGTAAAACAACCTGCACCTGAAATAATTCTGAAAGCGTGTTTTTGTCTACTAAGCAATTTTTTAACTTTACTTACATTAGAGCTGCACCATGCAATATTTGCATAGTTTATATAACAGTGTATGAGGGAGAAATATAAGATTTTTAAACAGTTTTGGTTTAATAATTGCTTAGCTTTGTATAGAATGGCAATATTTTTTGAAATTTTATCTTCTAAAGTTCTTATGAGTTCTCTCCATGTCAAGTTTTCGTCAAGTATCACTCCTAAAAACTTTAATGATGACTCACTAATTATTTTAGAGAAACCAATATTAAGATCAGGAAGTTTTAATAGAATATTGTCTTGATCGTGAATTCTATGAAAAAAAGTATACTTAGTTTTATTTAAATTTAACGACAATTTGTTTAACTTAAACCATTCCGCTAGATATAAAATTTCCTTGTTTACTATTTTAAATAAAAGGTTGACATCTCTATTAGAATAAAATAAATTTGTGTCATCTGCAAATAAAACTGAATTTAAAATATTTGAAAACTTATGAAAGTCGTTTACATAAATAAGGAATAACAGTGGACCCAGAATTGAGCGTAAGGGAACACCGCAAGTTATTGTCAAGTAATCAGTTTTTCCTTCTTCCTGTGCTATGTATTGTTTTCTATTGCTTAGATAACTTTTGAGCCATTCTAAATATGTGCTTTTAATTCCATAACTTTCAAGTTTTTTTTTAAGAATGCTATGGTCTACTGTATCATAGGCTTTGCTAAGATCTATAAATAATCCGAGGGTAAACTTACTTTCGACAAATGCTTTAAATATATCGTGAACAATATTAATAATAGCATGGTCAGTTGAATACCCTGGCTGAAATCCAAACTGTTTATTATATAATAATAATAATAATGATAAGCTGCGGCGAACAATAAAATGTCGCTTGAAAAGGGTAGCAACCCTTTAGCTCTTTGCCAGTAGACAATGAGCTGTAGCAGCAATTTGGTACATTAACTTTAATACTAGTGTTGGCTACAGTGTTTGTCTAAACGATTTTTAAATTCATTGAGATGACTAGTTGAAATAGCACGCATGTTGTTATTGAGGTCAGAAGCGTTAAAAAACTCTTTGTATTGACGATGAGAGTGTCCTCTAGTTATTTGCACAGATGGATAGCCGATTTATGGGTTAATCCAATAAATATTTTCTAAATTATTTATAAATTTGAAGTTGTAGATTAAATCACCTCGATTGCGTCTTTCATTTAGTGAGGTAAGATGAAGGTGTGCTAATCTGGCTTCACTGGATAACGCTTTTAGAGATGGAATTGCTTTGGTGGCACGGTTTTAGACTTTTTCAATTTTTTCAACGTTGTGCGCAGAAAGATAATTCCACACAGGAGCAGCATACTCAAGGTGAGGTCTGACCAGCAATGTGTAGAGACTCTTCCAAACTTGTGCATTTTTATAAATAAATGATTTCTTTAGTTGACCGAGAACAGAGTTAGCTTTTGATGATATTATTTCAACGTGTGTATCTTATTTGAGGTTGTGTGAAATGCAAATCCCAAGATCTCTTTCACTGTACGAGGAATCAAGAAGCTGCTTCCCTTGCTGAGTCAAGATATAGTATTGGTGGTTAGGATTTTTGCTTTTGTTAAAGTGTAAGATAAGGCACTTTTTGTAATTAAGTCGTAGGCGCCAGGTTAGAGTCCAAGACACAATGTGATTTATATCCATCTGGAGCAGAGCTGGGCTCTCAGGTGTAGAATTTGTGGAAATAACTTTACTTTCATCAGCGTATAACTTTATTGGATTGCTAACTAGGTCTGTTATGTCATTAATGTATAAGATGAATAGAAGTGGTCCTAAAACAGATCCTTGAGGGACACCACTGGTGACTGGTAACGAATCTGAAATGGTGGAACCCATGACAACTCGTGTTTTTTTAGAAAGAAAAGAATTTATCCAATTAAGAATCATATTAGAGATACCATAATCTGATCGAAAGTTTCGAATAAATTGGTAATGCATAATTTTTTTGGAACAAACCCGTGCTGATTTTGAGATAAAAGATTATTTGCACTTAGATACTCGGTTAAACAATCTTTTACAATACGCTCTAGGATTTTGCAGCAGGCAGAAGTTAGGGAAATCGGTCTGTAGTTTGATGCATCAAGTTTAGATCCTTTCTCGTGAAGCGGTGTTATGTTAGCTTCCAGCCAAGCGGCTGGGACTTGAACTTCACATATAGATTTTATAAATATGTAGGTAATGGGCACGTTCAGAGATGAAGAACATTTGTTAAGGACGTGTGGGTGAATGCGGTCTATGCCTGCTGGTTTATGCAAGTTTAGGTTTGAAAGTAACACTTGTATGTAGTTTTCATTAAGTCTATTCAAGACTGACGTCTCATCAATCACAGAAAATGTGTTCTTTTTGAATGTTGGCAGCGATTGACTCATATTTAAAGGAGTAAAAACATTTCATTAGAAGTAATGTTTCCATTTGACTCTTTCATAGACCTATTTGATTTTTAACTTTAAGTTTCATGTTTATAAACCTATATATAAGTTTTGGATTTGTCTTGGCTTTTTTGGATATAGATTTTTCATATTGAGCAATAGAATGAGTTAGAGTTTGTTTTACTTTATTGCAGCTATTATTTTATAGTTTAGTGTCCAGACGCCAGTTTGGGTTTTTGCTTCTATAATAAAGTTTTTTTTTATTTTTTATAGCAGAGATTACTTCTTTTGTGATCCAAGGTGTGTGTAAAGCAGAATAATTCGATTTGATTGCTGGTATTTGAAGATTACACCCTTCAATATAGATAGATTCGAATACATTATAACATTCATTAATATTTAAATTTTTATAACGATTAACCCAGTCAATATCTTTGAAATACATGTTTAGTTTATCGAAATTGTCATTTTTAAAATCTTGTCGAGATGACGAAAACCGATTTCTAGGAGGGTTTGACGATTCTACAGCGAAATTCCAAGTTAGAATTAAATGAGCTCGTCCTTTTTTAGTGCACCCCAGTTGAGAACGTCTTTCAAGAGAAAATATACGTTGAGATAACTCAGTTAAAATAAGATCTAGAGTGCTGGATGGACCTAATATAGAGTTCAATTGAAAAGTATAGAAATTGACATGCTGTGTTAAATGATTTGAATCAAATGTTTCAATAAAGTCTTCAGCTAGTGAGTTTGTGGTAATTGCTGTGTTGTTATGCCATGTGGTATGGTCAAGGTTAAAATCTCCTGCGGTAAGAAGACCAGAGTAGTGTTTTTTTTCGACTAAATTAGATGCAAAATTTATAGAGGCTTTAATTGAATTATTTACAAAGTTATTGCTGAGGGGTAAACGGTATATAGAACCAACTATAATTTTTTCAGTTCCAAGATTAACTGAGCACCAAACTTGTTTAGAGTCGTTGTTAAGTTCAAGATATGTTACTTCATGGATTATTAGTGTATCAGATATGTAAATGCAGACTCCACCATGAAGATTAATTGTGCGATCATGCATATATGCGATATAATTAGTGAGGTTAAAAATAGAGTTTTCATTAAACCATGTTTCTGTTATAAAGAAAAGACTTGGTGGTGCTTATGAAGTTTGAATAAGGCTTTGCAGCTCGGCAAGCTTCCGTGCGTTTAACGAGGTCGCATTTGTATAAAAACAACTAAAATTGTTAAGATGAATTATTGTGTTTTTTTTCATTATTGATAATCATTTTTATATTATTATTGATTCTGTTGTGGACTGATTTAAGTTTTAATTCTGTTTTAACGTGTCTAGGATCATAATTTTTTTCCAAGGGTTGAGTCCCAAACTCCATTAACGCGTGTGACTCTACCACTACGGATGGCAAAACGAAAGGGCTGATCCTTTTGCTGACTTTCAAGTTTTTCTTTGTTGAGCCTGTTACATTCAATACGTAGTAGTTTAGATTGCCTTTGTTGAGCAGGAGTTTCATCTGGATTGATGTAGATTCCATTTCGAGCATTGTTGAGTCTAAATTTATGGGCAACTTTGAGAACTGTATTTCTATCATCTACGTTATTAAAAACTACTTGTAATGGACCTGTTTGTGTTGAGATGCTTTTGCCACCTCTAAAGCGTCTAATAGTAACATGCTTACATTCAACATTTAGTTCGTTTAAATGTGATGTAACTAGCATTTTATCATGTTCAATACGGTCGGCAGCGACTAGAGAAGAAGATGTCTCAGTACCAAAAATAATAACATTTTTTTGTTTTTTTTCTCTTTTCTGAACTTCACGTGCATTTGCATCAAGCAATTCTAGTTGAGCGTTTAACCTTGTTATTTTACCTCTTCCAGAAACTACTGAGGCCCAGCTGGAGTTTGTTATATTGCTGCTGTTAGTGTAAGGTTTTAAAGTTTGTAATTCAGAAATGCTGACATCTGAGGCCCACTGTTTCTCAAGTGCTGTTACTTTTGCATCTTGAATAAGTTTTTCTTTTTGAAGATACTCTATTTATTCACGCAAATTAGAGTTTTCATCTCTAAGCATACGAATTTCATTTGTTGTAGCTGTTTTAAATGTAAGAAACTCATATTGAAGTTCTTACTTATTGCAAAAGCAACTGAATTCGCCTTGAGTTGTGTCGCTGACATTTTCAACTTCTGACTTTATGAAGTTTGCTGTTTCTTTTCTTGCAAGGAGGGCTACCACCCTTAATAACAGTGGATTACCTCCTGGTCTGAAATATTTTATATATTAGTTATCCTTATTACAAAGGGACTAAAAAGTTTCAGTATGTGTTTTTTTCCGTAGTAGTATAGAATAATACTTATATTAAGAAAAGTTAAAATTCGGTTTTACATAATTCGCTCCAAGATTTTCGAGAAGCAAGGAAGAATTGAAATTGGTCTGTAATTTTCAGGATTAGAAATATCTCCTGATTTGAAAATAGGTATGACCCTCGCAATTTTAAGTTTCTCCGGATAAATACCTAGTTTTAAAGATAGATTAAAAATATGCAAAAGAGGGATTGTTTAGCATTTTGTCGATTTTTTAATTACGTTACTACTAATATTATCATACCCCACACTTTTGTTTAGTTTTAAAAGATATACTACATCTAAGAGTTCCTTTTCAGTAATTTCATAATTATCCATTTCAGAGGTCTTATTTGGAGTAAAATATGACTCAAAGTTTACTTCAGTAGTTTCTATTTTCGACGCTAAAGTGGAACCTACACTGACAAAATACTGATTAAGTGATTTAGCAATTAAAGATTTATTTGTAATAGTTTATTTTCAATGTTTAGATTTATAGGAAGACTATTTCCGTCAGTTTGTTTCGTGCCAATTACTTCCTTAATTATGTTCCAAGTATTTTTTGGATCATTTTTATGTTCTATTAAATGCTCAGTATAGAAATATTTCTTTGATTTTTTAATAACCAACTCAAAAACACGTTTATAATTGTTGTAATTAGTTTCACTCTTGTAAGTTTTTTTTTTGAGAAACTTATTATATAATCGTTTCTTTTTTTTGACGACTTTATAATTCCAGACGTTATCCATGGAGTTAATAATGTTTTCTTTTTTCACACATTTTGTAACCAAAGGAAAAGCCGTAAAGTTGTTGTAATTTATCAATAAACTTATCGTATGCCTTAACTGCGTGTTCAATATCAAGGAGGTCATCCCAAGTTAAATCTGATAAAAGAGTATTAAAAATTTGCATGGATTTTTCATTTATCTTTCGCGTAATTTTTTTTAATTTTTTGTGCATAAATTTTATCATATTTTTGTAAATTAAGAAATACAGGGAAGTGGTCTGAAATGTCGCATTTAGATATTCCTGTTTTTATTTTGGATTTGAATTCATTAGTGATTCAAATTGAAAAAAACATTTTATCAATAATTGTTGCGCTTTCTCTTGTTATTTTTGTGGGTTTATTAATTAGTAGAATATAGCCTTTCTGATATATTACGTTAAAGAAATTATTTATATTTGTATTTGAACGACACATGTTCAGGTCAAGGTTAAAATCACCTACAAAATAAATGCTTTTGTTTTTGCTTAATTTATTTTTAATTATGTTTTTAATATGATTTTCGAATTGTTTTATTGAGCCGGAAGGTGGTCTGTATAAAACGTGGATGATGGTGTTTTTTGTGGTTTTATTTATTACAGGGTCGTCCACAGTTATTTTCGTCGCGTCCATAATTATTTTCGTCGCGTCCATAATTATTTTCGTCACGTCCATAATTATTTTCGTCGCGTCCACAGTTATTTTCGCCGCGTCCATAATTATTTTCATATTTCAACAATATAATTTCTCAAAATATTATCTTTAAAAAATATTACAAAAGAATTTTTTAAATAAGCATTAATTGCTTAAACTACAAGTTCTAAAGTAGAATAAAGTTTAAATATTTTAAAGAATAAAAATAACAAGTTATGACAGATTCAAATACATATAATCAAGAATCAAATTTTAATGAAATAGTTGAGTTGTAGAGGCAAATCAATGGTCAAGCTTCTTATAAGAAAGCAACTATTGAAAGCATTGAAACAATAAAGAGGATGGTAGCTAATAAAGAAAAAAACGTTGATATTTCACAAGCTACTGGGCTATCTTTAAGAACAGTCCAAAATTGGGTAATGAAACTTTTAAATAATCCCGATGCTAAACCAAAAAAACGTGGACCTGTTGCGAAGATTAATACTGACCGTAGAAGAGAAATTGAACTGTTTGTATCGGCAAATAATTCCCTTACAGCCATAGATATGGGTGAATTAATATCCGAAAAAAAATAAATGCTCCACAACAACTATAAGGAGAGAATTCAATATGGGTTATACTAGAAAGAGATTAAAACCAATTGTGGCTGCAAGAAACTCAGCGATGGTTATAGGACAGAGATTTCTATATTGTACTCATGTTTCTTCTATTAATGATAATGATATAATTTTTATTGATGAAACCGGTTTTAACCTTCATCAATCAAGACATCATGGATATGCATTAAGTGGGAGTACACCTTATATCACTGTACCAACACAAAGGGGAAGAAATATAAGCCTTATATGTGCTATTTCCGTAGAAGGTATTATATCATTTCAAATGAAAGTAGGATCTTTTGATGCTGTCAGTACAAAAGAATGGATTGAAAATTCATTGATTTCAGCCCTAAATAATTGAAGGTATATTATCATTATGGATAATGCTCGATTTCATCATTCAGCTATTGTAACTTCTGCAATTCAAAATGGAATGCGTGTTGTTCACTTTCTCCCACCCTATAGTCCGCAACTTAATCCCATTGAAGAGCTTTTTGGGGTAATAAAAAATAGATACAATAGAATTATTCCAAAGACCAGCAACAACGAGGGATATGGAAATGGAAATAACAAATATTCTTTTAACATCTTGTAATGAATCTCTACAAGGATTTTAATGAATTACTACAAGAATACACATATGCGTGAATGGGTATTAAGAGGAATCCAACGGAATGAATTTATTTAAATGAAATTTGTTGACTATCTTATATCTTTATTTACATCTCTGCATTTTCATCTTTGCATTTACATCTTTGTATTTATATCTTTATTTACTTATTTGTATTTTTTCACATTCAAACTGTAAAATTTTTATTAAAATAGCATACGTATATTTTATCTAAAAACGTGTTTTGAGTGAATCTAAACCTATAACACTTTTTAAATTAAACTGATAGATTTGTTTCATTTTCTAAGCAATAAAAAAATCTTTTATAAAATCAAATAATTTTAAACGTGACGAAAATAATTATGGACGCGGCGAAAATAACTGTGGACGCGACGAAAATAATTATGGACGTGACGAAAATAATTATGGACGCGACGAAAATAACTGTGGAAGACCCTGTATTTCCACACAAAATGATTCACAATCATTAGTGGTTGAGCACAAATCTTTTTTTAGCTTGTATGACAAAGAATTACTTATAAATACACAGAAACCCCCTCCTTTCTTCCCAGATCCTCTAAATTGATGAATCACTTTATAATTTGGTAGCTGAAAAATCGTATTTGTCTCGATATATTTATCAGTACACCATGTCTCGCTGAGACTAATAATTTTAAAATTAAATTTAACCTGGCATAAAAATTGTTTAAATAATTCAAAATTTTTTGAAAAACTCCTAATATTTAAATGCAAAATTGAAAATGAATTGGCATCTAGTTATTGCATTATGTTTTAAGTTTTTAATTGATAAGCTTGATTTTATTTTATTCATAAATTTAGACACACAATCAAAAAAGTCTTGTATCTTGTTAATTGATAGTTTTTTTCCCATATTTCTTATTAATAGGCCTAAATTAATTGATTTTGTCAAAAAACTTTATATAACTATGACTTACCTGGAATTAGTTAATCATTATTTAATAAATAAACAAAAGTTAAGTGAGTTTTGCACTAAAAAGACGCGAAAAATGGGCAAAAGACGTTATTTTTCACTCAAGGTGAAAGATGACAAATTATTGCTCACATCAAAGAAGGAACCAAAAGTAATAAAAAAATTCCAAGAATAATTGGAGTTTCTGAGAAATGCGTTAAGACAACAAAGCAAAAATTTCTTCACACTGGTGCTGCCAGCGAGAAAACGAGGCCAGGTAGACCCTTCTCAACCGCCAGAAAGGACGATAGTGCTCTTTTTAGAGCTGTCAGAGCTAACCCAAGATTGAGTTTCAAAGAGTTGACCACAGAATTCAATACAACGCGAAATACATCTATTTCTCAAAGCACAGTCCGCCGAATACTTATAAAATACAAGATTGGAGTCTACTCTGCTTTTAAGAAACCGCTCCTGCGTCCATATGATAAACAAAGGAGACTAAAATGGTGTCGTGAAAGAAAGTATTGGACAATAGAACAATGGAAAAAAATTACGTGGAGTGATAAGAGTAACTTTGAGCTTATCAATCGCAAATCTAATATAACAGTCAAAAGAATGGCTCACGAAAAGAATTACGCCAGGTACATTAGACCGACTGTACAAAGTGGAGGAGGCTCGATAGGAATCTGGTCATGCTTCAATTACTAAGATGTTGGTATGTGCCAAACATACACCGGAAGAATCAACTCCAGAATATAAGTAGAAGTACTGGAAAACAACCTAATTCCATCAATTGACCTGCTTATGCTCAATGATAAACATTGGAAACTTCAACAAGATGTTGCTACTGCACACACTGCATACAATACAAAGGAGTGGTTCAACGATAACAATATCAAGACAATACCGTGGCCTCCATACTCACCTGATTTGAACCCGATAGAAAACATTTGGACTCGGATTGACCGTAAATTGGCAAAGGTTCAAATTTCCACACTTGGCCAGCTGAAAGACGTCCTTAAGGAGACCTGGTATAGGGTTCCAGAAGCGATGTGCAAAAATCTTGTTGAGTTTATGCCTAGAAGAGTTCTTAGTTGTATTAAAGCAAATGGCGGATACACAAAATATTGATTGGTTTATAAATTACGCCTCCTAATGTATCGTGCGTCTAATTACATGTAATTATTTTAATAACATGTAGTTGTACCTAATTATTACTTAGTATTTTTATTTTTTTTTGTAAATTTTTTGTAAATTTTCTATTCTGTATGTATTTATCTAATAAATAGAAAGGAAAAAAAATCGAAATCTTTTTTCGTTATTGTTTTACCGTTAAAAAACTAAAAATTTTTATTCTCAAATATGAGTGCGTCTAAATTTATGAAAACCACTGTGCAATACGAAAAATAATATCGTAAGTGCGGTTGCAAACTTTAGATGTATAGAAATCTTTTCTATATCCACAAACACTGCAGCAACATATTAAATTCAAAGCATATCCTTTTTTTTCACAAAATTTTTTAATACCAAGCTATTATTGTTAATACACTGTGGACGACATAAAGATTTAAATATAGCGTTTAAAATTTCAACATTAGTTATTCTATAAGTATTTATTTTTTCATCATTTTTATTTGGAATATCATTTTTAATATACTCTATTTTGCTGTTAAGCATGATTTTGAATTGTTTATCAATGGTTTATCAATTGAAGTTGTAAACAAAACTTGCAAGAACGCAGTTGTACACGTCATATATATAGACCGCCTTCTGGTAATAAAACAGCATTTATCAAACAAATTAACCCTTTAACTGTGGCGAAGATTTAAAAGTTACATTCTCTATTACAGAAATATGTATTTGTTTAGGATCATTTCAAGTTGTTTATTTTTTTTTCGTATAGTGTGCCGTATATTGTAAATGTTTTATTAAAAAAAAGTTTCATTAAATAGAATAGTCAGTCAGGCACACAGAAAGCTATACCTTGCAGTGACGGATATATCCGTCAGACACAGTTAAGGGGCCTAATTATAAGCAAAAAATTATGTGGCAAATGTGTTTACTTCGGAGGCGATCTGAATTTAGATTTACTTAAATACAACAAAAACAAAGACTTTTTTCAATATTATGTTACAAAATGGATTTCTTCCAACTATAAATAAACCTACTCGAATTACAAAAAATACTGCTAGTTTAATTGATCAAATTATAATTAATAATTTCAAAAACATTTTGAAAAATTAAAACTGGAATATTTATTACAGACATATCTGAACATTTTCCGGTTTTTATAACAGCACAAAAATTGTTAAATCAACTTTCTAAAAAAGTAAAAACTAAAAAACGAGTAGTTAAGGACGCTTCTCTTGTGACATTTATTACATCAAACTGGGAATCTTTTATCGACAACAAACTGGGAATCTGAAAACAAAAAATGTTAATGAAGCTTATGACAAATTTTATCATATATTTGAATGACACTACAATAAAATATTCCTAATAATCAATAAATTTATTAAAGCAAAAACACCAAAAAATTCCTAGATAACACCAGGAATCAAAAAATCTTTAAAAAAACGGCAACGATTGTATGAGAAATTAATTAAAAAAAGAACTTTTAAAAATGAAACTATAAAAACAATAAAAAATGAAGTTTTAAAAATGAAAAAATATAAAAACTATAAAAACTACATGTAAAAACTATAAAAAATGAAATTTTAAAAATGAAACTATAAAAACTATAATCTTTTTGTGACGATTGTAAAGCGCTCAAAAAAGTTTTACTATAATAGCCAATTACTAAAATACAAAAATGAACTTGGAACATATTTTTTTTTTTTTTTTTTTTTTTTTTTTTTAATTTATTTTCCAGAATAATATAAACAAGGTAATATTACAATGAATATATTACTGGTAGGACTTCCAGAAGATCACATGATCTTATCATGAAGCCCTTTACAATCTATATATAAAAAGTCGTACATTAAAAAATTACATATGCGTTATAATACTCTTCAGATGTTAAGTAAGTTTAACATAATATTTTAAGATTTAGGTATATAACATTCTCAATATTGAATATTATAATATAAAATATTCAATATATGTTGTATAAATTATATTCTTCATACAGTAAACAAAAATAATGTATTAAATCATATAAACTTGAAATACTAAAAATAGATGAATATATTTTGTGCTGAAAATATTATATTTTTTAATTTCTTTTTAAAGGAAGAAAAAGACCACTTGAAAGAAAAATCAAAGTTAGGTAATACTATTTTATTCCAGAGAAATGGACCACGATAAGAAATACAAAACTGGTTAATTTTTGTTTTGCAAAATGGCTCGTGAATAGTTTTACTACAACGAAGTTCATATTTGTATTTGGGTTTTAAATTATAGAGATTTATAAATACACTAGCAGATACATTTTCTTTACATTTAAACATAAAACATAAAATATTAAAAATATTTAGTTCGTATATATTTAAAAATTTCACTTCTATAAGAAGTGGTGTTGAGCTTAAAAAACGATTTGCAAAATTAATTATGTGAGCTGCGTGTTTCTGATGCCGATAGAGAGATTTAAGTTTGGTTTTGTGAGCGCTTCCCCATATAATATTAGCATAGTTTACATGGCAATGAATAAATGAATAGTATAGTTGAGTTAGTTGTTGTTTATTTAGTATATATCTAGCTTTTTATAGAATTCCAATGATTTTAGCAGCTTTCATGGAAATATTATCAATTTGTTGATGCCAAGATAAGTTTTCGTCTATCATGACTCCTAAGATTTTATAACTTTTTCTCTTTTTATGATTGTATTGTCAATTAATAAGTCAGGCAAGATATTTTGGATTCTCTTTTTTTTAGAAGTTGGGTAAAAAAGTAAAAATTTTGTTTTATCCGTATTCAAAGATAATTTATTTTTTCTAAACCAATATGATATTCTTTTTAGTTCATTATTCATTTTATTAAATAGTATATCTATGTCTTCATGCGACTGAAATAAATTCGTATCATCAGCAAAATTTACGGTCGTTAAGTTAGAAGCTTTGTAAATATCATTTATGTATAATAAAAATAACAGTGGCCCAAGTATGGACCCTTGGGGGACACCACATATTATTTGCGATGAGGATTCTATATTATAAACAAATTGTTTGCGATTACTTAGGTAGCTTTTGAACCAATTTAGGGTTTTATCTATTACACCATAGCTCTCCAGCTTTTTAATTAAAATATGATGATTAACAGTATCATAAGCCTTTGACAAGTCAATGAATACGCCTAGTGTGAATTGAGAATTCTTAAATGAGTTGGCAATACTGCGCGTTACTTGGAGAATAGCTTGTTCAGTAGAATTGTTTTTTTGAAAACCAAATTGATTTTTGTAGAGGAGCTTATTATCAATAAGATGAGTGTATATTCTGTTATACATTATTTTTTTCTAATATTTTTGAAAAGACTGGTAGAACTGAGATAGGACGATAGTTTGTTATATTTGTATGATCACCTGTTTTAAAGATTGAAATTATTTTGGCTATTTTTAAACTATCTGGAAAAGATCCTTGAGTAATAGATGCTTCAAAGACTTTGAAGAGGATATCTTGATCACATTAAAAGAGTCAATTATAATATTTCCATTTATATCATCAGGCCCAATTGATTTATTCCTTTTTAATGATATAAATGCTATTTCAAATTCATAATAACTTAGATTTGAAAAATTTATAGTTGAACTTGGTGACGATATAAACTCGTCAAATGAGTTGTTGCATACATAAGGAATCTTATTTGATAGGTTGTTTCCTATTGTTGAAAAAAACTTATTAAATTCGGCAGCGATTTCACTTGAATTGGTAACTAATTTATTTTCTACTTTTATAGCATATAAAAGTAGAAAATAAATTAGTATACTTTTTTAGTTATGCAAATATATTATATACTTTTTTAGTTATGCAAGGACAAGAAATGTCTTTGGCGTTAAGAATAATTTCTCGTAACAGATAATTTGCTTCGTAGATTTTATAAAATATATTAAAAAAAGATTTATAGATGATGTTTATATTCTCATTAAAGTTTATATAGCTCCAGTCTTGATGTAAAAGTTGCCGTTTAAATAAATTTAGGTTATTGCTGTTATAAATACGTTTTTTTATTGTTACTTTTCCGTGCGTATTTGATTTGAGGTCAGCGCCTAAGCAGAAAAAAATTGGAAAATGATCCGAAACATCAGATTTTACAATACCTTTTTTGAGCGTTATATTAACAGTCATTGGTAAGAACGTTGTCAATTAAGGAGGATGAGAATTTTGTAATTCTGGTGGGTTTATTTATAATAGGTACTGTTCCCGTTTCAAATAAATGGTTATAAAACTTTGTGATGTTTTGTTTTTCATTGTACTGGAAACAGTCTGGGTTGAAATCCCCTAGTATATAATTTTTTTTCTTTTCACGACTAGCTTTTTCTATTATATTATGAACAAGATAATTGCTTAGGTACTCAGTTCTTCCAGATGGTGGCCGATAGCAGCAGCTCAGTAAAATACTTTTAAATTTTTTGTTTAATATTTCAACCGTTAAATTTTCAATTATTTCATCAGAAACACTCATTTTGCTTCTAATATTATATCCAATGTTTTCTTTTATGTAAAAAAGAACTCCTCCTCCACGCTTATTAATATTACGCTCTAAAAACACTGTATTAAACCCTGTAAAATGGAGATTAGAGTTTGATTTAAAATCTTCTTCTATACACCAAGTTTCGGTTAAACAAATAACGTTAAAAAAATATTCCGTTTGACAAATCATATTTAAAAAGCTATCAAAGTTCTTTTTTAAACTTCTGATATTAAGGTGGATTATAATAAAATAATCACGACTATCATTTTTTAATATGCTTTTAATTTTATCTGGATAAAAGTAAGAGCATTTGATCCATTAATCTTATTAAAATAATTAACATCTGGATCAGATTCATAGTCTAAATTAAAAATATTGGTTTGAAATAAATTCGATATTTTTTCAAAATCATTCTGATAAGTTAAATCCATTTTGTATGTTTTTGTTATTTCGAAAATATTCAAAAGCTTTTATATGAATCAGTATATATGTATGCACACATAAATGTGTACATATTACATACATATATACTCGTATACATAAAAACGTAAAATTTTAATTTTTTTTTGATAATCAGATTGTCTTTTTGAAAGACTTGGTGATTAATTTATTATATACCACTTTGGCAAAATTACCTGACGAACGTATTTCTTTGGCTTTAATAAATAATTGCTTACGAATGATAGTTGTTCGTTCACTAAAATATTCATTGATGTAAATCTTTTCGTTCCATAGTTTTAGGTTTTTGTAATTTTCTAGTATATTTTCACGATCTTTATAATCTAGAAATTTAACTACAACAGTTCTTCTTCTTCTTATGTTGCCGTTTTCGTTTTCTTTCTTCCCCGTTCTGTGCGCGCGTTCTAAATGTATTTCTTCGTTTATATTTAGTTTTTCTTTTATTAGTTTACTCACTTTCTCCTCGCTGTTTTTCCAAGTTTCCCCTTCAGTTTCCTCGATTCCTTCAAACCGAAGGTTGTTACGACGACTCCTATCCTCTAACTCTGCCATTTTGTCTTTAAGATATCCGTTTTCAAGATTTGTTGCTTTTTGTTTAAAATTGTCTTGAGATGATATTTTATTTATATTGTTGTTTAATGTTTCTTTCATTGTTTCATATTTATCGCTTAGGAATTGAATAGTAGAATTAGTTTGATCTAGTTCTTTCTTTAATTATTTGTTTTCATCTTTTATAATTAAAAAGTCATTTTCCAGTTTTTTAAAGCGTTCATTGAATATTTTAAAGTAAAGTGTTTTTGTGCATATTCAATAATTCTTTTACTTGAGATGGAGTAAAATTTTTACCCATTTTATTTTAGTATATAATAATAATGATTGACTTGATAATAGTAGATTTGAAAAATTAAAAGTAATCTGACAACGTGCTGAATTTGGCCGCGCTCTTTTCTCGCCGTATTCTCGCCAAATATAAAATAATAAAAGAGGTTATAGGTAAAAAAGAGTTGAATATTAGTCGTTTACCAAAAAAACTAATTATAAATGACTGTGAAACTATTAACGACGCAATAATTGTTAATTCGTTTAACCATGCATTTGTTAGCACAGGTCCAAGTTTAGCATCAAAATAAATAAAAGTAAAACTTGCTTCAAATCATACCTAAGCTCTAATAATAATACTATGGACAATAATATGCTAACAGAAACAGAATTGCTTGATGACATGCTCTTACTTAAGCCAAATAAAGGTAATTGAGTTGATGATGTAAGCAGTAATGTAGTAATTAAATCAATGCTTTATTTAAAAATTCCACTTTTGCATATATTTAAACTAAGGAATCTTTCCCGATAAACATAAAGTTGCAAGGGTAACACCTATACTAAAATCAGGAGATGAGACTAGTGTCTCCAATTACAGGCCTATCTCCATACTATCATGCTTTTCAAAGTTATTAGAACACATTATGTATAAAAGATTGTATTACTTTTTAGATGTAAACAATATTCTCTATAGTAAGCAATTTGGGTTTAAAAAGAGTCACTCTTCTGATCAGGCTATTGTTCATTTTGTTCGTGATATCTTTAAATCATTTGATGAAAATAATTATACATTAGGTGTAGGAAAGAGTATGCACCCATGATCCTAAAAATCGATAAGGCTAATTTACTGAATATATGCTTTCATTTCGATTTCTAAAGTAGCAGTACATAATAGCAAATTTTATACCTTATTATAATTCAATAACCATTACTTTACCAGAATATTTTAAGTAGATTTAAAATTATAAAAACTAAGAAAGCTCAATTGGGATCATAGGTGCATACAAGTATGCTTCCACGATCCTACCTATATGCACCCTTGATCCTATGCGTCTATACTTATTCCAAGATCAAATTTATACCATAAATGTGTAAGAATTATTTTTAAGTCGTCAAAACTATGTCTATCTGAACAAATTTATCTTTCTTAAATGAAGTAAAAATCAATGAAAAAATTGTTATTTTTTACTAAGACTCAACGTTTTTTTTTTCATTACTTTCAAGATCAAGTTTTCTTTTCCTTGTCATGAAGATCTTATTATGCGTTTCATGTTTTTCCTTTTTTGTAGCCTATATTGTTCATTTCAAACAGGAGTGTCTGTGAGTATTTGGGTACGCTGACGTATACGTCCTGTAATGAACTTCCTTGATCCAGCTTTCGGAAATGGCCTAATTTTTTTAGACTTGCTTGAAGAGAGATATTAATAGAAACACTGGATAATTGACTTAAAGGGTCAGATATAGGCTGAATTGACAAGACACTACAAGCTGAACCTGATGACAGACTTGACATCAATGATTGATTAAATGCTAAGACATGAGCAATAGCAGAAACTCAATCAACAACACATGGAAATGGGTTAGCAGTAATAGCTTCCGGACGTTCTGTTACATATGAAGCCAAAAACTCATTATTAGAAAATATGTTAGGATTAAAGGGTTCAATTCCTGCCACAGCGAATCCTGCAGAAATGTTAGACAAAGTAAAAGCTTAAGCATAAGCTTTCCTTACAACTGCAGCTATATCATATATGGTCATCGGTCTTGGATTAGACACAACCCAATCATCACAGGCTGTATTGTAATAAAGTTTCAAAGGCCCATAAACTGACTGATCTAATGGCTGCAGCTTGTGACTACAATGTGGTGGAAAGGACAGCATAGCTATGCCATTTTTTTTTAGCTAAATCTAAACACACAATTGAAACATGGCTCTCATGGTTGTCAAGAAGTAAAAGCACTGGATTAGCTGGTGAACATTTCACATTTTAAATAAAATGTTTCATCCGATCTAAAAACGTTGCAACATTCATCCAGCCAGATGAGTTTGCAACCCCAACTCATCGAGGTGGACCACCATTTATCATACTTCCTTTGAAATGAACTCTTGGAAAAATAAAAAATGGAGGGATTGAGTTTCCTATTGCATTAACTGCACAACAAACTGTTACCAATATCCCTCTTTCAACTCATCGAGGTGGACCACCATTTATCATACTTCCTTTGAAATGAACTCTTGGAAAAATAAAAAATGGAGGGATTGAGTTTCCTATTGCATTAACTGCACAACAAACTGTTACCAATATCCCTCTTTCTGCTGAAGTTATCCTTCCAACTTGTTTATCTCCTTTTTTAACAATTACTTTAACTGGTTTTTGAACAGTTGTGAGACCTGTCTCATCGACATTATATATGTTTTTTTGGCTGAAATTTGTGTCGCAGACGAACATCTTTTAGATTAGTGAAAAATTCTCCAACTGTATAACGATTAAAAGCAGCTGCTCGTGCCATACTTGTAGCTTCTGGATTTCTTAGAGATAACTCATTCCTACATAATATAAAACCACGAAGCCACTGTTTCTTAGCAATTTGTAAACTTTTCCACGATTTAGGAATGCGCTTAGAAAGCGTCATTGCAAATTCATAGGCAAGTTTTCGTGTTGTTTTGGTTGACAATCCGTAGTGAAGTTTTGAAGCCCTTAAAAGATAGTCTGATAAAGATGTTTTAGTTTTAGTACTAGTTTTTAAAAGAAATTGAATTTCAAAATCTATATTGAGCAGCCGTGGCGCTGTGGTTAGAGTTCTGGCTAAGAACCCAGAGGTCTAAGGTTCGACGCCGGCTCCCGCTCAATAAGCGACATTGGTTAGGAAGGAGGCGTGAACTTCAAGTTAAAATGCTCTTCCGCGGTGCTCCGTGATACCGTAAGGACTTCTGGAAGCACCTAAATAACCTAAAAAAATATATATAACTTTTAAATTGCAGATTTTATAAAAACAAATGATATATGTTCAAACTTTATTTTCTATTTAACGAAATATACTTAAAATACTATTGTATAACCCTAATGCTAAAGGTTATATTTTTTTGCAATTTTTCGAAAAAAATAATCTGGGGTACATTTTACATAAATTTTGCTATTTTTTTAAAAAAGCATTAGGTAGAAAAACAATAAAAAAACCCGCCGTGGATAAGAAAAAAAGAAGACAAAAAATTCAAAAACCTGAAAACAAATACTGTAAACTATAATATATGTGTCAGGATTTAAGAATATGCGCTTTAGTTTGCTGTTTAAACGATGCTATTTCGTTCTTTAATATTATATATAAAACATATTATACTCACAAGAGATATTTACTTTGTTGATTTTTAACCAATAAATGTTTTATATTTTTTTTATTTATATATTTTTTTTTATTACAAATTTTATTAAATAAACGGCCAGACTTTCAAAAATAGTAAAACTCACTGTGTAACCAGCATAAAGTGATAAAAACATTTGTTTTTTATACTTATTAACTAACTGGTTTTTGATAAAACCAACTACAGTTGAATTGATTTTATACCATGTTACTACAAAGGTAACCAGAATATTATTTCATTTCTAAAAAGTCTGTTTATCGAAGAAAGTTAATATCAAATAAAAAACTTGCTACCTCTGTACATGGTCTAAGCAATCAATATTTACGGACACACTAAATCAATGGTTTAAACATTTTTTTTTTTGGTTTTAATTTACAAAATATATTTATTTAATAAAATCTAAAAAAGTTAAAAAAATTCCCAAGTTTATAATATAAAGTGAAAACCCGGGGTTTTTTACCCCTGAAATCCCGCACTTAAATAGGCAAATTTGTAAAATTTTGAAACAAACATTTTTTTATTAACTTGTTTCGGTGAAAACTTGCTAACTTGTTTCGGTGAAAAAGTATGTAAAATATTAAAATTGAATTTTTTTTAACTTTTATGCTCCAAACTTTTGAGATTTTTCTCGTTTTACTATTGAGCAATTCGGTTAACTCGAATAAAAATGGCTATTCAATATTAATAAGTTGGTTGGTAGCACTTGAGTTTTTTACTTCTGACATATCTGTTAAAAAAGTAAATTAAAAAACCAGAATATATTTAGACAAAAAAAAGTTTAACACAACTTAATTACTCATTTGTTCACTGTTATATAAATTATGCAACTACCTGGGGTAATTATAATTATGCAAATATAATTATATAATTAATACTATGTAATATTATAATATCTAATTATATTATATAACTTATATAAATATGCAACTACCTGGGGTAAATTATGCAACTACCTGGGTTATCCTACTACTTGGTACTACCCCAAAAGTTTGGCGTCTTAAATATTCTCAAACTGAACACTAATCTAGTTTTACAGTTCATTTATATAACAAAGTGTGAACTGTCTCCAAAAAATTATAAATACACCATAAGTATTCTACAAGATTTTCCAAAAACAACTTTGATGTACCAAAATCTTATTCAAGACGAAGTTCTGATTCAATCATTGTTTCGGAAAAGAATATTTCGCTTAATCAGTTTAAAATTAAATCAAAGCGGTGATTACTACCCTCAGACGTTGATTTGTCTTGTTTCTTTTAAAATAGATCAATAAAATAATCTAAAACACTACTCTCACCTGCTAAATACACAGAGAGGACACTTATTTATTTTTCATTATTTTCCCGACCCCTTGGAGCTTATTAGGGCCCTCCTCTAACTCCCCTCTTCCCTCCCCCCCCCTTTCTTTACCCCTCGTTTGTTTATTTTGAAGCAATAAAAAATGGTTAATTATTATTATTAGTAATAAAATATTATTATTAGTAAGTTGATGGTTAGCAATACTGTAACTGGGAAGACTTCTTGTTTGGTGTCATTATTAATATTGGTAACAAAATTACGGAAATAATGTTAACAAAACAAGTTTAGACTAGCAGAAAGCAACCCGTAATACGGGTTACGGTTGGTCTGTTAATTTAAAGTGACTGTTTTCCACAATTTAAAGTTGCGAAACCTTAACTAATACTCTTTAAGAAAAATACCTTCAAATTAAAAAATTAAACCATCTGTAAAATTAAAACCAAATAATTTACCAATTATTTAACGTTATTTGAGTAATTTACAACTGACATAGGTCATATCAGTGTATGGTAAAACCATTTTCCTAGACATTACTAAGTTCAACACAATACGTTTTTTAGTTACTGACACAAAATAATAACACTTTATCATGCTTTAAATTGACGAAAAAGTAAGGCTAAATTCTTGTTATATTTTTTATAACATGAACTTTAATTAATAAGATTAATATAAAGTGAGCGTAAATTATACATGAGTCATAAATTTTTTGGTATCCCCTTGATACATGTTTCTTTAAAAAAGGAAATTGTCCTTAAAACGTTAAATGTACACAACTAAATAAATTTATTATAAATAACTAAGCAATTGAGTACAAATACGTTTCAAACAAAAAAAAGTTAATTTACAGTCAAACATGTGTATAACAAATTGTAAAAAATATGTAAACTTTGATCTTTTTATATTGAATGAATGCGTCATATGACAAACCTAAAATAAAAACTGTAACAGATAAGTAGACATGAAAAAAAAAAACAAAAAAAAAACTGGAAAACAATTTACCTGCTTTTTGGTAACCTGTAAAAAATCATCGAAGAAAAAGCGGCAACGAAAAAGTTATAAATATCTTCACTGATAGAACACATTTACAACCTTTTGGTTGCTGTTTTTTCTTCGGTGTCTCCCAACACCCGGTATGGATGAACCGTGTTAAAAATGTCATTGAGAAGGTTATTTAATTTGAGTTTAAATACTCAAATTACGAAGTCAGGTCTATCATTTGCTGTCTGACCTGGATATAAATTTTCAGTTATCTCGCGCCATTTTGGGTTGCAAGTGAAAGTAATAAAAAGATCTGGTATACTTTTTAAGACTTCCTACATAAGTTGATGGCAAAACTGCAACACGCCCTGGTCTAACAGTATGATCATTTCCAAGGTTGTTTACATGTTTGTGTAAGACATTATACTGCTCGCATCTCAGTTTGTTTTGGTTATATCTGATGAAAGCAAGGCGCTGGCCTTCAATTTTAAAATACGCATCAACAGCATATTGCTGAAACAGTTTTTTGCCATAAAAAAATGAAGAAAAAAGTTGTCTAACTGAAAGTTTATAATTGTAATACTGAGATAATGTAACATGATTTCTAACCAATGTAGCACGTTCAGGGTTGTAAACCAATTGATTATGCCAACCAGCATCACCCTTTGGAAAAAATAGAGGATAAACCAAAGGATCTAAGTTGGCAGACATACTTGATATAGTTTTAAGAGAATGACCTCTTGGGTAAATAACAACTTCCCTGGAAGCAGGTGGTGCACCATCTTCACCCACAAATACAACTGCAACCTCATTATGTGAAGGGAGATTGTAGTCTTTCATGCCCTTCAAGTAAAGACATTTTTACAACTGGCACTGAGCAACCTTCTAGAACTGCTCAACGAATTTCTTCATCTTCTACTTTAGCCATGTTTTTAAATGCAAGAGCAATGGGTTTTCTTCACTAATAATAGTTTGCAATCGAAACATTAAATCATTTAAGCAAAGATCATTACCACGTTGTTGCATTCTTAAATTTACTGCTGCAAGTGGATCATAGATGTATAGTTGACAATATGTCGGCGGAACATCTTAATTTGGTCTTAAATTACTAATACAATGAAAAACTTGACCACATATTCTAAAACATGGCGGCCAATGATTCATGGGTTGAACTACATTAGCTTCAAATGAAACAAAAGAAAGGCAGGCATTATAACTTCTAATATATTTAAAAAAAATTTAGATTGGCATTTCTATTTGCATAGTTTCCTTCAAATAAATCTTCTAAATCTTGTGGAAATGATGAAGGTTGCGACAAAACTACCTTTCCATTATGGCAACATAAAAAATTTGTTTCATCACCACAATGATGACAAATATAATTCATTTCTCCTAAATAACTATAATCTGAAATAGTATTACTTCTTGCTATACAATGCATTCTTTCGTATCTAGCAGCAAATCTAGCATTTTGTCGATTATTAATTTTATCTTGCCTAAGCCTATCTCTTTCATTTCTGCGACAATTATTTTCAACTCGCCTAAGCAAGCTCTCCTCATTTGGGTTCAAAATATTTGCTGCTTGCCGAACAGCATTTTGTCCATTATTAATTTCATCTCACCTAAGTCTATCTCTTTCATTTGTGCCACAAACCACTTGCCTATTAACATTTTCATTTTCTAAACTAATATCTGCTTCTTGCTTAATATCATCCATTTAAACTTCACTTTAAATTGAAAGTAGTAACAAAAAATCTTAAACGAACCCTGAAAATTGCGATCTTTCCTATATAACTTTTTTTCTACTCTAAATAGCACACACAAATAATTTTTATATATTACAGACTGTCATTTAAAATAAATTATTCAATAATCTTATGACTTTAAAAAAATATATAAATTGTTAAGACTTGTTAAGAAGCGTTACGCGACTCGCATTTTGCCTGCGCTTTCAGGAGTTTTGCGTTACGCAAAAAGTTTAAATCCAAATCTTAAATTGATAATTTAATCGTTTAAGTGAAGTTTATTAAGAAGAAATGAAGTCGTAAGTAAAACCTTTTAACCGCAATTGTAAACTAATAGATTTTTTGATAAAGAAACAGTTCGTTTAATAATTTTGTTGTTGTTGTTAAAAGTTAGTTAAAAAAATAAAGTGTTTTAAGTTTTATGTTAAGGAATTAAATATATATATTCCTTTTAAATGTAAAAATAACTTTTTGTTATAATAGTTTAAAAAATGCACGATTTATTTTGATGTAAATATTTTATTAATAAGATATTTTGTTTAATGTTAATTCAATAACGTAAAGTTTTAATGACGTTGGTTTAATTTACGAAATTAAATTATGATCACGAATATGTTTTCGGTAACTGATAAATAATAAAAAAAAACACTTTATTGTTTAAGAACATTATTAAAAAGAGTTCACAAAATAAATAAGAAAAAATGCATAAACAGTTAATAAAATAAATAAAAACCAACCGTAAAATTATAAGAAAATAAACAAATATTATGTTACGTTTAATGAAAAATATATTTTTTTCAATATAAGACTTGGTTTATATTGGAAAAAAATAATAAGAATTATTTTCAAATAAGAACTTGGATTTTATTTGTAACTTTTGTTACAGGTGAGAAAAAAAAACTGTATGATTTTTTTTTGACGCGTTAATAAAATAACTTTATTTACAATGCGGTACTTGAAAAGATGCTAGTGACGCAATATAACTTCTAACAATACAAAATAAATTTGCTGAGTTGAGTTACCTTGCATTACGCGTTTTCGTTACACAGCGAAATCTCGTAACAAGGCCTGATATCAACTAGGAGATGTTTAAAAAAAAATTACTGCTAACAAAGAAAAATTTAAAAAAAAAAAAAAAAACGTTGTAAACCCTTTGTTGCAAACTTAAAAATATTATTTCTTTAAAAAAAATTATTAGTAAACGTTTTTTTCAAAAATTCACAAAACTTTACAATATTTCGTTCTTTTATACCACATTAATACATCATCTGATAAATCCAAAATAAAAATGTAATGAATAAGTAAATAAATAAGAAAAATATTACATACAAAAAATGAAAATCAATGCACCTTATAGAGAAAAGCTGTTGTGATTTACCAGAGTAGTAGTTGTAAAATATTATTTCATGTTAGCTTTTACAAAATAATTTATGCAGGAACATCATTATTCCAAAAGTTTATAACAAAATCATGTAGTAAACAGTCACTGAATGCAAGTAAGTCAATTAGTATGCAGATCAAGAGTTCTTATGTAAAATATTTGAGTATCAAGTTGGAAGTTCAGTAAAATTCAGCGATTTTTCTAAATACTTGCATAATAAAATTGACAATAACTTAAATACTACTATAAGAGTACTGCAGTTAAAATACTGGTTATTTAATAAGTTTCGCAAAATATCTAGGTGAAAAAAGTTCTTTTAAATCAATTATTTCATTTAAAATATTGTGCTTCGATATTTCTAGATGAGAAAAAAAAAGTGGTATGTAAATTCTAGAGAAGTTTCAAATTCAAATCATGAGTACAAAATTAAATTCGTTCATGAACAGTAATGATATATTTATTAGATTAAACTGGCAACACTGGTCATCTGTGGAAAAAATAAAGGGTTTCAAATATATGTATTAATGTTATAAACAACACATACATTTTCGAGTAATGAATTTTGAATCTTTTATGAAATATTTGTGTACGTCACCGTCTTTTATAAAAAAAAACCCTAAGGAAGGCATCAGCTTTATTTAAGAAATAAAGCTGATCTACCTCAAGGTTTTTTTTAATAGAAAACAGTGAATTACATAATTTATTTCTTGTATAAACATATTTATTTCTTCAAAATGCGGAACAAGAAAATACGCTGATTTTGGAACAAGTTATCACATAAATATAAATTAGTCGACGAGAATATATATATGAAGTTGTAAAACATATTAAAGAGATATTCATAATAACAATACGTTACAATCTAGAAAGTTTTGTATTAATAAATGTTGAAATATATTCTTATTTAAATTTATCTTTTGTATTATTACATAACTGTTGTAAATGTTTTTAAATTCTTTTATAGAATTAGTACAAAATGCCTCCAAGTACTTTACAAATAGCATTAGAACGAATACATGGGGATTTTATGGTACACAAAATTAAAAAAAATAATACTCAACCTATTACAGAATGGGTAAAAGAAAACTTGATAAATGATAATTCAGATACGGATTCAATATCAAAGATTGCTTTTATGAGGCAGAGAAATATTTGCGAATATATCATGGTAGAAAGTTTTCCTAGGATGATTACTCTCCTAAATGCAGTTGACAATAAAAAGTTTGATCAAGAATATAGAAATCATCCAAACTATCTTAAATTAAAAGCTAACGAATGTACAGTTCTTGCTGGTGCTATTGAAATGTCTCAAAGATTTTGGAAAGAAAGCAATACTATGCATAAAGATTTGAGTAATTTGTTACATATTAAATATCAAAAACTAAAATTTATGGGGTACAATGTTAGCAAGCTTACAAAGGTAAATGCTGTGCTGCAAATTGTGCACTTCGGTGAAATAAAGATACAGGTGATGTTCCTTAACTGGTGAAGCATAAGTGCAATAAAATAGAAAATTTCATATTTTTTAATTTTGTTTACATAATAACTTGCTTATGTACTGAAATATAATTGCTATGGTTCTAACTTTTGTTCTGAAGATAATAAAAATTGTTTTCTTGATTTAAGTAAAGGGTCGGTTTTTAGCAATCAAGCTAACAAAAAATGAATTGCCTATTATAACTTTGTCAAAAAAAACCCTTGCATCTTTATTCCATGGAATAAAGATGCAAGAGTTTGTTTTGACTAAATTATAATAGGCAAAGGTGGATCCTGGGAAGATTTGGTTTGTTCTCAAGTATTAGCTTTACATAAAAGAAGCGCGGGCGCAAGTTCCGTAGAAAGCAGCTTTAATGCACTAGATAACGTACTTGACGCCAGTGTATTGTTGGGTTCAGAGGAGATACAAGAGTGAAAATCTTTAGTTTTGAGTTGCTTATAACTTGGCAAAAGTAAATGAATTAATGATGAGCGTTCACGGGTGTTTAAGTTTTGTAATTTTTTAGTACTATTTATTTATTTATGCAAATTTTATATAAGAAAATCTATTATTTGAAAAAAGTACAATCAAAAGTTTTGAGATATAGTAATAAATACGCTTAATGGTTTTTAACTTTAGCAAAATTTAAAAACTCATGAACGCTCACAATCGATGCTGGATTTTCAGCATTACTAGCTTACTGCGTATATTAAAACAAAATATAAATTAAAATGAAAAAATATATAACATCTCATATACATATATATGGTTCAAAAGTTTTTCTTAAATTTTTTTTGCGCTAGATATAGTTTATATATTGTTCGAGGTTTAAATGTTTTAGTAATAACGCGCCTATTTTTTATAAAACTTAAATTCCTTTTGATGGGGCAAGAACAGGCATATTAAAAAACGTTACATAAATTGCAAATAGAGTAGTTAATATCCATAATATTATCATAAAATTTTTTAATATATTAGAAGCAACTAAGGAAAGTCCCGATAATTTTAATTCTCTGCAGAAACTTTTACCTCTTTCATATTTCGAAACAAAAAAAGTTACAAAAATAAAATAAATTTTAATAAATACCCAGATCGATTGAGTAAAAAAAATTTACTCAATCGATCTGGATATTTACTAAACGACTTTTTATCTATAAATAGATTCCTAGTTACATAAATAATCCTAGTTACATAAATTATCAAATTAACGATAAAGTTATAGTATCTAGAGGACAGAAATCTAACATTGTAAATACTGCTAAAACAATAATTAACCCTTCGTCTATAATAACTACTGAATTATTTTTTGGCGCAAATTACATTTCAAAGGCTAAGTGGGACTGAATACATATAGAAATTAAAGAAAATATTTTTATAACAATTTCATTATTTTTAATAAGTTAGGTATATTTTAGATACAATGTACGTTCAATTACAGATAAATATCAATCTTTAAAATCTTTTAATTTAAATCTCGCGGAGGAAAATAAATTACTTTCTTATATTTTACACGTCGTAAATACCTTTTTCCAAAAGTGCAATCACTCTTTATCACCTTCGTTCCAATAGTAATTAAAACCTGTCTGTCTCTAAACACCGATCTCATAAATACGGGCATAAATCTCTCGAATCATTCTCAACCTTTAAAACCAGTTTATTCTGCTTTTTATGAAAAAAATATAGTAAATGTTTATAATTTTTGTATTCAACTTTTGTTATCTTTAGTATTATTTTTTTTTTTTTATTTTTTTTTTTTTTTAATTTTTATTATATATTTTGTTGTCATTACTATTGCTTATTGCTATTTTTATCAATATTTACATTACTGCTTTTTTACTACTATTACTAATATTAATATTCTTTTAAACTGTTTTTTTTTTTTGTTTTTGTTTTTTTTGTTTCTTTGACTGTTTGTTTTATTTGTTCTTGTCTTTTTACATTGAATGTTTTTGGTGTTAACACTATTTACCTTAAGTAATTAAGTTTTGCTTTTAACAATATTATAGGAATTTAATATTGTAAAAACATAACTAGTACAACGGTTCTTAATGATAAGACTTAATGGTCTTCTGCAAGTTTCCCGCGTTTTTATATATTTTTGTATAACTATCTCTTATTATTTTGTCTTTGATTTTTTTTTTATATTTATAACTGGATTATTTTTGAAAGAATAAGAGTATCTTGTATTATATTACGGAATTTAATTGTAACAAAAACGGAAAAAAAAAAAAAAAATATTGTTATTGTTATTTTTATTGTCATTACTGTTATTATTAATAATATTTTTACTGTTATTACTGTTATTATTGTTATTATTATTATTGTTATTGTTGTTTTTATTATTAGTAGTATAATTAGCACTGTTATTTTTATGTTATAAAGTTTATTATTTTTATGATATTATATATAAAACAAATGATAAATAATGACTATTCTCAAATAAAATCTAAACATATTCAAGATCAACCTTTCGACAAAAACACTTCTTACTTTGACTCGGATAAAGCCACTTTTTTTCTTAAAAGATTTAAATTATGCTTTTCTAATCAATTCTCAGTGTTTCATCTAAATATTCGTAGTGTTACCAAAAACTTTGAAGAACTCAAAATCCTACTACTTAATCTAAACTTTAACTTTAGCTTAATATGTTTAACGGAAAGCTGGATTTTAGATACATCATTTTATCAAAGTTCTAATTTTATTTTTCCCAATTACAAAGCCATTAGCTTTGAAAGTAAATCTTTGAAAACAGGTGGAGGTATATGTGTCTATGTGCTTGAAGTATTTCCTTATAAAGTTAGATATGAACTGTCGTTTTCTGAGCTGGATTTCGAATCTTTCACTTTAGAAATTTATAACAAACCATCAAAAAATATTATCGTAACAACTTCATACCGACCACCAAACGGAAGTTTAAACAACTTTAAAAATCACTTAAATGACTGTTTTGAAATCGCATGCAAAAAAAAGAAAGAAAGCTCGTTTTTATTTTTCGAGATTTTAACGTGGACTCAATCTCATATATGGTGAAAATATTAAACGCAACAATTTTATAATCGCTTTAATGAGTTTGGAATGGTGCCTATAATAAAGAAACCAACAAGAATCACGCAAAACTGTTATTATGCAATCGACAATATTTTCACAAACACTCTTTTCCATTCCACACTTAAATCAGGCATTATTCGAAGTGACATAAGTGACCATTTTCCAGTCTTTGCAATTTTCAAAATAACAAAAAAGTATACTAAAGAAAAATTCATTTTTAAAAAAAAGAATCTTTACCACCCAAGCAAAAAATACGTTTAAACTAGAGTTGTCGTCTATAAATTGGAACTTTGTATTTCTCGAGACATGCGCTAACAAAAGCTACAACCTATTTCTAAATAAATTTCTTAATTTGTACGACAAGCATTTTCCTAATAAAACTAGCCGAATTAAAACTAAAAAAATTCTCAACCCTTGGTTCTCAAAAAACCTTTTAAAGTGTTCGAAGCGAAAACAAAAGCTATATATACGTTTTATCAAATCAAAGAAAGATCGCGACAAGCATAATTACTTAAACCACGAACGTCTATATGAAAAAACCAAAAAAATAGCCCGAACTACATATTTCAAAAACAAGCTATTGAGCCTAAAAGCTAACGGGAAAAAAACATGGGATGCAATTACAGAGATTCTCGGTGAACAAAAAATTTAAAATAAAGTCTACCAAGCGTGATTACCGTTGACGACACTCAGATCTCTGATGGTAAATCGGTAGCAACAAAGTTTAATGAGTTTTTCGTAAACATAGGTCCAAACTTAGCCAGTAAAATTAAACACACTCCTGTTCATTTCTCGAACTATCTATCGAAGTCTGATAAAAACTTAAAATTTAAAAAACTCACTAGTAAAGAACTTGGGGATTCGATGAAAAAACTCAATACTAATAAAGCAACAGGTTATGATTTTATTTCAGCAAGCATAATCAAAGATTGCTATGGATTTATTAAAGATGTTTTATTGGATGTTTTTGACAAATCGCTCAATACAGGTGTTTTTCCAGATAAACTTAAAATTGGAATTATTACACACATTTTTAAAACAGGAGATGAAAGTCTGGTTTCAAATTATTGACCTATTTGAGTATTACCAGTTTTTTCTAAAATCCTCGAGCGTATCATGTATAATAGGCTATTTTCCTTTTTGGACGAAAACAATCTTCTTTATTGTAACCAATATGGTTTTCGATCAAATTGCTCTACGGAGCATGCACTTATGCAACTAGTTGAAGTTATCACTGGGGCATCTTCTCATAACAATTTCACTTTAGCTAATTTCTAGATTTGTCAAAAGCGTTCGATACCGTTAACCATCAAACTTTACTAGATAAAATAAAATATTATGGAATATGCCATAAATACCATAAATGGTTTAACAGTTACTTAACTGATAGAAAACAGTTTATATCTCTAAATGACGGTTTTCAGACAAACAAACTTAAAATATTATGTGGGGTTCCTCAGGACTCCATCTTAGGTCCTCTACTATTTCTAATATACGTCAACGATCTATATAAAGTATCAAATACTATGTCTGCCATCATGTTAGCAGATGACACCACTTTATTTCATTCTCACAATAACATTATTTCTCTATTTCAAGTTGCAAACAATGAAATAGAACAAATATCAATCTGGCTTAACGCGAACAGCCTATCTTTAAACACTGTTAAAACTAAGTTTTCCTAATTCCATCCTAAACGAAAGTTTGAATATATTCCTAAACCCTTACCAATGCTATATATAAATAACATGGAAATTGAGCGCTCTTTTACAAATAAATTTCTTGGTGTCTTAATAGATGAAAACATATCCTGGAGAGATCATGTTAAATATATTAGCAATAAAATCTCAAGAAATATTGGTATTTTATATAAAACCCGTCAAATCTTAAACAAATCTACCATAACAAATCTACCATAACATATATTTTGCATTCGTACATAGTTATTTATCGTATGGCAATATTGTTTGGGGTAGTACAAACAAATCTAAACTCAAATGTCTCCTCAAACAACAAAATCATGCAGCACGCATTATTTATTTTCAAAATCGCTTTACAAACGCTAAACTTCTTTTAAGAAGTATGAGGGCACTTGATATTTATGAAATAAATGTATTCAAAATCACACAATTTATGTTCCAACATCAGTTTAAAAAAACTCCGAAGGTTTTCGAAAATATTTTTTCTAAAATATCAAAGCGATACAACACTCGGTCAACCGAAAATTATAAAAAACCTTTCCCTATATCAAAACTTACGAGCTTTGCCATTTCCTATCCTGGCCCAATGCTATGGAACCATTTTACAAGCATGAGTTGTAAACTAAGAGAAACCAATACCTCTCAAAGAACATAATTGAACTAATTGTCAATCAAGATTTCTTACTTGATTTTTTATAACGATAAACTTTTACTGTCTTTTTTATTATCAAAGGTTACTGATGATAAGATTTTATCTTCTTCAGGTTCTCCAGTCTTGAAATTGCTATATATGATAAAGTGTATTTTGTATTTAATATTTTAAAATATTTTATGTTGGAAATCATCTTTAATTGTAAATAGTTGCTTGACAAAAAATAAATAAATAAAAAAAAAATAAATATGAAAATTAGCATTATATTTATTTGAATTAGATATTATTAACATGAGCAGGTGTTTACTTTATATTAGTAAATTTACTATTTGTAAACATCCTTAAATGTAAAATTTTAATTCAGAAATAATTGATTGATTAATATTTTCAGCAAAAAAAACTTGAAAATGTTAACGTCCCAATAACATAAATATCTCAAGAATTAATTAAAAACGTCCCAATAACATGAACATCTCAAGAATTAATTGAAAACGTCACAATAACATGAACATCTCAAGAGTTAATTGAAAACGTCCCAATAACATGAACATCTCAAGAATTAATTGAAAAGTTAGAAATTTTGCAAAATGCTAGTAGTGTAGTTTGCGCTTAAACCTAAAATTAAAAAGAATAACTTCAGAGATCAAAAATAGCAGACTTAATAGGAAAAAAAATTACTTTTAGCGATAAAACACTCCTTTGATAATTTAATAATGAACATATCGTGAAGATTTGAAACTAAAATAATGTTTTTTTTTATTAATATATTATTGTTTTCCTATAGCTACTCATTGAAAAAAAAAAACATTAACATAAATTTTTAATGTTTTTTTTTCATTTTTCACCAAAATAATGGCTGGATACCACCTTAAGATAAATTAATATTATTATCGGTCAGGCAAATGATGAGAAATATTGAAATAGATCATATACCGTTCCTAAATAATATCTTATATTATCTCTTAGTAATTAATCATACAAGAAATACACAATGTAGAACTTGATCAGGAACTCAAGACATTTTTTTAATATAGAACTTTTAAGAAAAAAATTGAATTTCGTGATAGCGCTGATTTTGATTAGTTTAATAAAAATGAACAAGAAGAAAAATATAAATTATGGCTAATAAATAATAATGAAAAGTCAACATACGCAAGATATTTAGGTTTAATAGGAGCATATTACATACATAAAGATGAAAATTGGAACAAGTCTTAAGAATGCTATTTAAAAGCTAGTCAGGTACTGAATAATGTGAAAAATGCTGAAACTTTAAAAAATAATATATTTTAATATTTAGCGATAAGTAATGTTCATTTAGAAAATTTTCAAGAAGCAGAAAATTATATTCGGCTTATGAAAGGTATATTTGAGAGCAAACTTATTTATAAATCTGATATTAGTTTTTAAGGCACGCTTAGCTTGTGTTTATGGACAGTATAATTTAGCTTTAATACAAATTAATAACTTAATAGACATAAATATAAATCTAGGGGTTCCTATTAACGACTTGTTTTATACACAGCTTTATTTACTTAAGGCAGAAATTTTAAACTTTATGGATCAATGTCAGGAAGCAAATGAACAAGCGGAGCAATTATATAAAATGTATAAGCAACAGGTGAACTTGGTTTAGGTAACAGCAAAAAGCTTTAGATTATGCTCAAAAAGCTAAAAAATATTTTTGTTAACGACAAGCCAGGAAACAGTGAAGATCTAAAGACATCAAAGGATAAGAACTTAACTACGATTTTAGCTGCCGAAGGAAATGTATTAAGTTCTTTAGGTAAGACAGAAGATGCTATAAAAATTTACCGACAAGTTGAAACTATTTACAATAATTGTTTAGGACAAAATCTAAACATCAATCCGGTAAGTTAATTACACGCTAAGGCAGCATCAACTGCAATAAAAGCAAATGATGATTTTTTCTATAAGCATTACTTATTTAAACATGAACAAGTATTAGGTTACAATCAGCAAAGAACAAAAGAATTATGCACACAGGCTCTCACAAAAAATGATAATAAGAATTAACTAATTTTTTGTTAATTCTTGTTCTAGATACCATTTAGTAAATCTAGAAAATTCTTTATCTGATACGGCACCAGTATCATTAACAAAACATTGATAAATATTTTCAATACTACTTATAGCATATTGTGTCTTTATACTCTTAGCATTATAGAAGATGAGAGAATTATGAGTATGTATGACGCAACTGCTATTTTCCTGAGTATGTGTTTATTTTTAACCCACAATTTAATGATAAAAATGATAGATGAATGGCTATACGTAATGTAACATGAAAAAGTAAAGCCTGAATTTAAATCACCGTGTTTGGGGAAACTAGCAGAAAAACCTTTATTTTAAAGATCGAATCGAGCGATGAAGAATGGGGCAAGTTTTATCAAAAACTAGGACTACCTGAAGTTAAAAATACTAGACCAAAATAAAATGAAGAATATCTTACAAAATATAAAAAGATGTTTCATGATAGTGGTTTAAGCCGAAGACAAGGTGAAAAATTACTTCGTTACAGTTGAACCGCAAGATACGAAAGTCATCCAGTTTGAAACCATGCATACGCAAGAGGCTAAGGCTTGGCATAAGATAATTGATGGCTACAATGAGTTTGATCATTCTGATAAGTTAAAAACACTTTTTTCTTTCAGAACTCTAAAAAACACCAGACGGCAAATGACAGCTCAAGCTTATTACTGGGAAGCGGCAATGGATTGTAATGATAAGCTTAATCTGCTTACTGATCCGACTAGTAGATTTCCTAAGCTTTTCCGGCTCAGATATCTGTAAGCAGTAAGATAGATTAATTATTCATAGTTTGGCTAGTAAAGTCAATGGTGGTTGATCCGGGCAAAATATAATTTATTTTAACGTTGCTCAAAACGTTATCCTGGTCGGTGTAAAATTAATTGATGTAACGTTAGCTTTGCATAACAATTCACTACCTAATTTTAATAACGGTCAAACCGGTGCAGGACTTGCTGAAGCCAAAGTAAAAGTCGGGCTTACTATTGATAAACTTTTAAAAGCCCACCAAATTTTAAAGAAACATTGTTTTGGCGCTAATAAGATATATTACTTAGTATAATGCAGGTTTTAATTTTATAGAGATTATTAAAGCAGCTAAGGAAGTAATTATTAGTAAATTTGAAATCAGTATAAAGCTAAATGAGCTACGTATACGTAGCACTATTACGTAATAGTGCAAGTATTATTAACTAAAGATTGCTACTTTATTATGCTCTTATAAACACATTTATTATTTAAATGCAAGAATTTACTATTAGATAAGTAACTAGATTCTTTAACTAGAGGGTATATTTTATCCGACGATTTTATTGACGACATAGGTAGTTTGATAGATAAGCAAATAGATAGGCAAGTTGGTGAAGCAGAAATACGCCAGGAAACTAAGGAAGAATAAGACGGTTATAACAGTGGGGAAAATGACGCGGAAGAAATAACCAGCTAGGATGATGAACAAGAGTAGATAGCAATTATAGTAAATTATCAAATGCTGGATTTAAAAGAAAATTTAAAACATTTTTAAGCTTCTATTATTGATTATGCTTATTTGATCATGGCTAATTACCAACCCATGTTACTAAAAACTATTCTTGAGGATGAAAAAAGCATTGAACTCAAGAAATATCTTCTACTCTCCAAATAATATTTTCCAATATTTAAGCATATGTTTCCTGAAATTGGTACTTATAAGCTTGGGGTTATCGCAAGGCATTGTCTACTGTCTTTTCAGCAAGTAGCCTTAACTGAAATATTACCGATACTGCAAATAAAGTTATTTGGGTCATTGGCGATGGCGAGCTGCATAACAGCACTATCCTAAATAATGAACTAATTAAGCTTAAACAACCTGTCCGGCATTTAGCAATCGGTTGTGGTTATTATTCAGTAAATAGTTTATTTCCTTTAATTTTTCCTGAAGAAGTAGAACATATGCCAAAACATGACGTGGAGCTTCGGGTAAAATTTTACAATAGCAAAGGTGGTTTTTTAGAATAAAAACTTGAAAACGGTACTACTCGTAAACATTTAATTAATAATAAGTATGTAGATAGTGATGAATTAATTAGATTTATCAATGAAAAAAAATATTTAGCAAATAAAAACGTAATATTTTATCTACTCCATATACTTCCGGTTGGATTAATATAAATTTGTTTGGACAAATAAAGCAGGATATTGATTCTACTTTTATTATAGATCAACCTTATCCTGCAACTATAGTGAAAATGTACGCAAAGGCCAAGATTTTACCGAATTACAAAGGACAATCTATGTTCAACCTTCTAGATTTTTTAGCGGTTTTAATAGTTGGTACTTCTTTATTGAATAGTTACGCTCGTTTAAGAGCTAATAAGGAAAACGAAAACCAGTATCTCTATCAGCAAAGATATTGTTTAAGACAGCAACAGGAAAATATTAAGTTTGATAGCCGAAATTTATTAGAGCGAAATGCAGGATATGGGCCTATTTCTTTTTATTATGTTGTGTTCATTCAAACTCACCCTGTTATAATGCAGTATTCATTCAAACTCACCCTGGGAAAATTTAGGAACGGTTCTTAAAGAGTTATCGGTAATTTCAAGAATTGAGAAAGAAAGGGAATAACTCATGACTTGGCAAGCTATAGCAAATGTTACGCAGCAGTTAAACGAGGAAGCAAGAGCCTCTTACTTAAGGAAACTAGAGAAAGATAAAACGGTAGAAATTTTTTGTTGGATTTTAGTATTGATACTAATAAGCATTTACATGGATCGCAAAGCAGCTTAATAGTAGAACGTGACAGCAAAACCGAAACTCTTAGCTGTTTAACTAAATTTGATGAACTACATCTTTATTTTTTAGAAAATAATAAATCTTTTCTAGGGTATGCTTTAGCTAATATATAGCCAAAGAGCTACCGGTTATTTAAGCAATGTCAAAAATCCGTTAAGCAAAAAATATTTAAGCTCCAAAATTGGTGATTATCGGATTCAGCTAGCAAACCATATAAATCAAACCAAAGCTAAGCTAATTTACGGCAAAAGACATTCCTTAGCAATTGAAACGATTGAAAAGTATTGGAACGTAGCTTACGATAATCCTTCAGACTACGCCAATTTTTTGCGAGATACTTTTATAGCAGGCTTATAGTATTATAGCATTTCTTTGCAAAATACTATTATAATATTAATTCTATAACACTGCTACCGGAAGAAAAAGATAAAATGCTGCAGGAAGCAAAAAAAAACCAGCCGGTGCTGATGCTCTTGGAATGGTTAGACAATCACCGAATACTATATTAAATCCCAATATTAAAGCTTGATGGAAGGAGCATTTAACGTTAGAAAAAGAGTAAAAATTTACCGTCAAGCAAAAACTTTATTGCATCACCAACAAGCAATCATTAAGTATCAAGTAGAAAAGATCATTAAATTGAATCTTGCTAGTACTACCGGCACCGGCAGCGGCGTTAGAGGCTTTGGTATTACTGTAGCTCGCGCTTTTGAAGGCAATCCAAAAAAACTGCAGGAAACAAGAAAATTAGCCAAACAGACTTTTGCTATAGCTCAAACCATAAAAACCGCTCCCTTATCTGAAATACCTTCCATATTAAAACAAATAGCTGCTCAGTCAGGCGATCTTGATTTCACCCCAAAAGAGCATATTTATCATGAATTAGTAAAAATTTATAACCGGCAAGAAAAACAAGTCGGTGATGATCCTGCTAAATTTGATTAGACTGTATTTGTAGAAGAAATAACTTAAGATTTGCCAATGCTATAACATTATCTACTTAGAAAGCAATTGCAAGCACAAAAGGGATCCCAAGCTATGATCAGAAATATTTAATGAAAGAGGAAAGAGAAGTGTTTTGAAAGAAGATTGAGAGTAAAGATGTAAATACAGCTAAGCAAACTGTAGATAGTATCATTAGCTAAAAAGACGATACTCTAGACCAATACGGTCTTTAGATTATGAAAGAGATTTTACTAGACAGAGATAGTGAGTTAGTATTAAATAAGTATTTCTTTTTATCAATCTTACACAAATTTTGCTTTTATCATATTTATGCACAAACATCCTGAATTGTGGTAAATTAACTTATAGTGAAACATCTAAACTCTCCTCCAAAAAATCAGCAGATTATTTTTATTTATTATATTTTTTATTTTAATTGGAGTAATATAGAGATATATTTCTCGGATTATTTTTACTTACACGTTATTATGTTGTTGTAGTTAGTATTTATTTTATTCATGTCTCGGAGTTGTAAGCAACTATATTTTTATTTACCTCGTATGTTTTGAACTTTATATTTATGATTTAAATTTGTATATCTTTACTGCCAATCAGTGATTGGTAACTTGTAATTACTTTGTAGTTATAAAATAAAACATGTATTATAAAAAAAAAAAAAAAAAAAAAAAGTTACTAATGGATTTCTATGCTCAAAATAAATTGTATAATTGAAGTAGCCTTGAATCAGAGGGTTTTTCAAAAATGCTTTCGGTTAAGAATCAGTTATTTTTTAATTATAAAAGCCAGCTGTTTAATAAAGATAAAGCAAAGGCTTTTAGCAAGGCTATTGATAATAGTGCGGTTTTTAAAAAATGGAAAAGCAATTTAGTAATACAAGATGTTCAAAACGAAGTCAAAGTAAGTCACTCAGCAAGCAATAAAATATTTTGCTAAATATTTTGAATATCAACAAGATTTAACTATTGAGAAGGCAGTCAATCTGGCCGTTAACAAACATATAGAAGAAAATTATCACAATATCCCAAATAATAAACGACAAATTTCAAAAAAAATATTAGCAGGTAATAATATCCATAAGGATTATATTGAGGCAAGTTTAAGCGACCTGCAAAACGGCATGATTTCCGGCACTGTTTTTTATGATTACGCAGCTAGCTTTGCCGTAAATCTTGCCAAATATGTCAATTTATACAAGATTTAATTGAAAGTTCTAAAAAAAGAGAAATTAATTAATATATTATTGCAAGAGGTAGAGGTGGACTGATTGGAGCGATCGGTAAGTTTGGCGTAAGCGTCATAGCGGGTAATTTATCGCCAATTAATATTGCGGCTAGTTTTATTTCTTTTCGCGGTCAGGCTAGATGAGCAGCTATATCCCTAAAATACGGTCCATTTAAAACCAGCTTGACTAAAGGCTTTTTTAAGCGCCGCGTCGGTCAGCCGTTTGATCGACGCTGCCGCTAACAAAACCTTTAGCTAAAACTTTTAGCTGCCGGTTTTAAATGGTTCCTGCTATTTAAAACCGACTTAGCTGAAGGTTTTGTTAGCGGTTTGAGCCTTTTATTTATCTGGCTTTAACCAGCTTGAGCCTTTTATTTATCGTAACAGAAAAATGAACAACGGAATAACGCTTTAAAAAAATCGGTATATAATATTTTAGAAAGAGGTTTTTTTGGTAGAAGTGTGCATGGGTTAGGTTACAGTTTTAAAAAACTAAAAAACAAATACTTTATTAACCACAAGCATTTATATCCTGTTATAACAACCGATAGCCCAGCTTTAAATAAACGGTTAAAAAGAAATATTAACAATTTAGAAAACAATTAGTTAAATAGTATAAAAAGGGCGTTCTGGCACTTTTTTTTTAACCATATCCTTAACTATAATCTCATATCATATTTCAACTATAATCTTAACCATAAACTTAACTATAATTTATAATTCTGATCAAATCCCTGAAATACTGTATAACCCAGCCCGTTATATGATGTCCAAGGTTGTATAACAGAGTTAGTATTTACTGGAGAATTTATGCATTATACATGCGTACTCTAGATTCCCACCAATTTCCAGATACTCCAATAACATGCATTCTAATATATTTAAGATAAACACCTAGATCAGCATTGTCAGTAGTGTCTAATAATATATATTCTTTACCATTAGTTGTATTAATAAATCCAAATGTTTCTAAGTATAATTTAATTGGTGACAATGATTGAGGTATTGATGTAGTTCTTGTAATATGAGGTTGTATCCAATATGTAACGTTTTGACTAGTTTTATTGTATAATTGAAGAACTAGACTTGTAGTAAATGGTAAATCTAGTGAAAAGTATCCTCCCATTGCATTAGCTGTATGCGCATTAAAACCTTGTAAAGAGTTTGCATAAAACAGTCCACCTGGAGGTGTAAATAAACATTTCACAGGCTAAAGGAATATTATTATCTCCAACTCTATCTGCAGAAGTAGAATAATCTCCTATGCAAATTGCATGATCTGCGTATATTCTAAGAAATACATTACATGGAACATTATGATTAGGATCTGATCCTTGTAATAATAACCATAGTTTTCTGAGAATACTAAAACCAGAAGATTGTACAAAAACTGTTGTTCCATCAACACCTGTATTTGGTGGAATAGTCTGTTGTTTTAATCCAAGGCATGTTAAACTTGAATTTGGTGTTATCCCTAATTCATTAAGATTAAGCTTTTTATTATCAACATAACATTTTGTAGCAGCATCATAGGAGCTAGTAGGTTCTGCTACATTTATTAATTTATTAGAATTCATATTAATATAACTGCATTATTTTGTCCATCTCTCCTAATGAACAAGTTAGTAGCTTGAGATATTGTTAATCCATCTACAGCTACAGATGAAGAAGTATCGTGACCGAATATATCAACAGGCATTTTATATATAAACAAAAATTTTTTTAAATTACAAAAAAAAAAAATTAACATAGACTATTAATAATATTCTGAAAGTCACATCCCTTATCTAGTTTTTTTGAAACATATAAACACAAGTGTCCACAGAATGAGGTATTTCCTAATTGAACTCTTTCACTATTATAATAAACAGGACTTTTTAAACAATTAACAATTTCAACGGGCGGTGGTAGTCCATAAGAGTCAAAACTTAGTTTTTATCTCCGTCTTTGTACCAGCAAATCTAGTGAAATCCCTACGTACTTGAATTTCCTGTATTTAATATTGCACATTCTTTTCTTTGTGTATTTTTGGGTAATTCATCTCTAACAAATACATCTTTAAAATGTTTTATTTTTAATTTTTTTGCTGCTTTAATCAATTGAAAAGTTGTTAGTGGTTCATTCGGTAAAGTTATTTCTTCAACATTGATAAGTTTATAATTGTTATTTTTTATTTTTATTTATAGATATTTATATTTTTAGGCTCTTTGACCTATTAAGGCTCTCCGACCTATTTGGACTCTTTGACCTACTTGTGTTATTTAGCTTCTTTGACTAATTGACCTATTTTTTCTATAAATTTTCTTTTAGTTTGTGGTGTCCATATGCTAATGTTTGTATACTATCTTCTAAAATATCTCTTTCATCGTCTTCTGCGCTTAATCCTACTTTATTGACCTCTTCTGTGTAAATTTCATGTGAATATGATCTTATTACATTCATTTTCCTTATATGCCTCTTTTAATTAATAAACAATCTTTGTAATCTTCCTGTGTTATATACTTTTTAATAACATTTTTCTTTACTCCTTTTTATTTTTTTTTATCTTTTTAATGTACTTTGTAAGAATACAACTTTGATCTGAGTCCTACAAATTCTTCAATTTGTGCTCCTCCAGTCTCATCTTCAAACATTCCTATTACTTTTTTTATTAAAACCAACTTTAAAGTCTACATTATTAATTGCTGGGTGCTTTGGGTTAAATTCACTTGCATCAAATTTGCTTTTAACATCTTTAGAAATATCAGCATAAAAGTTTTCTGTTTTAATTTCATATGCTAAGGAATCTGTATCTGTGAATAATAGTTTTGCTCGATCAGCATATTTTTTCTTTATGTAATCATAATAAAATTCGTACATTAGAGTTTTGCTCAAATCTAATATGCATATTCCTAAGTAAATTGGTTTAGCATATTTTAACTTTGTTCTTTTCATATGTGCAATACATATGAAATATTAAGTTGTCATCAAATATTGTTATAACAATATTAAGTTGTCATCAAATAATGTTCTACTTTCAAAGTTTGGTTTTAATGCTAGTTTAATAGCTTTATTTCTGTCTGCTACTAATATCAACTCTGTTTTCAACATTCTCCATTGTTTTTCCGAAAACTGAATTGTTCGTGAGTTTAAAAAAGTCTTTTTCAAAGTCATTAGTTGCTTTAGGTCTAAGGTTTGTATTTAGTACTAAATACAACTATAGTTCAATGTATTTATTTAGCCATGCTCTTTCTTCAAATTTTATTCCTCTATGAATGTACTAATTTTTCAACTTTATTAACATTTTTTCCTTTCAGGTGCAGGTGGATATATGTTATGTTCATTGTGTAGATATTCAGGGTAATCTAAATCTACCTCTAGTATAAATGTAAATGATTTCCACTTTTCTATTTCATTTTTGTCCATCCATTTAAAACCATTTGTTGGAAGTGGTTTACTCATTGCCCATCCATATAAATTATTAGCATCTAAATATTGGATGAATGTTTGCTTTGATCATACTCATCACCCATGTACTTATTACTAGATTACTAGAAGTTCCTAACCTATTTGATATCATACCGATTTTACCTCTTATAACTTTCTTTATCATTAGTATTATATTGTGATCACTTGGCAATTTTAATTTTATTTTTGTTTTCTTCAATGCTGCATCTCAAGCTAATCCTGGTGATGTGTAATACCAAGCAGGATCTAATTTATAATAATTCATACAAACATCTCTAAAATTTTCAAAGTCGTTAGCTAGTAAAGGCCCATCTGGAACATTGTACAATTCATGATAATGTCTAAATGTTTTTAATTTAAATTCATTCCATACATGAGCATGTGAATATTCATCATCACTTAAATCTTCGTCGTTTATATTTGAAAAGAATGATTCTTTTGGCAGTAATTGTGTCTCATTAAATCAATGAATAGAATCAACCCAGTCATATGGGTATACACCTTTTCTTAGTAACCAATCAAATTTTTTAAGATTCTTCGAATCCATTCTTTGAGTTTTTTACCTGAATATAATTTTCCGATATTTTGGACTGGTCTCTTGCTAAATTCTTTGATAAAGCATCTCAACTAGATGGCATAAATCTATAACTATCTAAGAAACGAAGTTCACGTTTAACTTCAACTTTCTTACCCTCTTTAATATACTCATCTACTTTAATTTCTCTAGAAAAGCTAATATACTTTTTTCATTGTTCGGTATAAAACTCAATTTTCCTCCTGATAATTTCTTTATAAATAAGTGAGAATCATAGCCAGATAAATTGTAAAATAATACTGGAAAGAATTTTGGAATTTTATAGTTTAAATACAATTTTTATGAGCAGCACCTCTATATTTTCCAGTAATATGACAATTGTCACGTACTTTATCTTCGCTTAGTTTTTCTCTACAAATGTAACATAATATTGCTGCATTAAAATCATGCTTGTTTATAGTAGTAAATATCATCTTTTTTAGAAATTTATTCTTGTTATAAATTTTCTTAATATTTTCTTGTAAACTATTAACAAAAATTTGTGCAACATCATCTGTTTCACTACTTGCAGTAAATTTGACTAAACTACCTTGATAAAAACTTTCATCAAAACATTTAATATAATAACAGAATGAACTTGGAATATGTTTCTGATATTGTTTAGTATAAGATTCATTCGGATTTGGTTCACAAGTGTCAATTTGTTTGATAAAACTTTCAAAGTCTGCATATACTACAAACGGAACTCTCAATGATTTATTGTGATTAGTAAATTGCATCGTTGAATTTGGTAGTGGAAGTTCGATACGTACTGAATTATGTGTTTCACAATACATTTTATGATAATGTAAAGATTCTTCTGAATTAAATACTAACAAAGAATTTCTACAAAAGTGTTTTTTGCCATGTTTATTAGATGTTTGTGATGAAAGTAATCTGCTTAAATATTTTATTAAACAGTAATGATTGGTTTCACCATATGAGATTAATAGTAAATCTATTAAATGTTTGCGAGTATTATTCTTTTGTACATGCAAAATATGAACTTCTGAGTTTTCATAACCATCCACATTGACACTGATATTTTGATTGTTATTCTCAATTTGTGTTATTTGATTTAGTGATACTGGAAATTCTATTTTATCCTATTTTTTATTTTCTTCTTGACTTTTAAGCTCCTTATCTAGTCTTTGAGGATTATTATCTGTTGGATTTAATGCTCTTGCAATACACCACTTAAAACATTGATTATCTTCATTTTTTATATTAATTGTCGCATTTTTATTTGTTAAATTTTTATCAAGTGGAATATATGATTTAACTTTAATAGGACTATACTCAATAATATTTATATACATTTTTTTAACAGAAACAAATTTCCAATCTGATCCTGCTTGTTGATATAATGATAATGATTCTAAAATTTTCTGCTTTGATATTTCATAAAACTCATTTAAATCTGTTGTTTTTAAAACAACTTGATTATTCGTTCTAAATGGAGCAGATGTGATTATAGTTTCTCTTGTTTTAATATCAGTTCGCTCCATTTCACAATAGAGAACTATACAAACCTTTGAATTTCTATTTTCTTTTAGTACTTTAATAGCGTTATTGTTAGCAGCATTTATGAAGGATAAAGCATTGTAACTTTCTATCTCTTTAACTGTAAATTGTTTTGTCATATTTTTAGCAGATGATTTCTTTAGATTAAATTCTATTGGGTTTTCGTAAAACTTATTATACAACTCTACAACTTTAGATTTTAATGCTTCAATCTTTTCATTAGCTGTATTTTTAATTTTATTAGGAACAAAAGACATAATCCAATTTGCATTAGATTTATTATTTGATTCTGTTCAAGATATTCGTTTATTAGTTGCAATAAATGGTGTAGGAGTTAAATTTGAAGATGATATATCTAGAATAATATCATCTAGTATATTTCTCTGTTCGACTGATGTAGATTGCGTTTGTGTGCGCTCAACAGGTGTGTGCGCTAACGCTTCTAATAATTCACTTTTTTTTATTCTAGAATAATATTTAATATTTTGCTCTTTTGCGATTTGTTTTAATTCTGCGACTTTTTTATTTTTTATTTTTATATCGCAAGATATTTTTTTTTAATTTTTATTTTCTTTAAATGATTTTTCAAAATGAAAAAATCTTGTCGTTTTATTATTAGGAATATTTACATCTGCTTTGTAAATATTTTTATTTTTATTTTGATTTTTAAATACATCTCCATCCTCGTATTCTACAATAATAAGTAATATTTTGATATTTTGCAATCTCCTGTTCTTTTGTAGTTGTCAATGTTCTATATGTAAAGGTTGCAGGGGTTAAAATTTCTGAAAATGTTATATCTCTAATAGGTTCATCTAGTAGATATTCCGTATCCATGCAAAGTATATTTTCCATTTTTCATATGATAAGATTTTATTTTTTTAATTTTTCAGAATTTTTAATTATGTAAGATAACAATTCAATCGCATTTGGATTTTTAGATAACATAATCTAATCTACTTTATCTATATTATCTTTTAATATTTCAATTGCATTTCGATTTTTAAATAAATCTCCCCATTACACTTTATCTAAATTATCTTTTTAAATTTCAATAGCATTTGGATTTTTAGATAACTGATGTCAATTTATTTTATCTAAATTATCTTTTAATATTTCAATCGCATTTTGATTTTCAAATAAGTTATTAGATCCCATTTTTTATATATCAAGATTTTTTTTAATTTTTCAGAATTTAATATTTCAATTTTATAACTATTATCAACTTTCCTATCACGCATTTCAAGATATCTATATCCATGCCCAGTTCCACGCATAAGGATTTATATACTGTTATATTTATATACCGTTATATACTATAAGGATTTATATACTGTTTCTTCTCCTTTTTCTATAATTGTTAATTTAATAGTGACTGGTTTTTACCTAATTGTTCTTAACCTTTCATATTTTGGATCTATTTTTTTTTCTCTTCTTTTACTGGATGTATTCTAGGTCTTCCAACTGGTCTTTTCTTATCAGATGCTTCTGTTGCTTTTAACATGATTGACAAATTTAATAAACAATCTTCATTTTATTTCCGTCTGATTGAAATTCTATCATTCTATCAGATATTACAACAGCATATGCCATAGTACCTGCTGGAACAGCTGTAGTAAATGTTGCTTTGATTTGTGCATCTATTGCTGATGATTTTAATCTTTCTGATTGATTTCAACATTAAAAACAGAGAGTGGGTATAAATCTTTATAGTCAGGAGGAGTTATATTGCTGTGTGTGATCAATTCATTCATTCCATAAAATTTTTTAATAAACACAGCGGCATCTCTGTAAGCTCTTGAAATTTGCTGATTTGGGAATGAAAAATTATAATCAACAGCAGGATATCTTTCTTGATTAAGCATAATGTACATATTTTTTAAGTCACAATGATCAAATATTGAAGCATTAGCATTTTGATTTAACCTCTTACTTGTTTGAAATCTAACAATAATGTATCTTGGGATATCAGGAGATGACTTTACGCTCAATCTCTAAGAAAATGAAGTAGCTTGTGGAACAGATATACTATCAAACTTACGCTGACGAAAACTTACTGGAAGTGTCACTTTTGATTCGATTTGCTTATAAAGTTTAAACCTCTCTGCATCTGATTGTAACACATGTGGCATAAACAATGATATTTTATTAAGATTAACTTTTCCTGCAGCTACACCAGCAAGCCTAAAAATTGAGTTATCATCACTTTGTTATACAAGATTTATAGTATGTTAAAGTCCATGAATAACTTTGTCGTAATCATCACAGAATCCAAAAATGTGTCTTAAAGGTGCGAAAAATGAAAATGTTCCTTTTGTAGTTGGATTCTGAATTATGCATACTTGTCTTGCTGAAAACCCTTGGTTATCAGCAAGTACTGCTGTTGTTGTAAAATCCTTATACCACAATTGATTTAATCCTTGTGCTAATTGAAAGTCGTTTGGATATTTAAGCATTCCTAACATTGTAGTTGCTTGACCTGGGTGATGAACAGTTTCTATTACTTGGATTGATAATTGGTATGATAATTCACTAAATAAATGCATAATACCATTATTTGTAAGCGCCACTGCATCTGCATTAACATATGCTGTTCCATCAGCTTAAACAAGTTGTCCTTCAAATGAGAGAAAAGCCTCAGATGGAAGTGTGAACAAATCTTGTTGCTCAATGTTGATTGTTATTTGTCCAGCATTTAGATTTGTACCATTAATTGGTTCATATTCCTGGAATTCAAATCTTTCAATTCCATTATCTACAATTGGCATTTCTGTAAAATTTAATACTTCGAAAGTTGTCATTATATTTTTTTATATACAATAAAAAAAATTTTTTTTTTGAATGACAATTCTTAAAAACTAAATAAAAAATTTAGCATGTCTACGCCTAAATGTAATCTAGCTAAGCTATAGCACAATGATTAAACAAATTGAATCTACGCAAGTCTACTACGCAAGTATACGCGTAGCTCATTGGTTTAACAAGTTAAATCTACGCAAGTCGAAGGCCGCGCCCTTTTTTAACTAGATCTTCTATTCTTATTGCATTTTCATTTGATACTTTTTTTACTGATCTTATTGCAGACCCTACCAAAATTTTATTTATATTTGTTGTTACCTCATCTGCATAATTTTTTTTTTGGTCTTTCAGATCCATTATCATATCCATAATTAATCAGATCATTAGATCTAACTAAAAGAAGTTTTCTTTACTTTTTTCACTAATAGCAGGTTGTGAAACTATTTTTGAAGATGCTTTATCATTTATTTGTTTTCCTTTTTCAACTGCAGCATTTTTCAGCAGCTTCTATCGCTGTTGAAAGTTCTTTGCTGCTGATTTAGCAGCAGTTATTGCAGTTTTTCCTAAATCAGTAGCAGCCATCTTCTTCAACATAGCTTATAATACTCTTGCATTGCATCCAATAGCATGTTTCTTTACATATCTCTTATTATGAACATTTAGCATTTTTATGTACTATATATTTTTTTTATATGCACTAATATTTAATATAAAATATTTTGTATTGCTTTATACTCTTCATCATCTATTATATCATTATCTAATAATACATCACAAATTGCAACAGCTTCATTTCCTGCTCCAGTGTTACCTGCTTCAAATGCATCTATACGCAAATCAAGCATTTCAATTAATTCATCAGGGTCGCTTGGAAGATTTACAGTTTGTATTCTTGTTCTTCCTACAATTCCATTTCCTTTTGATTTACGCTTCTTATTTATATCTCTCCAAATAGGAGCTATTATTTCTCTGTATTTTCCACTACGAGACAAGTTTGGTTTGTATGGGTTTGCATCAGAAGTAATTGCATCTGTCCGTATTAATATATTTCGATATTTTTTAAGGTCAGCTTCACTATATAAAATTTTTTCAGGATTAAACTTTACTATCAACTCCCAAAGACCAGGAGTACCATAATATGTTCCTCATCAATAGTTATATCCTTATCATTAATATGTACTGGTTTTTTTCCAATATAAAATAAATTATCTTTAGAATGTATTCCAAATGTAGTATCAGTAGATTTTTTCCTATTAGCATGCAATCTTAGTAATCTGTTGCAATTTTTCCTAGCCTCATACCTTTATTTTCTTCATGATAAGGCAATAGTTCTTTAGAATCAGTTATCATTATTTCTCTATTTGCTTCAGGATAAGATTTTGAAAAAGTCAGTGCGAATTTATCAGCTTGATCTTGCAATTTAGATATGCTTTCTTTTATTCCATCTTGACGATCAATTAATGGCTTGTACAATTTTTCTAAGCCTTACAGTAAATTAGTTTCACCCATCTTTTCATATAAATTATTCTGCCGTATTCTTTTTTTAGTATCTAAGTAATCTTTGACAATTTTGTCTTTTTTTTCAGGATCTTCAATTTTTAGAAATGACATTTTGCTTTTTTATGAATAAAAATAAAAAAACACAACGTAAATCGTTTTACGTTTTATGTTTTATGTTTTATGTTTTATGTTTTATTTTAATACACTATTTTATGTTTTGACGATTACATTTTTACTGTATCTGTTTTTGAGTATATTAATTGCTTCATCTCTTCCTTGTTTTATTAATGATTCTTTAGTTTGTTTATTAATTAATTCTTTTGAATTTGTTCTGATTGGCACAAGCATGGCTTTAAACTTTTCAAGTTCACTAAGTATTAGTTTAAATTCATTGTCATCTTTACTCCCATCTAATAAAGCTTTAGAAATATAGTCACTTATTGTATTTAGTTTTGAATCAGCAACTACATTAATCTTTTCATGCTTTTCTGCTTTTAATTTTAATTTTTTGTTAACTTGCCCTCCTATTAATGATAAAGCACTTGCTCTTAATGCTGCACCTTCACATGCGATAGCTACTGGTGCTGCAATTATTGTTGCTAATTTAATTCCAAATTTAATTCCAATAGTTCCAAGTACCATAGTGCTTGCTAGTAATGAGTTATCAATTGCTGAAATTATTTTACAGCTTTATGATACTTTTTACTTAACGTATTTCTCTTTTCTCTTTTACTCACTATTTCTTTTTGAATCTCACTAATTGTGTTTAGGCGATATATATGTGCACTAATAATCTCATTTTCTTCGTCAGGTGCAATTCGAAGATTTGGATATATTTTATTGAAAGTTTTATTATCATTTGCACTCTGTGCATTTGGTATATCTGATTAAATATTATTACACAGCTTTTTGCAATTAAACTCCATTTTAATATTATTTTTAAAAAAATATTTTTTTTTTAAATATTTACAATAAATTCACAAAACATAAACTCTTCTATTTCGATCAATAGGTCAGAATCAGAATTAATAACAACATTTATTATAATATCATCAACAGTTTCTGATATTACAGAGTTTTGTAAATTTAAAATTTAAAATTTAAGTTCTTCTTTTAATGAAACTAACGCAACACATTCATTAACTACTACACCAAACTTTAAAGAATATAATGATGTGATAGAGATTTTATTGTATTTATTTCATATGCCCTTTTAATTATATTCAATTGTGTATTTGTTACAGCTAAAACATGCTCACCATTAAGATCTGAATGTAATAACTTAATACTAGCTCCATAACCAACTTCAGTTGCTTTTTTATGTTTTTCTAATTGCCCCTGCGAAACGTTTATTTTAATATTAGTATATTTATTCATTTTTATATGTAGATAAAATGATTTTTTAAATTACGAAAATTATTTCACTTCTCTTATATGAAATATAATAGTTAATTTTTCTCCTCGTAAACTCAAAAGATTTTCATCTTGATCGAGCAATTTATTTTCCATTCTTGATATTTCTTTTAGTATTACTGGTAAATATATTAAGTTATACGGCTTTTGAACAATTTTATATCCAGGACCTACACTTGGGAAAAATGAATATAAAGGTTATCAGTTCTTCCATTTACATACGATGATCCTATTATATCACTTGTTACTCGTATACTATTAACATTTAATATGTTTACTATATTAGTTGATATATTTTAGTTTGCTGAATATGTTCCACTATCAAAACCAAAAAAAGTTCTGATTGAATTTGAAGTTGGAAAATCAAATTTATAACCAGCTGCAATAGTTAAGGCTAATATTAATGTATTATTATTTCCTTCAATTTTAATATTTGCAACTCTTGGACTTACATCACCGTTTCCTGTCATAATCAATTGGATATATTTGTTAAGATCATTAATTTCAAAACATCCATCTGGAATGTTTATATCCTTCCAAGTTGATCCATTATTTGCGCTATTTCTAAAATTGTTGTTTGAATAATTAATATTAGGAAAACTGTAATATGTCTCTAAACTAACTAGAACCATTTCGTATTCTCTGTCTTCTCTAAGTGTAATAATAGGGTTATAATTAGTTCTTAATATACTGCTACTTCCGCTCACTGATACATATGGCATTTTTTATTTTTTATATACAAGAAAAAAAATTGTAAAATTCACAAGTTGGTATATAAAAACAATTTAATCCATTTCTATATTTTCCATAATCTTTTTTAGAAGATAGATCTATAATAACTAATCCATGAGGCTCTGACCAAGTATTCTTACAAAAATGTTTAAACTCATCTTTTGTCATATCACTTGAAACATGATCATTATAAATGAAGACCTCAGTGGAAAAACCGGCGTTGTCAAATTTAAAAAGTATTGAGAAAGTATTTATTGATCATTAATAAAAGTCTTTATTTAAAGCAAATGAAACTAAGCAATTTAAAAAAATTTATATTATAATTATTTTATTTAAAATTTATTCAAAAACAAAACATTTTGTAATTTTTCATACAAAAATTTTTTTTCCTTTGCTTTAAATAAAGACATTTATTAATGATCAACAAATACTTTCACAATACTTTTTAAATGTGACAAAGCCGGTTTTTCCACTGTGGTCTTTAAATGTGATTTAAATTCTTTGAATCTTGTGGAAATAAGCAAATAAAATTTGTATTATCTCGTATAGTTTGCCTAGTTAAAATAAAATAATTTTGTGCAAGATAGAAACAATCTACATTACTATGTCTTCCTCTTATATAATATTTTTCACACTTATTTTGCTTTGTTTATTGTAAATCATCAAATATCATCAAATTATTCTTATGAATATCAAGATCTTGAGGATCTGGTACATCTTCTGCTGTTTCAAAAAAATTACACTCCATATCTGTTTTCTCATTTAAATTTTTTGAAATATCTTCAATTATAAGCTCAGGGTTTGCATTTATTTTTTTATTTTGTCTTGTAACTTAATTAGTTCAAGAGTAATTTCTTTTGGTAATTTTTTTTCAAAAGATTGTTTAAATATTTTGTATTCTGGTTGAAAAAGAGATTTTCCAAAAACTTTTAAATTATTTAGTCTAACCAACCAAATCAAAAATAAATTCAAAAATAAAGTAGTTTTTCCACAACCCGACTTTCCAACAATAATTCCTCTTATACTCTTAGGAAGCAACATATTATTATTTCTCTTATTGTTATTCGCATTCCATGAGAAATCTATAAAATCCATTTTTATATAATTAAGGTTTTCATTTTTATTTAAAACTATATATCATTTTTTTCTATATATAAAAATGCACTGCGTTAAATGTAGAAACAAAACAAATACACTAAACTTGCAGAATGTCGTGAGTAAAAACAATAGAAATATGCAACGTGGAACTTGCGCTATTTGCGGAAAAAAAAAGCTCAATTTATATCCTCAAAAACAGAAGGAGATTTAGTAAGTTCGATTAATTCAGCAACAAGTAAAATTTAACTACCATGGTCAAAGTTTCCAGGTGAAATGCATTTACCTGGAATGAACTTTGCAGGTCCTGGTACTAATTTAGATGAACCATTAACTTCTACTGACGCATATAAAGAATGGAGTAAACCCATAAATTGAGTTGATAATGCAGCTTACCATCACGATCTTGCTTATAAATACTTCGATGACACGGCAAAAAGAAATTTAGCTGATAAAACTATGATCGAAGAAATGGATTCTATAAAAAATCCGACAATATGTGAAAGAATTGAACGAGGTATTATAAAACCTATTATATCATCTAAAGCAAAGTTTGGATTAGGTCTTTCAGACCCATATGAATTGGGTGTTAAAACTAAAACTTCTCAAAAAAACTATAAGCGATCAGTAAAAAAGTCGAGAATAAAGAAGTAAATCTTTTAGGTCTGAAATGGACTGATAAACTTGCAAACGAACTTCATAGACCAGTTGTAAAACATTTCAGAAAAAGAAAAGTTATTGTAAATGGAATCGATGAAATATGGGCTGCTGATGTAGTTGATATGAAATTTTTTTCCAAATTCAATGACGGTATTAAATACTTATTTATGGTGATAGATGCTTTTTCGAAGTATGGATGGATTGTTTTATTGAAAAGTAAAACTGGAGTTAATGTTGCTAATGTTTTAAATTATGTCTTTAAAGAAAGAAAGTGTCAAAAAATGTGGGTAGATAAAGGCTTAGAATTTTATAATAAGCATGTTAAAGCGCTTGGTGTTGAGTTATATTCAACTAATAATGAAGAAAAAAGTTGTGTAGTTGAACGTTGGAAAAGAGCAATGAAAGATAAAATGTTTAAGTACTTTTTAGCTAATTCTACTAGAAAATGTATTAACTTTTTAGATTTAAAGGTAAATAAATACAACAACACAAAGCATTCTTCAATTAAAATAACGCCAGTTGAAGCTAGCGACAAAAAGAATGAAAATATTGTTTGGTTAAATCTAAATGGAAATGCACGATCAGAGTCTATAAAAACTTTGGTTTTATAGACTCTGATCTAAAGAAATACAAGGTACTTTTTATGAACAAGAAATGCAAAAAAGTGATCAAAAAATATTTAGGATTGAAAAAGTTATTCGTAAACTTAAAAGCAAATCATTAGTAAAGTGGTGTGGGTATCCTGATTTGTTCAACTCATGGGTTGATAATAAATAATTGATAAGTCTGAAAAATTGATTTAAAATTACAAAAAATAGCTTAGAGTTTGTAGTTTGTAACCATAATATATTAATTTATTAATATATTATTTTATTTTAGCTCAAAAATTATAGTTAAGTTTATGGTTAAGATTATAGTTGAAATATGATATGAGATTATAGTTGAGTATATGGTTGAAAAAAATGCCAGAACGCCCTTTTTATACTACTAACGATTCTTACCCTGGAGTTTTACCTTCAGAAGCGTCACATACTAAATACTCCATTAAGGAACTACAAAAGCTAAAGCAAATTATATAAAGCGAGGCTAAAAATATATTTCCAGAAATATTTGGATTTAAAGATAAAGTAGCTTCATTAGAAGAACTATTAGATTAAAAATTTAAGACTTCAGGAGACAAAAGCAAAATTCCTGCTGTAATACTTGCTGAAGTAGAAGAACATCAAAAACGTTCAGAGAATTTATATTCTAAATATAGTTTAAGCTCTGAATTTATTAAGGTTACCGTTAAGTTTCAAGAATTAGATCGGCAGATAATAAATCGGTTAAAATCAGAACAGTTCAATCTTAATGCTTATGATTTATCACCGGAAGATTTATATATTGAAAGAAGCCAGTTAAATGGCGGAAAACATATTGAACTAGAGAATCCTCATTTATCCGAATCCGTTTATGAGAATAATAGTACAGAAAATATAGATACTCCAAACCAACTTAATTTACTGGAGCATATAACGGCAATAGAACATGATACTGCCGGTTTATGGAAAGAAAATAAACTTATTTATCAACAACAATCACTGATTTGTGATGAAACGTTAAAACTTACAGAACAGTCTATCGCTAAAATCAAACAAGGAGTGAGAAAGTTAAAATTTTATCAGAACACATGCTAATATTCTTTAATTCCTTTGACTTTATTAGGCCAAAGGAATAAAAGAATATTTATGGCATGTAGATTTAAGGCAAGATTAGGGTCAAGGTTAGGGTTTTCCAAAGCTATTTCCAAGAGTTATTATTCGGTTTAATTAGAGATCTGGAAAAAGTTAGGCTTGTCAAAGAATTTGTCGATAGCAATTACAACAATGATATTATCCAAGAACTATGGAATATCACTCATCCTAATAAAAAGCCTACTGGTAGTAAAAGGGCAAAAGAAATTCCTAAAATTATTCATAAATGGAAAACAGTTGCTATTAACAGAGAAAGTTTAGCAGGAAGCTATATTATACCGTTGCCCGGTTATGTTACTCGGCAGACGCATAATGATAGCAAGCTTCGTAAAGCCGGTTATGAGTCGTAGTTAAATTTACCTATCCGTTGCTTGATATGCAACAAACCGGTAAAGTGAATTTTACAGCGATTTTTAATAATTTAGCAACGTCTACCCGTTTAGAAGAAGTAGATGAATATTTTTATAAAAAAATATGTTCGTAATCTATTAATTGTAAAGGGCAACTTGCCATAATGTTTAAAGCATGCTTCTTTTCAGGATAAAAATATATAAAAATTAGTAGCTTGCTTGTATATACCTTTACAATATTGCTTGTATATACCTTTGCTTGTATATACCTTTACAAGGTAAATACACTGCTTGGCTGATAGTGCCAAAAATCCCGGCAAAATTGTTATTATTATCTTCTGTAATTTCAGATTGATTTTTATTACATGTTGGCATACAATTTACTCCTGTTTTTTGGATTGCAAAAAATGGGGCACCAGGGTAGTGGTAGTTTAATGACTCATTTGCTAACCTACGTGCTTGTTACTGCACCACGCGGTATCATTTCTATACATACCACCATTTTTTTCGAGACTGCAGCGGTTTTGCGGCAATCATTAAAGTTTTTATTATTTTTTTACTATGATTTTATAATTAATAAAAAAGTACTTATAAATCAGAGACAGCAAGCCAATGGCAGCTTTTGATGGTATTTGCTTGTTATTTCTGATATAATTACCACTCACAATTACTCTTTCAAACTGTTTATTAACTTAAAAACAATACTTATGTTATTTAACCTACCTAAATATAAACCTCAGCCTTTTATTAATTGGGTTGGCGGCAAAAGAAAAATTGCCGAGCAATTAATCCCATATATTCCCTCAGAGTTAAATAGTTATAACGAACCACTTTTAGGCAAGGAAGCATTTATTTTGCAATCTACAGCAAGTTCAAAAAATGTTTTTAACATCTTTCAGATGTTAATCTTGAATTGGTTACCTCTTACAATGCAGTTTAGAAGTATCCTGATGAAATTAACGGATTAATCAATACTCATATGAAAAATCACTCTAAAGACTATTTTTACCAAGTTAGAGATTGTAACAATAGTAGTAACCCATCAATAATCAGCTCGAGATTTATCTATCTTAACCGTTACGTTTTTAAGGGAACTTACCGAATCAACATGAACGGTAAATCGGTACGGTAAATCAACATGAACGGTATTCTTTCACTAAAAAATATCAACTTCATGCCATTGACGAAAAACATAAGCAATGCAGTCTTTTTCTGCTAAAAGCTATAATTTTTTCAAACGATTTTTCTTTTATAGAACCAAAAGCCAGTTAATGTTTACTTTGATCCACCATACCACCAAGCCAGAAAAGGATTTTATACCAAGCTTCCTTTGATGAAAAAAAACAATCATGGCTAAGAGATTTCGCGAAACAGCTTTGTAACAAAAAGGTAAAGTGGCTAATTTCTAATAGTGATACGTTTTCATTACCAAAATTATAATATCATATCACTATTGAAGTAAAATACTCAATACATAAACAGAAAAAAATATCTAACGAATTAGTAATTACTAACTATTAATTACAAATATTTACAATTCATGCTTTTTTGTATTTATCAAAATTACTGTCGGCTTTTTCCATAAATTATCTGTCGGGATCTAAGCTTAACCATGGATAAGGTTTTGTTAATTTAATATGTTTATGATTAAGAGCCTTAGCTATCACGAATTGGCTAGCGCCGCTGATTGCGATCCAATTCCCCATCGTTCTACAAAGATTGTGCAATCTAAAATCTGCTAAATTAGCTTTTTTTCTAATCTTTTTCGAAGGCCATTTTGGATCCTCTAAATGACAGCTTTTGCTATTATGTTCGCTTGGAAGTACCCACTTACTATTGCGTTTTTTATATCTTGATTCTAAAATTTCTAATGTTTTCAGTGTTAGGGGAAGAGTATAAGATTCCCCATTAATTTTATTAGGTACATACCAAGTTTTATTATAAGTATTATTTATATTTAAGATTTATCTTAAATATACCGATAAATCTTCCAATAATATTAGTATATTTAAGATAAATCTTAAATAAACCGATAAATCTTCCATTTATTAGCCGTTACTTTTTTGCCTTGATTAGTAAGGCATGAAAGATGTATTGAATGTCATCTCGTTTTATAATAGATATTTTCCTGTCAAATAAATGTGATGCCAGTCTATTTATTTTGGAAATAACATATTGCCAACGTTTGATCCTATATTTAGCATAATCATTAATGTATTTATCAAAAAGCTCTTTAAATGTTAGTTTACTATTGTCTGTAATATTTGTACCTTTAATTGGCTAAGCTGTATTTTCTTTTTCTGCAGGAATAATTCCCTTAGCAATTTTATTTTTTAAATTCACTGCTTGTTCCCTAGCTTCCTGAATAGATAAATCAGGAAACCAACCTATCTTTATTTTGTGATACCTATCCTTAAATTTTTACCTAAATAAAAAGTATTACTACCGCCATATATTACTATCTACCGCCATATCATACTATAGAAAAATAATCTTTTCTCGTTAGTATCTTTATAGATTATTACCTTTGTTTTTGGGTAATCGAACTTAATTAATCTCTTCTTATAAAATTAAATACATTTTTTGTCATAAATCTTTACCTTGTTTGATGATTGCGCCGGATAGTACCGGTTGAAGTCATTATTGGTAAACATATCTTCCTAAGTTTGTATAATCGATGTTGATAACGTGTTATACATTTTAATATTAATATATACCTAATATCATCGCATTAATACTGCTTACGCGTGATAACCATTAATCTTACTAAATGAAACAAATTTATGATATAAATAAAATTGTGGTATAAAAAATTTTGCTCAATGGTACATTTTGTAATAAATTCGTATAATACATAATGTATAAATAAGCTACTGATTTTTGCTTGCTTATACCGCTAGAACATATAACTATATAATAAATTAAAGTATATATTATATATATTGATGCATTAGGCCGGGTAAAAATGAGCAATTGCTTTTACTCAGTAAATGTTCAGCTTTACGTGAATAAAAACTTAAGGAGTTTTCCTCAATATTTTATTGATGTAAATTTAAGCAATTTACTCAATAATTATTCAGTTTTACGTGAATAAAAACTTAAGGAAAGTATAAAGAAAACTATAAAGGTTAATATAAAGAAAAATTTAAAAAAATGAGGAAAACCTGAATAAAAACTTAGGGAAAATTCTTTAAGTTTAACGTAAAACGTAAAGCTGACCAATTACTGAGTAGAGGCTATTGCTCGTCTTTTTTTTATTTTTTTTTATTTTAGTATTGTATTTGCCGATTGAAAATAATTTACACTCGTAATTTATAAAAACAAATATTTACATGACTGGGGCTTGAAGAAGACAAAATTCATCTTATCATTAAGCCCCCCCTAAAAAAATGCATATTCATCAAATAAAATGTTTTAACAAAATGCAAAAAATAAAATATATAACGTTTAAAATATTTAGTAATTCAAAGAGTATTTATATTTAAGAACTGATTAGTAAAATAAGATGATATATAAGTATTAATATTACAAAAAGAATTTACAATAACTTTTTTTAATAAAAATTGAAATTATAAAATTTTACAATATTTTTAGTAATTAGTATTTCAAATAATAAAACTTAAAAAAATCGTTTGTAAATTCAAAACTTATAAGATAAGAAATACATTTACAATAGCAGACTATTGTTTAGAATATTAAATATAATATTAAAGAGTAATTAGTAGGTTAATTTTTGTTTTTGTTTGCTAGTTTAAAAAGCTTTTTAGAAGAACTTTAATTCATTTTCATGTATCATCAGTAATTGCTTAAGTTTTGTTTTAAACTGGTTTAAAGAATAATTAGATTTCAGCTCATTATTTAATATTGTATTCCACAGCTTAGGACCTCGGTTAGCAATTGAGAATTTGGTTGCTGAATAATGTGTTTTGGATTGAATGTAATTGTTTTTTGAAAATCTGGTAGGGTATATGTGGTTTATTTTTTCAAAAAGTGAATTAAATAACATTGGTGATATTTTTTTATCAAGTTTAAACATGAAGATAAGAATATGGTAAAGGTTTAGTTTATATACATTTAGAATATTAAGTTTATTAAATAATGTTTGAGTGTGAGAGAAACGGTCTACGTTTGTAATTATCCTTATAGCCTGTTTTTGTTTACTAAACAGTTTTTTTACTTTTGTTGCGTTTGTGCTGCACCAAGCAACGTTTGCATAATTTAAGTAGCAATGAATTAAAGAAAAATATAAGTTTTTTAAACAAGATAGATTTAAAAACTGCTTGGCTTTATACAAAACACCTATATTTTTTGATATTTTATTTTCAATTAGACCTATGTGGTCCCTCCAGGTTAAATTTTCATCCAGAACCACACCTAAAAATTTTATTGATTGCTCTCTTTTTAATAATGCGTTATCAATAAAAAGATCAGGAAGTTTTAATGGAATATCTTGTTTTTTATGAAGACGATGGAACAAAGTGTATTTGGATTTATTGATGTTCAAAGATAGTTTGTTTGATTTGAACCATTGGGTTAATTTTTCAAGTTCTTTGTTTACTGTTTGAAATAATTTACTGATATCTTTACTAGAATAAAACAAGTTTGTATCATCTGCAAACAAAATTAAGTTTAAAATGTTAGAAAATTTATATAAGTCGTTAATATAAACGAGAAATAAAAGTGGTCCTAAAATTGATCCTTGAGGAACACCACAGGTGATTGACTTATATTCCGTTTTTCCGCTATCATATGAAATAAACTGCTTTCTATTAGACAAGTAACTATCAAACCAGGACAAATTAGTATTTATTATACCATAACTTTTCAGTTTGGATAGAAGGATTTGATGATTGACAGTGTCAAAAGCTTTACTTAAATCGATAAATACACCTAGGGTATACTTGTCTTCATCAAACCCTTTAAATATATCATGAACAAGGTGAGTGATTGCATGATCAGTTGAATGACCAGATTTAAATCCAAACTGTTTATGAAAAAGAATATTATTAACATTTAAAAAGGAATATAGTCTATTTTTAACCCGGCCTAGTAAGTGTAATATGCTCCTATTAAACCTAAATATCTTGCGTATGTTGGCTTTTCATTATTATTTATTAGCCATAATTTATATTTTCTTCTTGTTCATTTTTATCAAACCAATTAATCATTTTTTTAGCGTTATAATAATCCAAAAAATTAGAGTAACTGCTAAGGCTATAAAAGCCCAATTCCATAATTATATAAATAGTTACATTATATTTTTTTGAGTTTTTAAAAATAACGCCTAAATTTTCACGAATAGTTTTTTTATCTATAAAAACCCTTTCCTCAACTACACCATTAGTTACAGAATATCCAAATTTAGCTATAATTTCTTCTAAATAAATTTTGTTATTTTTCTCTCTGTTAATGGCTGTTACTTTTTCTGCAATAATATCATTCATTTTAAAAATACGATTTTCTTTATCATCGTTTATATTGCTAATGAAAGAAAATTTAGATGACTCTAAAATATCACTATCGAGCGTATCTTTATTACCGGTAAAAATAGTAAATAACTTATTAGAAAAAGCGAGGTTATTATTTAAAGCTATCTTATTTTATAATTGCTTAGCTGAAGACCTCAACTCATTTAATGCTAGGTAATATTTAACTTAATCTTGTCTGCTGACTGATTAACTTGTTTCTTATATTCTTTCATGCTTAAACCTGGTACTTCATTTAATAATTGCGCTCCTTGTACTATTAACATTGGATAACCGTCGCACTCTTGAGCTAGAAATTTTGCAAATTTAAGATCTTTGTTATATAAAAGATTTTTAGCTAGAAGAATCGTTTTTGTCCAAAGAACTCACGGTATTAACTAGTAATTCTCCGTCCTGAGAAATAAAAATAACATGACTGTTATGTTCCCAATCAATAAATTCCCTTATCTTTTGATTTTATTTTATTTTTAAATTATCAAGTACTAATAACCAATTATCTTTGTTTGATAAATAATCTAACAACACCTTTTTTGCTGATAATATATCATCTGACACTATAAATTTGGTGCCGGCAACAGCATTCATAGATTTAGCTAATTTTAAAAGTTCACGATTAACCTCTAATAAACCAGATTATACCGTAATGATCTTCATTTTTATAAGCATACATCCAACTCACTTGGGTTTTGCCTAATCCACTAACTCCTATAACACTTGCTTGCCTATATTTAGTCAAATTATTCTTAAACAGATTAAATGTTTAACATGATCTACAAATACTAATCGGTACAATCAAACTAGATACTTGTTCTATTGAAGTAAAAGCCGGCTTATAAATGACTAACATTATAACAATTAGCAAAAGCTTTCTCATAACTATTATTTATTTGAATCTTTTATATTAATAATATTATTTTTAGATGCATTATTACTTTTATCTTGATACTCTGTTTAGTTTTCTTAGTGATTATATTTTTACTATTTTCTATACATTGAACTGTTGCAGTAAATCCATATACCTTGAATATTTCAATTACCTTCTCTAATAATCTAATATCTAATAAAAATACGTCATCATAATCTTTCTTACCGAGATAACTTTTTATTTGCTCTAAGCTTAGTTTATAGCCTCTATAGGTTATAGTTGTATTATATAATTTGTAATTTTTTACTTTAAATTGTAACTCGAAAAACGACTTTTCTTCTAGCAAGTTTATAACATTAAAAATTAAGCTAAATACTCATTGATAAAAACTCTTTATCGAAATACTGTGGACTGTTTATCCTCAGCACTATTACGAAATTTAAATTTTTTCTTATAAGTTCTATATTAAAAAAATGTCCTAAGATCCTGATCAAGTTCTACATTGTTTATAGTAGTATTTCTTGTATGATTAATTACTAAGAGATAATATAAGATATTATTCAGGAAGGGTATTTGAACTATTTCAATATTCCTCATCATTTGCCTGACAGATAATAACATTAATTTATCTTAAGGCGGTATCCAGCCATTATTTTGGTAAAAAATGAAAAAATAAACATTTAAAATTTATGTTAATGTTAAAAAAAAATGTTGTTTAGACAATTGAGCCTTGTAGAATTCAATAGTAAAAACACTTTTTCCAAAATAATTTTCAAATATCAGTAAGATTTTTCTCAAACAGATGATTTATCAGAGTAGTGTACACGATTTCTAATTTTAAAATTGATTTATCTCAATATTTGTTTTTTTTTAATGAGTAGCTATAGGAAAACAATGATACCTTAATAAAAAAACATTATTTTACTTTCAAATCTTCACAATATGTTCATTATTAAATTATCAAATGAGTGTTTTATCGCTAAAAGTAATTTTTTGTTCTATTAAGTCTGCTATTTTTGATCTCTGAAGTTATTTTTTTTAATTTTAGGTTTAAGCGCAAACTACACTACTAGCATTTTGCAAAATTTCTAACTTTTCAATTAATTCTTGAGATGTTCATGTTATTGGGACGTTTTCAATTAACTCTTGAGATGTTCATGTTATTGGGACGTTTTCAATTAATTCTTGAGATGTTCACGCTATTGGGACGTTTTCAATTAATTCTTGAGATATTTATTTTATTGGGACGTTTACATTTTCATGTTTTTTTTGCTGAAAATATTAATCAATCAATTATTTCTGAATTATGATTTTACTTTTAAGGATGTTTACAAATAGTGAATTTACTAATATAAAGTAAACACCTGCAAATGATAATAATATCTAATTCAAATAAATATAATACTAATTTTCATATAATAAGATAAAAATAATAAACTTTATAACATAAAAATAACAGTGTTAATAATACTACTAATAATAATAACAATAATAACAATAATAATAATAACAATAATAACAGTTATAACAATAAAAACATAACTAATAATAACAGTAATGACAATAAAAATAACAACAACAATATTATTATTAGTAAAAAAACGTAATAGTTAAAAGTAGTAATGTAAGTATTGATAAATATAACAATAAGCAATAGTAATGACAACAAAATAAATAATAAAAATTAAAAAAACAAAAAAAAAAAACAATACTAAAGATAACAAAAGTTGAATACAGAAATTATAAACATTAACTATATTTTTTTTATAAAAAAGCAGAATAAATTGGTTTTAAAGGTTGAGCATGATTCGAGAGATATATGCCCGTAAATTATAAGGTATAAAAAAATCTTTTGAAAAATGAATACTTAATTTAAATGATTTTATATATGCTTTTAATTGACATTAATTATAAATTGTAAAAAAAAGAAAAGGTTAAATAAAGAATTAGTATAAGACATATCAGACTCAGCAAACTCGAAGTTAGTTTAAATATAAAAATCTCTATTTCCTGAGTAAACCAATTTTTTATCAAGTCAACTTTGCAAATTATGTGGACATCTGGAATCCAGCATTGACTATCCACTGGTGGCCATTTAAACAACCGTGCAGGACCATTTGGACATAAAAATTTGACAGGCACACTTTTTTCTTCTCGAATAATGTCTTCAATGACTCCTATCCACCACTTTCGCTCATAGGAAACACAGGTATAATCACCTGGTCCTAAGTTTACAGTTGTTTCAGGGAGGTTTCCAAAGTCATAAATGAAAGCCAATTCTTCATCAACACTGCATAGCTTTGTACCTTTCTAGAAATAAAACAATATTTGTTCAGTTTTACTCATTTTGTTAAACATGTTTTATTAAAGGTATTAAAAGAAATTTGCGCACAAATAAAAAATCTATTCGAGTTTATCAATAAAAAGTAGCCATGTTTTTTAAAGTAAATAAAAGATACATCAAATATATATAATTTAACCTTTTGATGGCCAAGTGGTACAAACTGATGCTAACTACGTGTTCCAGGTATGGTATTTGCAGTATCCAATCGTTCCTTAACAGGTTTCTCACCAAAGTTAAATCTTCTGATGATATATAAATGAAATGTACACGTTCAACGTTTTCATTGAATATGTGTACATTGCATGTGGAGATAAAATATGATTACCCACATCTCTTCGCAAGCTTGCTAGTGTTGCTAAACGTTTGACTTTACCACCTAACCCATCACAAGGTTGCTTACCGTGACTAGTTGCAAAAAAGTTCCATTTAGCAGGAAGACCAAAATCTTCATGATGGAAATAATTATTCAAATTATTTTTACAATTTTTGTATTGACCTGAACACCCATCTGAAAAGTATTCAATATTTTTTATTTGGGGTAGATTTGTATTAATATCGTTGCTGACAACATCAATAATTTTATAGACCATGTTCACATCATGCATCATACCATCTGAAACAATGCAAAAAGTTTTGTGATTGAGAAAACCTTCGTTTTTGAAATAATTAATCACAGGTTGTAGTGTACATTATAAATTTTTCCAATAAAAGCTTTGTTCTTCATCCTGAACTGCAAATTTATAGTTTTCTGAAAAATCACCCAGAAATAATGCTGTTAACTCATTAATATCTTCCTTTCTTGATCTCAGGTATGATGCTTGACTCTTGGCTAAATATGAGTGTGGTGCAAGTTTACTTAGTTTTTTACATACTAGTTTATTGTACTCAGACACTGACTCTTTATTATGTGTTAAGCTTGAACTATCTGTTGTTATGTGTGAAGCTTGACCTATCTGTTGTTGTCCACTGATCAAATTTTACTTCATCGTCATCTTCAAACTCTCCAGTTAAATTGTAAAGTTTTTCAACCAATGCATTCATAGTTGCTGGGCACATTTCAAATTTACGTATCATTCAGTCTTTATTAGTCATGTCACATGCAATATAAGGTAACAGTTCTTTGTATGTCACACCAAGAGGATGTAAAACAGTTTTCAATTCTGATGAATAGCACAGTGACGCATAATGAATATATTCCTGAAGCACCAGCTGTAATACACCGTTTTGGTTGCAATGTGCAAAACCTTGAAAACACTGTTTTTATTTCTGGATTAATGGTTTTAAAAGCAACAAACAATTCCTTTAAATTACCTAAGAGCAAACGCTTTTGCATGTGAGCATTTTTCTTTATGCTTGCATGGTCCTTTTTACCTGGCATTATACAACTATATTCATCAACTTCATAAAAAGACTTGACCAGTTGAACTGTTACATCAGGAAGAACTTTCCCTAATTTAGGATAAGGCTAAAATCTCTTTTTTTTAATGCTAATTTACGTGCAGTTTGAGCTACATATTTTGTTACATGTAATGTTTAAGAAACTTGTTTTATTGACCAGTCAGTTTGGAGCAAGTGTTGTCAGTTGTATTTTTTTAGATATTGCTGTAGACTCTGCAATTTTGTTAGTTAACAATACCATCATGTTATCAAACAAGTTTGCTTTTTCTAAATATACTCATTACCGAAAATTGACTTTTCTTCAAAACTTTCTTCTGGTATATTAAGGGAAGTGGCTACGTTTTTTTAATGGAGGTTGTTAATGCTGTCAATTTTCGTTTACTTTCTCTGATTTTACCTGACTTATGCAATCCTTTGACCTTAATAGGAGATACTCCAGCAACTGTAAAGTGTGTATTTACACTTTCTTTTTTATTTTGAATCGATGTTTCACTAACAATATCAAAATCTTCATCATTATTTTTACTCATACTTTTTGGTAAATGTTTCATTACTTTACTTCGACAGGTTTTTTTCCAGGTATAAGATTTAAACCTACGATTTCTGCTTCTAATACAGTATGCATTGAAATCGCACGTAGAGATGCTGAAAAAAAAAATGTAACTATATTACCTAAATATTATAACATTAATTATACAATTATTATGAAACAATGAACAAATCCTAATAAACAACTTATTAAGACTGGTATTACCCATTAAAATATAAATATATGAACTTTTACCTCAACACACTTTTTTGTGAGTAATAAATGGATTACAACAGTTTTTCTGATTACTCTAATATCTCACTATTAACATATCACGATGATGTGTGCAGATACTAGTAATTTGCTCTTCTTTCAGGTTTGTTAGTTTTACAAGTAATTTATGGTCAATCATGGCAGTATCTTCAATCAGATTTTTTACTTTGGGATATGATAGTTTATTAAAAATAAAAAATGCCAACGATGTACCTGGCTATGAACACCCTAGAAAGTTATAAAAAATATAAAAAATGAAAACATTGAAGTAGTACAAAAATTGTTTCGAAATATCGCCGAACTACTATTAGAGAAGTTGCTTAGGATGTTGACATACCAGTTGGTTTATGTCATGCAATTATTCCAGATATTTTGAGCGTGAGACGTGTGTCAGCAAAATTTGTTTTAAAACTGATTTACTTAAACCAGGAGAACCATCGAATGAATATCGCTCAGGAGTTGTTGAATGACGTCAATAATGATACCAATTATCTACTAACTATTGTCAATTCTCTACTAATCATCTATAAAAAATTAGGGTGAAAGTAGATTATAACTAAATATAATTAGATTTAGCTATAATCTAATTTTATTTAATTTAACAAGGTAATATTTATTTGATATTATTATGTACACTTGTCATTTTATTACTTATATATTATTGATGAGATAATCACTATTTTATTACAATAAAACAATCAATAAAAAAGAAGATTACATAATATTGTTTAGTTTAATGACATAACCATTATGATATGAAAATAACATTGCAAATGACATAACTGCCATGTAATGAAAATTATAAATTTATAAGTTTACAAAATATTTACCAATATTTTGTAACAACTTTGTAAAAATTTAAATCACATAAAATAACACACATACTGTTCTTTTTTTAAATTAACTGACTCAAAATTAGATTTAAAACAAATATAATTGTATTTTGTTCAACATCAAAATGAATTTGCTCACTTATTTATTTATTTTTTATTTTCTTTGGAAAAATTAATTAATGAAAACAAATAAGTCAATTCTCTTTTCTATTGTCATTAGTTAGCACGTTTTGTGGATCTTAAAATAAACCACATTTTGTTGTTTTGAGAGATACAAATCTATAATTTTCAGATTAAACAGGATTCAAACTTCTTTGGTACCAAATTTTAGCTTTTCGAAATTTCTACAAGCAAATTATAAGGGTAATAGTAAACGGAAATAATTCAGGCACTTTTCTCCCCTCATTTTTTAGTCAAAATCTAACAAACTTTAAGTTTATGTTATTCTTCAAGGGATAAAAAGTTTTTGAACAAAATGCACAGTCTTTCCTAAGTTAAATCTTTACACATTTGTGCGAAATTTTAGCGTATTTGGTGACGTAGGGTGGAACCCATTGTTTTTTGAAAAATTTTTACTCAGAGTTTAAATACATGTTTACTTGAATTCGACGTTGATTGAAAACGTTTATTGAAAAAAGCTCTTTAAAAAACAGTTTATATAATTTATAACTTTTACTAAATTTTATAACAAAAATATGATATAATATATTTTTGATACAGTTGCAACAATAAACAACAGTTTTATCGTCAAACCAGAGCTACAAAGTCATGGTTAACAGGTGTCCGGTTTATACGTTGAAGCGCAGAGTGCAAAACCTTTTTTTTTATGTTCCTTAGGAGTCCTACATAAATTACGTCACGCTCTAGGAAGGAGGGGGAAGGAATTGGTGGTTTTGTGACAACTTGTACGGGATTTGTTACTAAACTTAAAGACTTATGATCTTGTGATGAGGGAGTGGGGCGGCAAGGG